>NC_137044.1:23260703-23427941 GCF_032717465.1 Coenobita brevimanus
CCACGCCGCCGCCACCGTAGGCGAAAGACACTACCTTCGCGTGGCGGAATCACCGAGTTAGCTAGGGGTGGAGTCAGAAACAACACTCCAGGCAGCGCCCCTCTGGTAGAGACGATCTATGGTTGCTCCCACAGTGAATTGGTAGAGACGATCTATGGTCGCTCCCACAGTGAATTGGTAGAGACGATCTATGGTCGCTCCCACAACATCCAGGTAGAGACGATCAATGGTCACTCCCTTAAAACCCCGGTAGAGACGATCAGTGGTCGCTCCCTTGGCCCTCTGGTTGAGATGATCAACGGTCGCTCCCACAGTGCTCGGGTAGAGACGATCAATGGTCGCTCCCCCAAGATCCAGGTAGAGACAATCAATGGTCGCTCCCTTAGCCCTCCGGTCGAGACGATCAATGGTCGCTCCCTTAGCCCTCCGGTCGAGACGATCAATGGTCGCTCCCTTAGCCCTCCGGTCGAGACGATCAATGGTCGCTCCCTTAGCCCTCCGGTCGAGACGATCAATGGTCGCTCCCTTAGCCCTCCGGTCGAGACGATCAATGGTTGCTCCCCCAAAGCTCAGGTAGAGACGATCAATGGTCGCTCCCCCAAAACCCAGGTAGAGACGATCAATGGTCGCTCCCTTGGCCCTCCGGTTGAGACGATCAATGGTCGCTCCCACAGTGCTCGGGTAGAGACGATCAATGGTCGCTCCCCCAAAATCCAGGTAGAGACGATCAATGGTCGCTCCCCCAAAGCTCAGGTAGAGACGATCAACGGTCGCTCCCTCAGCACTCCGGTCGAGACGATCAATGGTCGCTCCCACAATATTCGGGTAGAGACGATCAATGGTCGCTCCCCCAGTGTCCAGGTAGAGACGATCGATGGTCGCTCCCAGGGTGTAGTGAGGAAAGGGACGTCTCCACAACTGGAGGCTGAACTTCAGGGGTCTCACTCCAGAATATCCCGGAGAGACCTCCCTGTTTCCCCCGGCCTCTGTTCCCTACGCGTGGCCTTCGAGCAGACACACCTGTCGGGCCCCCGTGACAGCCGCTGCCGCAGCCCTCCCCTGACGGCGCCCCTGGTCGTGGGAGACCGCAGTCTGTCGCCTCTTCCGGCCCGCCCTAGGACACCCGGGCGAGACCTCACCACACCCCCGCGACGCCGGGACCTGACCCAGAAGTTCCTAGACCTCTTCGGCCCCAGTCCTACGGGCCTTACGCCGGAGCCCAGTCCGGAAACCCCCGGACGCGAGAGGACGCCCTCGCGAGCCGCCCCGTGCCCTCCCGGCTCGCCCCGCCCTGACGACGCCCTCAGTCCGACCGGATCGCCGATGACGTGTCCTTGTTTCTCTCCATGAGGAAATACGAGTGACCCTGTAACAATCGTGAAGTAGGTTAAGTGTGACTCCCTTTCTCTTAGGATAAGTATTGTGCAGTGACTTTATGTAATCTCCATTGGGGTAAATCAGAACACAATATCCAGTTGAAGGACGGGAATGTGGGTTGAGACCTAAAGTGAAAATACGTGCGAGTGTCACCCCGAATCTTTCTAAAGACATATCCCTAGAACCCGAAGAAAGACTAAAATATTATTGGAGTTCTATTGGTTAGTCTCTAAGTAATATGGTGGAATAGTATTTACGAGTATTCCGACTTTGTTACGCGTTGTGAAGCGAGAGTCTACATATCATACTTAGAAAATGTGTAATGAATAAGTTTGTGCCTACAGAAACCTATTTCCACCAAAATATCAAGGAAGGCGAGTATTAACGATATTCCCCTTCTCCGCACGCTATTCCTAAAAACTCTCTCCCTTCCTCGCTCCCGCTCTTAAAGCCAAAGTAAGAATCAGAGTTATTTGTCAAAGAATCTTCGCCAACAGAAAACACCTAAAACCCCCTTGCTAATATCGGGCATCCTTCAATATTACCATAACTGTCTCCTCGTCGTTTTAAGTCACTCTCCGTGTCTCCCCTACCTCCTCCTGGCGGATCACAAACTCCCCCCCCCCTCCTCACGCGCTCCGCGCGCACCTGTATTTACTGCACTCCTAGTACTAAGATTTGTTGTATTGTCATTAGTATCTAGAAAGCTAGTATCCTGCGAGATACACAATATTTTAGATAAGGTTTTTGTATTGCTCTATATTGTGTTGTAATGTCTGCTGAAGTGTCCTGTGTCTGACTGTGGTAATATACGTGTATGGTGTTGCCGAAGGTTTTTATGTCCTACCTCTCTTTATTGCACTAGCTCCGGTCTCGAAAGAGGACCCCGCTCCACGTTGGGTAAACTAGGTACGAGAAGTCGAGCCTAATTCTACCCAGCATTACACTGGTGGCCAGCGGTGGTTCTAGATCCGAGCGTAGAATAGAGGTAAACAGGAAATATTTGGGAAAATGGCAACTAAACCGCACGTTCAGTTACCCAAGTTTGACCCTGACCAGTATGACATACACACATATCTCGCAATAGTTAAACCCTTACTAGATATTGGCTTCGATAATGACCAACAAAAAATTGCAGTCACACTACCACTACTGGGTAAAGCCGCAGCGAATATTGCGCCAATAATTGTCCCAGAACTCACCTGGCAGAACTTTACCAAGTTTGCAGTCCAAGCCATCACCCCATCACTAGGGAAAGTGGTGGCTCTATCCAAATTGGATAGCTTTACTTATGACGGGGATTTAGATAATACCCTGTTGCAGGCCAGACGCCTTATTACTGCTGCCTACCCGGAGACAGACGAAGAAACCCTGGATCAGCACACATTCAATACTCTGCTCCGAGTACTCCCAAGTGTTGTGAAGCAACACTTTACTATCCACGACCCGACAGGAGACATGGATAGGGATATACAGCTGATACGGCGCCTCCTGACCGCCTGCCCTCCTCCACAACAAATTAATGTTGTCAAGAAATTCCCCACGTGACCCCCGGCTTCCCCAGCCACACCGCGTCCGCCCCTGCCCCACACCAGCCCGACCCCGACGCCTAGCCCACCCAGGGCGCACCCCTCTCGTCAGCGCCCCGCCCCGCGAGAAAACCCAAACTTAATTCTGATCAACCCGTGGGAATTCACAGCCTGCAACTCCCGTTGCCCCCTTCATGACATACGGGACCAGCTGAAAGCTGCTCGCCGCAAAAGCACAACCCCGGGTTCGCGTAAGGTTTCCGCCCTAGAAGGCGAAGCCCCAGGGGACGAGCTGGCGCGGGCGGACGACCCCCCACCAGGAGAACTAGAGCAGGAACAGGAGCACGAGAGCCCTAGCCAGCTGGATTTTTAGGCCCACCCCCGCACCAACCCACGGTGGCGGGGGCCATCACCCCTAAGTATCGCCCCCCAGTATACCACAAGATGAAAATCAACGGCGTGAAGGCCAGACTACTAGTTGATACGGGAGCAGCTAGATCCTGCCTTTACAGCCATTATTTCTCCCGCTACAAATCATGGTTTGGCCCGCTCCTCTCCACTACCACTCACCTTATAGACGCGGGGGATGGCCCCCTGCCCATCCGTGGGGAGACTCGGGCCCTACGGGTCGACACCCACCAGCCAGTATCTGCCCAGCACCCCTTCATCATTTTTTATTCCTCCTGCCGGAGCTATGACGGATATTTAGGGCTAGACCTACTTCAAAAACTCGGAGCCACTATCGACTGTCGCAACCGACAACTCCAGTTCCGCCCCCCACCCCACTCCGCTCCAGCCGTTTGTACCTGCACGCCGCAGTCCCTGCCGAAGACCCACACAACCCCCCCCCGCGCTCTCTCTCTTTTTTCCCCCCCTTCTTCGCCCCCCCCCTTCCCCCGCGCTGCCCCACCCCACTCTTGCCCCCTCCTTCCCTGCCACCATTTCCGCCGCCGTTACCATCCCCTCATACCACGAGGCATGGGTGCCCCTGAACAGGCCCTCGGGCCCATCCGTTTTGTTCTCCCCCCTCCTCCCTGCCGGACCCCTTTCTGCCTGCCTCATTTCCCCTACCTTTCTCCCCCCCCACCGCGCTGCCATTCGCATCACCAATCTCGCACCATCCCCTCTCACCCTCCCCAAAGGGCTTATCGTCGGAGAGATGGAAGAAGCCGAGCCCTGCGTCCCGTCCCCCTTCCACCGCCCCGCCCCCCTTCCCCCCATCCCTGACCATCTCTCCGACCAACAGTCAGAGACGCCTTACGCCGCCTCCTCCTGGAGTTCCAGGATTTGTTTGCGACAGGGCCCGCAGATATAGGACACACTACGTACCTGTCTCACGAGATCCATACGACAGGCCCTCCGATACGACAACCTTCCAGACGTAAGAACCCCCGACAGAGAGAAGAGGAGGACCGCCAAGTGCGCGAAATGGAAGAGGCGGGTGTTATTTCCCCCTCCACCAGCCCGTGGTCCTCCCCCGTCGTTCTAGTGAAAAAAAAAGACGGCACGATGCGGTTTTGCATTGATTACCGCCGCGTGAACGACGTCACGATTAAGGATGCTACTCCCCTCCCCTGCATCGACGATTCCCTAGACTCCCTATACGGGGCGTCTTGGTTTTCTACCCTTGACCTCCAGTCTGGATATTGGCAGGTCCCCATCCACCCGGATCATCGAGGCAAGACGGCCTTCTCTACCAGTAATGGTCGACATTATGAATTTAATGTCCTGCCATTCGGCCTCTGCAATGCCCCTGCCACGTTTTCCAGGCTGATGGAATCTGTCTTAAGCGGCCTCACTTGGGAGATATGTTTGGCCTATCTTGATGATGTCATTGTTTTTAGCCAAACCTGGGCCAACCACTTGCAGCGCCTCCGCTGAGTTTTCACCCGAATTCGCCAGGCAGGCCTCAAGTTATATCCATCCGAATGTGTCCTGGCCGCAAAAACCGTCGCGTTTCTAGGCCATACAATTTCCCAAGCAGGAATTTCCCCAGACCCCGACAAGCTGCATGCCATAGCGGACATACCACCTCCGCAGGATGTCCACGGCGTCCGTGCCTTCTTGGGGCTCGCGTCCTACTATCGCCGCTTCGTGAAGGGGTTTGCACAGATTATTAAACCTCTTCACGACCTGACGAGAAAAGGGGAACCTTTCCTCTGGACAGAGGACCGACAAACCGCTTTCCAACAGCTGAAAGACAAGCTCATCTCGGCCCCCATCGTGGCCTTCCCCGACTATGCCCTCCCTTTTCGCCTCTACACGGACGTCTCCCTTGACGCCATTGGCGCTGTTCTAGCCCAGGTACAGGCCGGTCGGGAACACACTATCGCTTGTGTCAGCCGCACACTGAACCCGGCCGAGAATAATTATGCCGCCACCAAGCGAGAATGCCTCGGCATAATCTGGTCCCTCCAATATTTTAGGGCTTACCTTTCCAGGACCCAAGTCACTATAATAACCGACCACCAATCACTCCGTGGCTGCGACAATCGGACTCCCAGAACGCTCAAATCGTCCGATGGCGTGACACCCTAGAGGAATTCCAATATGAGATCTCGTACAGACCCGGGAAGCTCCACACCAACGCAGATGCCCTCTCCCGCCTTCCCATCCGCACGATCCAACCACACCCAGACCTGCTAGAACTCTGGCACCACAAGGAACGCCCCCTCTGGATTCCAGCCCACCTGTTTCCCAAATTGTGCCGACAGGGCGACCACCTTTTAACCCCGTCTGGACACATCCTCTTGGCCCCCGATGCGGCACGTGACACCCTGCGCCAGTTACATGCCCACAACGGCATCCATTTGGGCACAAAAAAATTGCTACAGGTGTTTAATGACGTCTACTGGGCCCCGAACCCCTCCACCCTTGCCAAGGAAATTATTCAAACTTGCCGCGCCTGCGCGCTCGGGAAAGACATTACCCGGACCGCCGGGCCTTCAGGCCATATCACCGCCCACAAACCCTGGCAGCTCCTAGCAGTCGACGTGGTAGGGCCTCTCCCTCCTAAATCGGGATATAAGTACGTGATCACTTTTGTCGACACGTATTCCAAGTTCGTAGTAGCCTGCCCCGCTAAAGAACATCATGCCGTCGCTGTCGCCGATGCCTTTCTCCGACATGTTTTCCCCTACTTTGGCATTCCCCAAGCCATCCATTCCGATAATGCCCCCGAATTCTCCGGAAAAGTCTGGGAAGAGCTGGCCAGGATTTTTGGATACGAAATCTCCCACTCCTCACCATATTGGCCTCAAGGGAACGCAGTGTGTGAACACAGCCATCGTACCTTGGCAAATCAGCTACGGACCAGAATCGAGGCTACAAAAGACAACGATTGGCCAGCACACATCAAAATCGTCCAGTGGGGCATGAATTTGTGCCCCCGAGAGGACGGGGTTTCCCCCCACGAAAGGATCTTTGGCGAAACCCCCCTCCTACTACCTTTACGCCATCACCTGCAATCGCCCACCTCTGCCCCCGCCACGGACCCGCTACACTTGCTAAAAAGGCGGATATACCACCTACAGCAGAATTTAGATCTTGAACCCGACACAGCCACCAACCCCTTCAAGCCGGGTGACACCGTAGTCGTCGCCCAACTCCCCACTCCCCACAAACTTGCCCCCCATTTCACGGGCCCCCACACCATCACCAAGATCCCCAACCCTTACCAGGTGGTCGTGGACTACCACGGCACTCCCCGTACCCTCCGAAACCGACACGTGCGCCCCTTCCGCACGCCCATTTCCCCCGCCCCGACCCCACTCCCCCAACCCCCCACGGCTCCCGCCCCACCATCTACAACCACATATGAGTGCTACATCTCCTCCTCACCTTCCCCCTCTCCCCCCCCTACCACCTCCACCTCACCTGCCCCAGGCGCCTCACCTGACGCCTCCCCCGCCACCCCCCCTCCCCCTCACCCCACCCATCCATGGCTTCCCCCTCAGTCCTCACTCCCCCATCTCCAGCCCCTTCCGCCACCCCCTCCCCCAAGCCCACCACCACCTCTTCCGCCCGCACCACCACCCCTTCGCCACACCCCCCTTCCACCCCCCTTCCCCTGCCCACCACCCGTACGCCCACTCCACCAATACCACATTCTACCACGCCCACAGCACGAAAGACAACATGCCCACACCCAATGCCCCCTTCCCCCCCACCCCTACCCTCACCACCACCACCACCCGCTCCGGCCGCCTCTCACGCCCACCCGCCCGATATTCCCACACCCCTACACCACCCACCTCCCCGTGACTTCACACCGTCCAGCTACATCGGGCCCAAATCCCTCCTACCTGTACTCCCCAGAGACTCAATGCCGCATTACTGCCGCACAAAACCCGGCCATCGCACACTCTATCCAGCATTCAACCTCCAACCACACAGACAACCACACCAAGCAACATGAGGATTAAGCGGGCTGTATGGGCCCCTTCCTTTACCAAGAACCACCGGCTCCGCGGGCCACACCACCTGTTAAATATCCTCCAGCACACCACCACCCCCTCCGCCCTCTTCCTCACCTATGACCAAGCACAAGAGGAAAATTCTTACACTGTCGCCTGGCAGAACACACTCCGACACCTCCAGCCCGTTTACACCACCCCCAACACCCTAGCGTTCCACCTCCAGCCACAGGGACGTGACTTTTTTCAAGTACACGGTGGTGAAATGCGTGGCTTTGACAGAAACACATATGGTACTCCGGAATATTCCGGAGAATACCATAGTATCCCCGACAACGAGGCGAACCAGAAACAACGGAGTTCGCCCTCAAGAATGCCGACACCTCCACTCGGACCCCACGGGGTAGCCGCCACCAGCCACCACCACTCCGGGCAACAACGACGTATGTCAGCCCAGGCCGTGCGCCCCTGTGACATTGAACCACCACGCCGCCGCCACCGTAGGCGAAAGACAGTACCTTTGCGTGGCGGAATCACCGAGTTAGCTAGGGGTGGAGTCAGAAACAACACTCCAGGCAGCGCCCCTCTGGTAGAGACGATCTATGGTCGCTCCCACAGTGAATTGATAGAGACGATCTATGGTCACTCCCACAGTGAATTGATAGAGACGATCTATGGTCGCTCCCACAGTGAATTGGTAGAGACGATCTATGGTCGCTCCCACAGTGAATTGGTAGAGACGATCTATGGTCGCTCCCACAACATCCAGGTAGAGACGATCAATGGTCGCTCCCTTGGCCCTCCGGTTGAGATGATCAACGATCGCTCCCACAGTGCTCGGGTAGAGACGATCAATGGTCGCTCCCCCAAGATCCAGGTAGAGACGATCAATGGTCGCTCCCCCAGAGCTCAGGTAGAGACGATCAATGGTCGCTCCCTTAGCCCTCCGGTCGAGACGATCAATGGTCACTCCCCCAAAGCTCAGGTAGAGACGATCAATGGTTGCTCCCCCAAAACCCAGGTAGAGACGATCAATGGTCGCTCCCTTGGCCCTCCGGTTGAGACAATCAATGGTCGCTCCCACAGTGCTCGGGTAGAGACGATCAATGGTCGCTCCCCCAAAATCCAGGTAGAGACAATCAATGGTCGCTCCCCCAAAGCTCAGGTAGAGACGATCAATGATCGCTCCCTCAGCACTCCGGTCGAGACGATCAATGGTCGCTCCCACAATATTCGGGTAGAGACGATCAATGGTCGCTCCCCCAGTGTCCAGGTAGAGACGATCGATGGTCGCTCCCCCAGTGTCCAGGTAGAGACGATCGATGGTCGCTCCCAGGGTGCAGTGAGGAAAGGGACGTCTCCACAACTGGAGGCTGAATTTCAGGAGTCTCGCTCCAGAATATCCCGGAGAGACCTCCCTGTTTCCCCCGGCCTCTGTTCCCTACGCGTGGCCTTCGAGCAGACACACCTGTCGGGCCCCCGTGACAGCCGCTGCCGCAGCCCTCCCCTGACGGCGCCCCTGGTCGTGGGAGACCGCAGTCTGTCGCCTCTTCCGGCCCGCCCTAGGACACCCGGGCGAGACCTCACCACGCCCCCGCGACGCCGGGACCTGACCCAGAGGTTCCTAGACCTCTTCGGCCCCAGTCCTACGGGCCTTACGCCGGAGCCCAGTCCGGAAACCCCCGGACGCGAGAGGACGCCCTCGCGAGCCGCCCCGTGCCCTCCCGGCTCGCCCCGCCCTGACGACACCCTCAGTCCGACCGGATCGCCGATGACGTGTCCTTGTTTCTCTCCATGAGGAAATACGAGTGACCCTGTAACAATCGTGAAGTAGGTTAAGTGTGACTCCCTTTCTCTAATGATAAGTATTGTGCAGTGACTTTATGTAATCTCCATTGGGGTAAATCAGAACACAATATCCAGTTGAAGGACGGGAATGTGGGTTGAGACCTAAAGTGAAAATACGTGCGAGTGTCACCCCGAATCTTTCTAAAGACATATCCCTAGAACCCGAAGAAAGACTAAAATATTATTGGAGTTCTATTGGTTAGTCTCTAAGTAATATGGTGGAATAGTATTTACGAGTATTCCGACTTTGTTACGCGTTGTGAAGCGAGAGTCTACATATCATACCTAGAAAATGTGTAATGAATAAGTTTGTGCCTACAGAAACCTATTTCCACCAAAATATCAAGGAAGGCGAGTATTAACGATATTCCCCTCCTCCGCACGCTATTCCTAAAAACTCTCTCCCTTCCTCGCTCCCGCTCTTAAAGCCAAAGTAAGAATCAGAGTTATTTGTCAAAGAATCTTCGCCAACAGAAAACACCTAAAAACCCCTTGCTAACATCGGGCATCCTTCAATATTACCATAACTGTCTCCTCGCCGTTTTAAGTCACTCTCCGTGTCTCCCCTACCTCCTCCTGGCGGAGGTTCTTCACTTTTTGTACAAATTATGTAAATACATTATATTATCTTGCCTAAGTTATTCTAATTAGGGCCGACAGCTGACGTATATGGAAATGTTCCTGACTCGTCTGGTTCCCTTTCATATATTGATGTCCCCTATATTAGGTTGTGCCTCGACTGACAGTCACCAGGTGATGAGTGCAGGTATGTAATGTAGAAAGGCATTACATATCTGCAGTCGATGATGTTCTGTTAGTCGAGGTATTTTTACCATTAGTGTAGGTCTAGCTATTTGTCTCTGTAGGATTTAGTATAGGTTAGCGATTTGTCTGTTAGGTGATTAGTTTTAGGGTCTTTAGATTAGTTTTCCTTTATAATATAAGGTATAAAAAATAAAAAACCAAGAAAAAATTAAAAAAATAAAAATACAAAAAAAAAATAAAATAAATAAGATTAAAATTATTATATATATATGTACGTTTGCATGAAAGTGTGTCTGTATGTATGCATGGAAGTGTGTGTGTGTGTGTGTGTGTGTGTGTGTATGTATATATATATGTTTGTATATATATGTATATATGTTTAAATGTATATATATATATATATATATATATATATATATATATATATATATATATATAAATATATATATATACACGGCCTTAATAACCAGGGGCTTCGGCCCCAATGGTTGATAGGCCGGAAAAAAAAAAAAAAAAAAACTTCCCCCCCCCTCCTCACGCGCTCCGCGCGCACCTGTATTTACTGCACTCCTAGTACTAAGATTTGTTGTATTGTCATTAGTATCTAGAAAGCTAGTATCCTGCGAGATACACAATATTTTAGATAAGGTTTTTGTATTGCTCTATATTGTGTTGTAATGTCTGCTGAAGTGTCCTGTGTCTGACTGTGGTAATATACGTGTATGGTGTTGCCGAAGGTTTTTATGTCCTACCTCTATTGCACTAGCTCCGGTCTCGAAAGAGGACCCCGCTCCACGTTGGGTAAACTAGGTACGAGAAGTCGAGCCTAATTCTACCCAGCATTATAGTGATTATATGGAAATATAGGATATTAAGCAAAGTATCGTGTCCTGGTATGGCGTTGGTGAGACGTTGTGAATAAAGAAAATATTATATACTGTTCCATTAACCTCTCTCTCTCTCTCTCTCTCTCTCTCTCCATTCTTTCTATATTTTCTTTTTCTCTCCCTTTGTTTCACCTTCCTCACCCTGTCTTCTTCCTCAACTTTCCCCCCCTCTCTCTGAAATTTTTTTTTTTTCTGATTTCGTTTCCTCAATGTCATCCTTGGTCTCCACCACACTCACATATACTCTCCTAGTTAGTCTCTCACTCTAGCAATGGCACCTCCACTACCCTGTACAGCACCACCGCCAATAACATCGAGCCAACGCACGAACAAAAGCAGAGAGAAAAAAAAAAAAAGCGAAAAAAAAGTCAAATGAATGTACTAACGGATCGTCAAGCTACACAAGTTGCCCCTCCATTTTTACAGTTTTCTATCTTGTAAACTCCGCCCCCAGGATGGCGCCTTTCTGTCCCCCTCGACCCACAACACAGCCATCACATCCACGGCAGCCCCAGTGACAAAGAGGAGTGGTACAGTCACTCATAAAAGAAAAGACCCCCCCCTGCTTAGAGGCAATATAACTCGGGGTATTCAGTGTTGGTAACAGTGTATTTGACGTCAGCCATATGGGGGGATGAGGAGGGGTGTTTGAGAGGAGGGCGGAGTTAATCTGCACGAAACACTGCTTCAATCCACATTTCGAATCAAACATACATTATATCTGATTTGTTATGTTGTCCTTCACACAAAATTAACTTTATGCTACAAGAACAAAGAACTTTCAGGTGATAACACAATCCCATACCCGAAACATTTATGCATTAATGCCGCACACCTTCATAAATCCCACCCTCTCATTCTCACCCTCACCCACTCTCACCTTACTCTCACCTTCACTCTCTTTCACACTCACACCTTCAGCCTCACTCGCACTCTCACCCTAACTGTCACTGTCACTACCACTATCAACGTCACTCTCTCTCTCTCTCTCTCTCTCTCTCTCTCTCTCTCTCTCTGGTCCGTTTAGCCGACGAAGCACAGTACTGCCATCACACACATGATCACACATTAATGAGGTGTGTGGCCACTGCAGATGTGCAGTAAAACTGTCAATCATATAAAGATAAACCTGGTTCTTAATAAGTTGATAAGGTATCACTTTAATCTATCCCAGACATTGTTTGAAACCAGATATTGGGAAGGGAGGATTAGAAGGCACGGAGTGGTTCGTGGCAACCATGTCTGTTATCAGATTCTAGGTTGTTGGATTCTGGGTTATCAGTGTTATGCTGAGTGTTTTTAGGCCGACTCCTCGTACTAAAGACGCTAGCTACTGAACGGGGTCCTTTTTCCGGACCGGAAGTAATGCACTAACAAGGGAACAGGACATAAAAACTAGGCAGTCCACCTTTAACACATCTATTACCTTAATTACAACACCTTAACAATATCACATAGGATGGTATTATAAACAGAGGATACAGACATACAGAGTTACGTTAATGTAATATGGGTATTCACACACTCCTTAATTATGCTTTATAATAGGTTAAGAGTCCGTAAGTGGATGGGATTCACTTGTATCAAAGTCCAAAAGGTCTTAGCGTGTCGGGGCAATGGAGATGTCTGGGCTTGATGAGCCGAGGAGGGATTATTACTATAAATTAACAAGGGAGGTAGAGCACTAGAGTTCACTGTTTAGGTTCGGCGCGGCAACTCTCGCCCGCGCGTACACTGACAAGGGGAGGGAGACTACTCTAGATTGGACTTTGGGATAGCACTGTTCGGATGAACCCAGAACTTATAGTCTTTGTTAGGGGAAGGTATTTACGGACACTTTTTGGTGTAATCCCGCTGGTTCACTCTGTCACTGGATCACTACAGGGAAGGGGAAATCACTATTCTTGCCCGAGTTTCTGGGGCGATATCACTTTGTCACTGTAAGGTGTAGGTCCTCACTCTGGTCACGGTGCAGGGAGACCCTCTTGCCTGGGGTCTCGACCTGTTGTAGGTCCTCCTCTGGTCACGGTGCAGGGAGACCCTCTTGCCTGGGGTCTCGACCTGTTGTAGGTCCTCCTCTGGTCACGGTGCAGGGAGACCCTCTTGCCTGGGGTCTCGACCTGTTGTAGGCCCTCCTCTGGTCACTGTGAAGGGAGGCCTGTCTGTGTTGGCCCTAGAGACTGGGGCCAAACAGGTGTAGCAGACGGGCCTGACGTCGTAGGGTCTGCGGCAGGGGGAGGTCGGCGTTGACAGGTTGCCGGGCTCGCCTAGGGGTCCGAGGACTGCGGAAGTCTACCGGGGGACGCGCCGTCAGGTGTGGGCTGCGGCCTCGTCTCCCGCTGGTACCTGGGGAAGACAAGAATTTCCCGGGGGTAGGAGGTAGATCCCGACTGGGACCAGGCCTCTGTTCAGGTGACACTTTAGGGGTAACTCCCCCGGGTGGTGTCCGGCTACTCCTGCAGGAGTTAGCTGGCTCTAGAGGACACACGGAGGCCGTGGTCTCTCTTACACTTATGGAGGGTAGCACAGAGGCGACTCTCTCTCTTGTCTTTATGATTGCCGTGGCACCAGGTTGATCGGTCCTGGAACCCACTTGTGGCGGTGTGTGAGGGTCTCTTACCCTTAGAGTGGCTAGGGGCGTGAGCCCCGTACAATCCACTATTGGGCCTCCTGCCCTATTTGTTATAGAGGGCTCTCTTCCCTCGTCAAAGGACCTCCTGTCCTGATAGTGGCAGAGGGTATTACGCCCTCGTGGCTCACTGTGGCAGAGGAGACAAGCCCCTCGTGGCTCACCTGGGTTACTGCGGCAGAGGAAGGGACTTCCTCGTGGCTCGCGGTGGCAGTAGGTGGAAACACCCCGTGGCTCACCTAGGGACCTCCTGTCCCGTTGGGGTGAAGTTGTGGTCGTCACCACAAGACTACGAGGGACTGACGTATCAGTCCCACCCCACTGCTGTCGAGGGTTAACCTGCCGTGTAACTTGTTGCGGGTCTGGGCTCACCTGGTGTTGAGGTAGTTGCGGGGAGAAGGGGCCCAGGTCAGAGGTGGTCAGATGACCCTCTTGTCCCGGGTCACTAACCTGACCGTTATCTCCTCCTCGGGTGGTGGGGTGGTGGTGGCCCGGTGGTGGTGTGGGGGGTGGCGGGGCGGAAGGTCCGGTGGCGGGCATTTTAATCAGATTCAAGGTTTTATTTATAATGGCAGGCTACCTTGGTTATAGATATACCATTATAATGTATAACCACATAATACTCAGTGTAATCTATAATTGTGTGTGTGTGTGTGTGTGTGTGTGTGTGTGTGTGTGTACTGGGGGGGGGGATTTCCGAGCCGTGGAGGAATGTTGAGGAATACAGGA
Organism: Coenobita brevimanus; assembly: GCF_032717465.1. Lineage (NCBI taxonomy): Eukaryota > Metazoa > Arthropoda > Malacostraca > Decapoda > Coenobitidae > Coenobita > Coenobita brevimanus. The sequence continues at coordinate 23,274,883 of NC_137044.1, forward strand.
ATGCAATATACTCTCGACTTAAGTCATCCCTTTTACTGTATTGGTAAAGTCGTTCATTCTTTATAATTAATAGTTCACTGTTCCGTATAGCATACTATATGGTGCAATTTATGGCTCTATAACACTTGTCATAATTTTTATTTCATTATTTCCTCATAGTGTGTTATTACTGGACTTGTGTATAAATAACCAAGTAATACCTACCATATAAAGAGTGCCACACACACACACACACACACACACACACACACACACACACAATTATAGATTACACTGAGTATTATGTGGTTATACATTATAATGGTATATCTATAACCAAGGTAGCCTGCCATTATAAATAAAACCTTGAATCTGATAATCCAGAATCCAACAACCTAGAATCTGATAACAGACATGGTTGCCACGAACCACTCCGTGCCTTCTAATCCTCCCTTCCCAATATCTGGTTTCAAACAATGTCTGGGATAGATTAAAGTGATACCTTATCAACTTATTAAGAACCAGGTTTATCTTTATATGATTGACAGTTTTACTGCACATCTGCAGTGGCCACACACCTCATTAATGTATGATCATGTGTGTGATGGCAGTACTGTGCTTCGTCGGCTAAACGGACCAGAGAGAGAGAGAGAGAGAGAGAGAGAGAGAGAGTGACGTTGATAGTGGTAGTGACAGTGACAGTTAGGGTGAGAGTGCGAGTGAGGCTGAAAGTGTGAGAGTGTGAAAGAGAGTGAAGGTGAGAGTAAGGTGAGAGTGGGTGAGGGTGAGAATGAGAGGGTGGGATTTATGAAGGTGTGCGGCATTAATGCATAAATGTTCGGGTATGGGATTGTGTTATCACCTGAAAGTTCTTTGTTCTTGTAGCATAAAGTTAATTTTGTGTGAAGGACAACATAACAAATCAGATATAATGTATGTTTGACTAGAAATGTGGATTGAAGCAGTGTTTCGTGCAGATTAACTCCGCCCTCCTCTCAAACACCCCTCCTCATCCCCCCATATGGCTGACGTCAAATACACTGTTACCAACACTGAATACCCCGAGTTATATTGCCTCTAACGCAGGGGGGGTCTTTTCTTTTATGAGTGACTGTACATGTGGGTCTTTTAGCTCCGCGGCACCCCCCTGTCTACCCTGATTCAAACTTCTCTCTCTCTCTCTCTCTCTCTCTCTCTCTCTCTCCTGTGAGTGCACGCGCGCGGGGCCTAGTACTTGTGCGTCGCTATCTGTTGACGTGCAGGAAAATTACTGCCCTACTCAGGAACGGGCTCCCTAGTTTGTGTACAGCCCATTATATAAGAAAAAAAAAAGGAAAAATAAATACTCTCCTTGGCCTACTCTTGCTGGTCCTTCCCTCCCCTTTAACTCCACCACCAAGACGCCAGGGTGACGTGGAGGCGATTTGTTTGTGGCCACCCCGTATAAGGGATTAAGGAGTCTGGCAATAGATAGATATTGATAGATTTTATTTTATTTTTTTAGTTTATTTTTTATTTTGTTTAGTTTTTATTCATTTTTTCAGTTTATTGTTTATTTTTTAGTTTATATTTTTATTTATTTATTTATTAAATTACTTTTTTATATTTATTATTTTTTTAATTTTAGTTCCTTTATTATCACCAGGACGCGATTACTAAGTTTTATTTGTACTGTTTCAGACGATTCAGCTCAGCAGGGGGTTTGTGAGGCGGAGGGAGGGCAGCATGATGGGAAGGGGCATGGTAGGACGTGGAGGTGATCTGTCTGTGGCCAACCCTTATGGGATTAAGACGTCTGGCAATAGATATATGGACTGACAGATAGATAGACTGATAGACAGATCGATAGATAGTTTGATAAATACAGACATATAGATCGATAGATAGATGGATAAATAGACGCGAGTAGACTGATAGTTACAAGTTGATGGATGGATGGATAGACAGATAGACATACCGTCACATCAATAGATAGATGGATGGATGGATAGACAGATAGACACATCAATAGATAGATGGATGAATGGATGGACAGACATATAGACACATCAATAGATAGATGGATGGATGGATGGATAGACAGATAGACACATCAATAGATAGATGGATGAATGGATGGACAGACATATAGACACATCAATAGATAGATGGATGGATGGATGGATGGATAGACAGATAGACACATCAATAGATAGATAGATGGATGGATAGACAGACATATAGACACATCAATAGATAGATGGATGGATGGATGGACAGATAGACACATCAATAGATAGATGGATAGATAGATAGATAAACAGATGGATCGATGGATAGATGGATGGAGGGATAGATAGATGAATAGATAGACAGATAGAGATAGATAGATATACAGATCGATAGACAGATGGATAATTAGACAGACATATCGATAGATCGATAGCTACGAGTACATGTATGAATGGATGGATAGACAGACAGATAGACAGGTAGAGAGATAGACAGACATACAGACAGACAGACAGATAGACAAACAGATAGAGAGATAGACATATACAGATCAATAGATAGATGGATGGATGGATAGATAGATAGATGGATGGATAGATGGACAGGCAGATGGAGAGAGAGAGAGAGAGAGAGAGAGAGAGAGAGAGAGAGAGAGAGAGAGAGAGAGAGAGAGAGAGAGAGCGTGGAGAGATACAGAAGAAAACTGATGATAAAAGAGGTTTTCTAAGGAAGGGAGGGAGGCATAGTGGACGAGGAAGGGAGGAAGATTACAGGGAGAGAAAGAGGGAGGGAGAAAAAGAGGCGGAGAGGGAAGGAGGGAAAGGAGGAAGGAGGGGAATGAAAGAGACGGACATGTAAGGAGAAAGAGAGAGGGAGAGGGAGGGAGAAAAGGAGAAGAGGGAAGGAGAGAGAGACGGAGAGGGAAGGAGAAAAAGAGAATGAAAGGGAAGGAGAGAAAGAGAATGAGAGGAAGAGAAAGGAGGGAGAAGAGAGAGAGAGATGAAAGAGAGCTAGATGGAGAGGTGGGGAGACAAAGAGAGGGAGACGGAAAGAGAGAAAGGAGGAGGAAGGGAAGGGGAGGACTGTGTCACGAATCAATCCGCGACATTTCCCTTTTGTGAGAAGCCACGAACTATTAGTGGAAAACTCACTGCGTATCGCTCAGCTAACCGTTTCTCCCTCCATTTCGGGGTACACTTTTCAAAACATTCGTCACTGTTTTCAAAAGCGACCGATTTAATGCACGTCACTAAGTGCTGTACTGAGCGATACTATTGTTTTCTTTATTGTTCGCCCCTGCTTGCACTTGACCGTTAAAAATGCGGCCTACTGCTTCCTCTTTTGTTCCCACGACTTAGTCTAGTGTTTGCTGTGACGGAGATAGGGCCTGTGCTGCAGTGCAAGAGGTCAGCTAGTACCCAAACTCCACTTACAGTTTCTCCAAGCTTCCACCTTTAGTTCTCCAGCTTTGGGTGATACACCGCATTCATTGACTAGTATTTCCTTTTTGTATTTTGTAGTCATAAGAGTTTAGTTAAGGTGTTTTTTCCTAGGCGTAAGTATTTAGCTTTTGCGTGAGTGGGTGAGTGCGTCTCATTTAATTTGATTTGAATTGTAACGTTAAATTTATTTTTTGTAAGTAATAATTTTAACAGTTCTTTTCCTTGAGCTCAGTGTAAAGTAAAATCTTGTTTCATTTCTCCATAATTAAGCTTATTTTCCATACAGCTCCTAGCTTGCATAAACGTTTGCTTTCATAACTGGTACTTAGACCAGTCTTGTTGTATTAACTTAAAATCTGTTGTGCCAGATAGGAGTTAAAGCATCAGCAAGAGCCTGATATTATTATTAGTATTAGTTATTTATTGTCAGGGGTGAAGTAACTTTCTCCAGAGGCTAACAGTACAGTAAGTCAGCAATTGTGAGTAATTAGTCTCTGCTGTGTACTGTTGAGAAAGTTTTTGAATTCTCGTTCTTAGAGAATCGTTGCACGATTTAGCAAGACAATCATTGTCCCTGCTCTTTAATATTATTGAATATTATTATCAATTTTTAAATAACATTAAACCATTTATATCAAAATTACCGTGATATTTTTAAAAACCCGTGACAGACTGAAAGAGGAGAGGAAAGACGAGGAAGAGAAGGAGAGGGAAGGAGGAAATAAAAAAATGCTATTTTCCTCTCTCTCTCTCTCACTCAGAATGTGTGTAAGAGTATGTGTAAGAGTGTGTGTATGTGTGTATGAGTGTGTGTAAGAGTGTGCGTAAGAGTGTGTGTATGCGTTTGTAAGAGTGTGTGTAAGAGTATGTGTAAGAGTGTGTGTAAGAGTGTATATATGTGTGTAAGAGTGTGTGTAAAAGTATGTGTAAGAGTATGTGTAAGAGTGTGTGTAAAAGTGTAAGAGTGTGTGTAAGAGTGTGTATATGTGTGTAAGAGTGTGTAAGAGTGTATGTATATGTGTGTGTGTGTGTAAGACTGTGTGTATGTGTGTAAGAGTGTGTGTAAGAGTGTTAGAGTATGTGTAAGAGTGTGTGTATGTGTGTAAGAGTGTAAAAGTATGTGTAAGAGTGTGTATAAGAGTATGTGTAAGAGTGTACGAGTGTGTGTGAGAGTGTTAGTGTGTGTGTAATTCACCGGGTCGGTCAGGATCACTTGATGGTCGTGATCGTCAGCTTTTTACCCTCCCGGAAGGGAGCTGAGAGCTCATATAGTCCGATCTAAGGGCAAGACTGTGACCTTCACACACGCACACATCCGTCCCCTTGCTCAAGGGGGACAGTAACCACCCACTTCATCAGTGAAACTTTTCGCTACCTGAGCGAGGCACGAACTCCTGTCTACCAGATGGCAAGCGAGGACGTTACCACTGAGCCAGCGAGCGATGTGTGTAAGAGTATGTGTAAGAGTGTGTGAGAGTATGTGTAAGAGTGTAAGAGTATGTGTAAGAGTGTAACAGTATGTGTAAGAGTGTAAGAGTATGTGTAAGAGTGTGCGTAAGTTTGTAAGAGTGTGTGTTAGAGTGTAAGAGTGTGTGTAAGAGTGTAAGAGTGTGTGTCAGTGTGTAAGAGTATGTGTAACAGTGTGTGTAGGAGTGTGTGTATGTGTGTAAGAGTGTGTGTGGTGTGTAATAGTGTGTGTAATAGTATGTGTAAGAGTGTGTGTAAGAGTGTGTAAAAGTGTGAGTAAAAGTGTAAGAGTGTGTGTAACAGTGTGTGTAGGAGTGTGTGTAAGAGTGTGTGTAAAGGTGCGTGTAAGTATGTGTAAGAGTGTGAGTAAAAGTGTGTGTAAAAGTGTGTGTAAGAGTGTGCGTAAGAGTGTGTGTAAGGGTGCGTGTAAGTATGTGTAAGAGTATGTGTAAGAGTGTGAGTAAAAGTGTGTGTAAGAGTGTGTAAAAGTGTATGTAAGAGTGTGTGTAAACTGTGTGTAGAGTGTGTAAGAGTATGTGTAAGAGTGTGTGGAAGAGTGTGTGGAAGAGTGTTTGTAGGAGTGTGTAAGAGTGTGTATGTGTGTAAGAGTGTGTGTAATAGTGTAAAGGTATGTGAAAGAGTGTGTGTAAGAGTGTGTGTAGGAGTATGTGTAAGAGCGTGTGTAAGAGTATGTGTAGGAGTATGTGTAAGAGTGTGTGTAAGAGTGTAAGAGTGTGTGTAGGAGTATGTGTAAGAGTGTGTGTAGAAGTATGTGTAAGAGTGTGTGTAAGAGTGTGTGTAGGAGTATGTGTAAGAGTGTGTGTAGGAGTATGTGTAAGAGTGTGTGTAAGAGTGTGTGTAAGAGTGTGTAAGTGTGTGTGTAGGAGTATGTGTAAGAGTGTGTGTAAGAGTGTGTGTAGGAGTGTGTGTAAGAGTATTTGTAAGAGTGTGTGTAAGAATGTGTGTAAGAGTTTGTATAAGTGTATGTGTAAGAATGTGTGTAAGAGTGTGTGTAAGAAGCAGAAGCAGAAGGCTAAGGCACAAATGAATCCTGCACAATAATGTCCCTTTAATTCCACCACACTTCACCCATCCACCCAATGTATCACACTGTGTAAGTCCTCCTTGCATTCCATGACTACCCAGTTCTTCCCTCCACACCACAGTTCACTAATCCCTCCCTTCCCCTCTCTCCTCACAATGGCAGCACCTGAACTATACCGGCTACACACACACACACACACACGGCATCGTCGGAGGTAGACGACTGTTACCGGCGCTCCATGCCAGCGCAACATGGCCAGAGGCATTACCTAAATAAGTATCTTTGAATGAGTCAAGTCCTGTACCAGGTTAGACTAAATGATTTTTCATTATTAAAAGGAAAAGAAATAATAAGTTTAAATAAGACTGGTTCAAACAACAAAGAACCACGATGCGTTGAGTCAGCTGGGTTTGTTTATACTACAGCAACACGGGGAAAGCGTGCATACTTTGTAAGTACACACTCTGTTCTGTTAGTATTACAAAATGGATCCATACTTCAGTAAAACAAATTTGGAAAAGAAAAGGGATAAAAGTAAAAAGCAAAATGATGATTTCTACCAAGAACTGGTTGAAGTGGAGACTCACAATAGACTGGTTGAACGTGTACACAAACTAGAAATGGCTTTCAAAAATGAAATTGATGAAATAAAGAAGCAAATGCACTTGCAAAAGGAAGAGATAGAAAAACTGGGAAGGGAGGCCAATAAGAAAGACACAACCATCAGTGAACTAACAGTGGAATTGAATACGCTTAGGAAGAAAGTGAGTGAAATGGGAAGTACAGTAGTTAATCACGAGAGTGTTATGGAAGAGTTAAAAAATGACACAGAGACAATGAGACAAGCAAGCAGTCTTATGGACCAGAGCATTGATATTGAGGAGAAGATAACACAGGTGAATGAAGCTGTGCAAAGCTACAAAAATGATGTAGAAATCACGTATGCTGAAATGGTGAAAGTAAAGAAAGACTTAGAAACAAGGGTGGAGGAAAAAAACATTAAAAAGGAAGTGAAAAGAATAATCCAAAACAATCCAAAGTTAGTCAGAGATTCAGTAGAAATAAATAAATCAATAGTAATCACTGGTATAGAAGAGGAAGAAATTAAAAACAAAATCACTAGAGACAAAAAGGAGATGGCAAATGTAATGAGCTTACTGAAAGAAGTATCAGAGGAAATCTGTAGTAAAGACATAGAGGAACACAAAAGGTTAGGGAAATACGAGAAAAGCAAGACAAGACCTCTAAAGGTGACTTTCCAGAGTGTAAACACTGTGGAAGAGATACTAAAAAATGCAAAGAATCTTATGGAAAAAGAGGAGTTCAAAAATGTATGGATAAAAAGATGTCTAACACAAGAGGAACTGGAATTACTGAAAGAGAAAAGGGAGGAAGCAAAAACAAAAAATGAGGGAAGATCAGAAGAGGACAAGAAGAAATTTTTTTACAAAGTAATAGGATTGCAGGTACGAAAGCGGTACACAAACAGGATGGAAGAAAAAGGAGGAAGTTAGTAGAACCATGTCATGACAAGTATATAAACAAGTTGATAAAGTTGATATACTCAAATGTGGATGGAATGGTATCTAAATTACTAGAGATGAATGATTATGTGAGAAAATGAACCACAAATAATATGCCTAACTGAAACAAAATTAACACCAAGGATATCCAATGACATACTAAACTTAGAGGAATACAATATATGGAGAAGAGACAGAAATTAAAAAAAAAAGGAGGAGGAATTATAATAACTAAGAAAAATCTAAAAGTCAAGGAAATAAACCTAGATATACCATCACAAGTAGAACTGATTGCAGTAGAGATCGACACATCTGAAGGTAAAGTAATTGTAGCCAATTTGTATATGCCACCCAGATCAAACACATGGGAAAGAGACGAATATGAGGACCTGGCAGAGAGTACAATTCAGAGTATAAGATCCTTGCTACAGAAAATGGAAGAGAAATCGGAAAGAATTATACTAACTGGGGATTTCAATACAAATATAAATTGGAATACTCTAGATATAAATAGCCAAGAAAGCTGTTGGGACCAAAAGCTCCTGGATCTCGTACAAGAGTTTTTCTTAACGCAACATGTGAGGGAAACCACTAGAAAAAGAGGACTTGATGTACCTTCAGTGCTAGATCTAATATTTACTAGGCAAGAAAATGACATTGACAGTTTAATATATCACCCTCCACTCGGCAAAAGCGATCATGCAGTACTAAATTATAACTTCAGGATAGCATATGACATAGTAAACAGCAATGACAGTTACAAAAAGAGACTAAACTATAAAAAGGGAAATTATCAAGACCTAAAGAAGTATTTCTTAGAAGTTGATTGGGAAAATGAGCTTAGAGGACAAGATTTAAATGCTGTATATAAAAATTTTTGTGAATTTTATGAAATAGGAGTCCAGAAGTACATCCCACAGCACAAAGAAGCAGATAAGAAAATACAGTAATGGTTCAATACAGAATGTAAAAAATCAAAAGAAAGAAGAGATTTGTTGTGGAATAGATACAGAAGACACAATAGTGAAAGGGCGTATAATAATTACAAACAGGCAAGAAACGACTATACAAGAATAAGGAGAAAAGCCCAAAAACAGTTTGAGGAGGATATCATAAATAAAAGTAGTGATAAACCAAAGCTGTTTTACAGCTATATCAGAAGCAAAACAAAAGTAAAAGATATAATACAATCCATCACGGACGAGGGAATCACTTATACACAAGAGAAAGATATTTGTGAAGCACTAAATAAGAATTTCCAATTAGTTTTTACAGAAGAAAAAAATTTTGAGAGGGAATATGTGGAACACGCATGTCCACACATACTACCAGATATACAAATAGCAGAAAAAGTAATACAGGAGGGGTTAAGTAGATTAGACGGAGGAAAAGCAAGTGGTCCTGATGAAATTTCATGTTGGGTGTTACGAGAATGTACAAAGGAGTTAAGTAAACCATTATTTTTAATTTTCAAGAAATCCTTGAGTCAAGGGAAACTACCTGATATTTGGAAAAAAGCAAAAATATAGTCCCCTTATTCAAGAAAGGAAATAGACAAAATCCTCTCAACTACCGACCAGTATCACTGACCAGTGTTGTAAGCAAGGTATTAGAAAAACTTATAAGAAAAGCTTGTGTAAATCATCTAGAAGAACACAGTATGATAACAGAAAGACAGTTTGGTTTCAGAAAAGGAAAATCATGTGTTACTAATCTGTTGAGCTACTATGACAGAGTAACAAACACAATACAGGAAAGGGAAGGATGGGTGGACAGTATCTATTTAGATTTCAAGAAAGCTTTTGACACAGTACCACACCAAAGACTTTTATGGAAGCTGTACCATCAAGGAGGAATTCGAGGCAAACTGTTTTGTTGGATGCAAGACTTTCTCATAAAAAGAGAAATGAGGACAGTACTAAGAGGAAACTACTCATCATGGAAAGAAGTGACTAGTGGAGTACCACAGGGTTCGGTGCTGGCACCAATCATGTTTCTAGTGTACATAAATGATATAAACAGTAACACTGGAAATGAGAGCTATCTGAATATGTTTGCAGATGATGCAAAAATACAAAGGAGAATTACTAGCACAGACTCTTGTAGGGAGCTACAAGAAGAATTAAATAAACTTCATGAATGGAGTAGTACATGGCAAATGGAATTCAATGTGGACAAGTGTCATGTAATCAAGTTTGGTAAAAGTGGAAAAAGACCTGATTGGGATTATAAGTTAGGAAATAAAACTCTATACACATCAGAAAGAGAGAAAGACCTAGGTGTGATTATCAATAACAGACTATCTCCGGCTGACCACATCAGCGAGAAGGTACGGAACATGTATACACTGCTTGCAAATATGAGAATAGCATTCACGTACATAAATGAAGACATGCTAAGAAGGATAATAACATGATTCATTAGACCAACCCTGGAATATGCATCAATAGTCTGGAGTCCTCATCTCAAAAAGCATATAGACAAGATTGAAAAAGTTCAAAGGGCCGCTACAAGATGGATATCAAGCTTAAGGGACCTAAGCTACGAAGAAAGACTAAATAAACTGAATCTACCAACACTACAGGAGAGAAGGAAAAGAGGTGACATGATAACGCTATATAAGTGCATATCAGGGAAGGAGAAAATAGACATAAATGATTACTTAACATATGGAGAAGCATCAGCAAGAGGACACTGCAAAAAACTGCATAAGAAAAGAGGTGATAAAGACGTAAGGAAATTCAGTTTCCCAAACAGAGCAATTGATCAATGGAATGCACTACCGAATGAAATAGTGTGTGCCAAAACAATTCACAATTTTAAGGATATGTACGATAAATATGGTCTAAGACACGGGACAATACGAGCTTGACTCATTCCTGTAAAGATACAATTAGGTAAGAACAATTAGGTAAGAACACACACACACACACACACACACACACACACACACGCACGCACGCGAAGTATAGACTGATTGTTGTGTGATTCATTAAATGGAGTGATGAACTGTGTGTGAAGTGTAGTGAAGTACAGCAGGTCTATCAGTGTACACCAAGAGGAGACAATTTTCGAATGCGCGAGGCAGGCTTTAATGCTCGAAAAGTCCCCTAATGAGGGGGAACTTGGCCAAATTAAATAAAATCGTCTCTAGGAATAATGAAAGAATTATGATATGACGCACTTGTAAATAAGAAAGGGCTAAAGAGGAGAATAACATCGCCTGAAACAGCATTTCAGTCATGACAGAACTGTTATCCCCCCTCCCCAGGTTTCACTTTTATACTACGTACACCCGAAAGCACTAATCTCTCCCCCCTAATAGCCGGAGTCGCGGCCAGTGAGCGACCAGGCGATCGAACACCCCACATCCACCGTCCCTACCCCAACCCAAAGCGTTGTTGGATATATGTGGGACGGCCAGAGCTGGTGATGTTACAATGTGTCATGACTGTTTTTATATACAATCAGAACCAGTAGGGGTAAGTATATAAAGGCAATTAATGTATAAGACTATGCTGATATCCACAACATACGAAAAAGGCACGAAAATGAAAGAAGACATACGACGTATTATGTGTTATTGACTATATACTTAAAAACTATATTATAATGTAACTACAGATAAGTATAGTATAGCATCTGATGAAAGATGTGATGTCGATTCTTATACATTCTCACCCCCACCTCCATCATCCTTCTCTCTGACTTGCTGTCTCCACCAAACGCCTCTCATTCCCTGTCATCCCCCATCCCCAACCATTGTTAACCAACAAAAAGAAATAATAAAATAATCTGTAAAGTATTAATCATATTGTATTATCACACGCTTCTGCATTATCACCAATATAAAACATACAATACTCCGGTATACCTGCCAACCATTTCATCCTGTTGTAAGATGTTACATGACATACACACTGCAAGTTGGACCTTGTGTTACAATGACATACGGTTGTTTATGGTTAACACAGGTTGTGTGGCTTTGGACGTCCATTAATCCATATGAGCGTGGTAATTTAAGCCTTAAATAATAAACTCGTAAGGATTATGTTCCTGTCATTATTGGATGAACGAAACGAATCAGGGATCGGCTCTGACGAACCACGAACTCTGTTTTAACGAAAATATTCCGACCACTTGTCACAATAGTGACACAGTGTCATTATGTATATGACTGAATGTGGGTCAATCGTATACATAACGACATTGTGTCACTGTTGTGTTAAAGCAGAGTTCGTGGTTCGTCAGAGCCGATCCCTGATTCGTTTCGTTCATCCAATAATGACAGGAACATAATCCTTACGAGTTTATAATTTAAGGTTTAAATTACCACGCTCATATGGATTAATGGACGTCCAAAGCCACACAACCTGTGTTAACGATAAAAAACCGTATGTCATTGTAACACAAGGTCCAACTTGCAGTGTGTATGTCATGTAACATCTTACAACAGGATGAAATGGTTGACAGGTATACCGGAGTATTGTATGTTTTTTATTTGTTGGTGATAATGCAGAAGCGTGTGATAATACAATATGATTAATACTTTACAGATTATTTTATCATTATCTTTATGTTGGTTAACAATGGATGGGGATGGGGGATGACAGGGTATGAGAGGCGTTTGGTGGAGACAGCAAGTCAGAGAGAAGGATGGTGGAGGTGGGAGTGAGAATGTATAAGAAACGACATCACATATTTCATCAGATGCTATACTATATCTATCTGTAGTTACATTATAATATAGTATGTAAGTATATAGTCAATAACACATAATACGCCGTATGTCTTCTTTCATTTTCGTGCCTTTTTCGTATGTTGTGGATACCAGCATAGTATTATACATTAATTGCCTTTATATACTTACCCCTACTGGTTCTGATTGTATATAAAAACAGTCATGACACATTGTAACATCACCAGCTCTGGCCGTCCCACATATATCCAACAACGCTTTGGGGTTGGGGTAGGGACGGTGGATGTGGGGTGTTCGATCGCCTGGTCGCTCACTGGCCGCGACTCCGGCTAACAGGGGGGGGAGATTAGTGCTTTCGGGTGTACATTACCATGCGTTGCCCGGACCAAAAAGGCGAGCACACTAATCCTGCTTGTTCTAGCTAGTCCATTCTTTCTTTCTGTTCCAGAAAGACCATGCATGTACAGTACCCCTTATGCTTTTGAAGAGGGATTATAAGTGGTCCAGGAACTTTCTATTTCAGATTTCGCAGACTAACGCACTGTATTTGTGTACACTTGTTTACTATTACTGGTGACCTCAAATGACCTCCAACCAGTGCCTTAAATGACCTCGGAGGTCAACCTCACATAGGAACTGGAGGTCATGTGAGTCTCCATGCCAAAAACTGGGATGAGGGCTACCCGGCGTTGCGCGGGCTAAGAAGGCGAACACTACCGGTGACCTTAAATTACCCAGATCTGAATTTTGACCCCCTAAAACCATCCTTGGGTCATCCTGATTCAGAATATATATCGGTCTGGGCACTCTACACTGTGGGTCTGGGGATCTCTGACTTTTGTGTAATAACCGAAATGAAACTCAATAAATCAATCACTGGCCTGACCGAGATTCGATCGCAGGCCCTCGCGCTGCACACGCACGCACATTACCACTGAGCCAAACAGAGGATCCCCGCGTTGCCTCTGGGCAACGCGGACATTTATACACCCCATTACACTTGGTTTGGAGGGGACTGAAGGACAAATAATTAACAGTGCGGCTCTTTTATATATTTATAGATTATGCTTCCGTCCTTCTCAGTAAAACTGCCATGTCATTTCCTGAACTGTGCATGTTCACCTCAGTTTTTCATGTTAATTTTCAACTAAAATTAAGTTTTCCTGGCAGGGGATTACGTTTCTTTCTTTCTTTTTGTTTTAATTATAATAATTATTTTTATTGCCACTGTCTTGTCATAGTACTCATGGTCACAGTTATGTGAGCTGCCTAGCATGGGTTGTCCGGCAAGGCCATGCAACAATTCGGAAACAAATATGAAAATAATTCCAACACTATCCCCTCCTGTTGATTATATTTCTGGTGGTCCAAGCTCGGGTTCTAATCTGCGCAAGCGGTGAGGTGAAGCTTACTGCAGTTTTTGGGTAAAGTAGGTTGAGAATCTCAAAGTTACCTACTTATATACATGTAATGTCTGTAGATTATTCGTATAATTTTAACGTATACCGATCGTTCACTTAAGGTTACTAGGCAACTATATAAATGCTTGTATGCAGCCTTGTTAAACGACGAAGCGACACATCGTTCATTACATCGTCTGATTTGCATTTCATTATACAGTATACATGTTTTTTTTCGTTAATACTATTTGATGCCACATTTTACATTTATAATAGGAACAATAAACCGCAATCACTTGCCAGTCATAAAACTCAAAATCTAGTACACTGTATATGCTAAATAGAGATGAAAATACATGACGGGGAATCGTTCAGACGGCGAATTGTTTTGTTTTTGTTGTGACGGACGGTACGGTACACAGATAACAGATGTTTGGCATTAACTCCACACCTACCTGCATCAGCAACTGTAACTTTGTGATCTTTTCCCCGTCAGGACGATCGTGTGGAGAGGGCATAGAAGTAATTGAATACTGCATAAACTAAATGGTGATCATAATGATTCCAGTCTCCGTTGGTTGGGAGTAATTCCGAAATAATACCCATTGCCCTGGCATTCAAGGACAGTCACCACCGGTAAGTTAATGTTATCGAAGTGGTATGCTAATTTTGATGTGTATACGGTGTTCTGTGGTTAGTTTTAATTTTTCAATCTTTTTTCCGAGTTCTCAAGCTGTATTCACCTTTTATGTTTTATAGTACGGTAATCATCCAGTTTTCATGACAAAGTAGAAATCATTGGCTTTAATACTGGGAATGGTAAATGTACATTTTCCATCAAGCCGTAAATGAATCTTTGTTCTCTGTATTTTCTGACTTTTCATGGTGGTAAACAACTTATTTCCGATGCATTCTTCACGAAATGGGTGTGGCCTTTCCATATTTTCTGTTGAAATTTCATGGGTTACCTGGATTACCACAGCTACTGGGCACATTATAAACTCACCCCTGAAAGCTGGGTTAGGTTTGGTGAAATAATTAAGTTCCCACTGCTTTGACACGGGATACACTGATGCGTCCAGTCGGAGCAGTGTTGGTAAACAATGCGGCCAGCTGGATAGATCGTACGTAAATATTGCTACAGGGGACCTGGCCACTTCTATAAATACCCAAAATAGGTATAGTGTTTGCTTTTTTCCATTCACATCTTGCAGTCATAATGGAACTGTTAATTACCTCTGTTTTTTATGTACCAAAATTACTTACCTTGAGATCGTGAACTTGGTATAATATACGGTAGGCTAGGTTAAATTGCCTTGCCCATATAGTAAACAGTCACCATTTTCTGTTGATTTTTTCACTTTTGTTTTTATCATCTTGTTCTTTATGCCCAAACGGCCTTTATAATGGCAGACAATTGAACGTATGCTTTACTTGAAGCTTTTTCCTGTGGAAAAATTTCCCACATTTTATCATCATGACCTTTAACCCCTACACCGCGGGCATGTTTACTGATGTTTTGCGTGTGCCGCGGGGTTATTCGGGCTCTGACAGACTCTCAAAAAATATTTTGCCAAAAATCAGTTATTAGTCCTAGAATATTAAAATTATATATGCTTATGGCACATACCTTCAGCTTTCTCCTGGAATGTTTGTTGAGCCTTCGTCAGTTACCGTAGGACTTGTGGAGACCTCTGAAGTTGGGTAACGAAGTCTCCACTTTACAGTTCCCGACAACCCGTAATATGATTACCACAGCCAGATATAAACACTATAAATACTACTTTATGATTTTCAAGTAGTTTGGGATCCATACTCCAAAAAAAAAAAACACTGTGAAAGCAATGAAAATTATGAGCGCGTCTGACCGCCGCACTTCCGCTAGTTCGCTCTTGGTACTCTGTCATTTATTATTCATAAAACCCCTCACACTTTATATTTCTATTACTATATAACACTTATATATATCTACAGTCTTTATCCATAAGTTTCCTTCAGTAGTATTAGTTTATTGCCACTGTAGGGATTCAATTTCTTTCAGTAAAATACGTAGCATTCACTTTCTCGTCCTGTATACTGGCATTGAGAGTGAATGTCACGTTCATCTTCACTCCCATAACTCATAGTATTCAGACATGCTATAGTGAAACTTTCACTTTCATTACTCCTAGGGTATATACTCGTATTCTTATAATACTACTCATTTACATTTCTATTTACGTTCTCTATTTTATTTACGTTATTTACATTTCTATTTTATTTACACTGTGTTATGCACTGTCACTTGAAGTAACTTATAAAACTATTTTCCATTGTTCACGTATATTTACATTCATTACTTTCACTTGCTATTTACACATTATTTACACATTATTTACAATTCCACTTGCACTGTTTTACTCAATAGAAAGATCGTAGTCACTCTTTTATCAATTGTCAGCCCTTTACCTCTTTCCACACGAGGTTTAGTAGGGGGTAAAGGTCACTGGGCCCTTGCATGGGGGTGAAAAAAGGCCCTGAAGTCAGCAAGAGGATGAGCCGTACCTCCTCTTCGGAATCTGAGAGAGAACTGCTAGGAGGGCCGGCCGGGGTTGAGGCCTACTTGAGGGTTATTCAGCACTACCAACGTAGCTCTTGAAACAGCTAAGTCTAGCACTGATATGATTGGCAGGAAATCTAGACAATACATTATAAATTTGGTAGTTCCAGGTGAATGTAAATATCACTTAGGCTTCTCCCTTCCCTCCTTACATGTATATTTATTACAAAAATAGATTAGAGGCCTACTTAGGAGATATATATTCAGAGCTACCAATGTTATATCTTGAAACAGCTTTGTCTAGCACTGATATGATTGGCAGGAAATCTAGACAATACATTATAAATTAGGTAGTTCCAGGTGAATGTAAATATCACTTAGGCTTCTCCCTTCCCTCCTTACATGTATATTTATTACGAAAATAGATTATACGGCATATTTCAAGGGGAAAAAAACAGCGAAAATTAGCGAACGAGTGCACGTGAGGTGTTGTCAGGTGATAATTAGCCAATTCCAGGTGTATGGCACTCTCACTTACCTTATTTCTTTCTTGTATATATTATTTGGTTTAAGAATACGACATAGGGCTTATTTCAATGGATGAAATCAGTGAAAAATTCCAGGGAAGATTTACTTAGCGTAGCATGGCCGGGCAGGCGAGAGGATAGGGTAATGGAGGGGGGGTAGGGAGGGGAGTCAAGAACAGGGAGAAATGGCTAAATTGTCAACAATGGATGGGAGTACAGATGAGATTAGGAGTGCTGACTAGTGTTGGACATCGGCAGTACTGATAGATGATACAAGCCCCCACTTGGAAGCCCGGGTGAATTCAAAATAACACAAAATCACAAAAGCGACGCCCCGTGGTATGATCCCTTACTCCCAAGCGTCACGAAAGTGACGCCCCGCGGTTAAGGGGTTAAGCTGTAGCCTACCTACGATTGTGTGTCCAACTCAACGTACTCTAAGGTGGTTTTCATTTACCAACTTCCCAACTGGATGCTAGGCTATCTATCTATCTATTGCCAGACGCCATAATCCCATAAGGGGTGGCCATTTGACTTTGAGTTAGTTGTTTTACGGGGAGGGGCACTAACCCTCCACCAACCCACTTGTTGACACGTAGGGGGCACGTATGGTTTGGTTATATGGTTACCACCCAGCGTTGTAAATGGTTTCTTGGCTAACAGGAAACCATAGGTTAAGTTAAATTAAATTAAATTACTAGGTACAGTTAAGCTAGATTAAGTCAGTTCCTTCCACCATCTCTGACCAGTCAAACGAGCCAACACAGCCGAACATAGCAAAAAACATCGGTCAAATGGATTTGACACGAAATGTTTACTTACCACCCCAGAAATACTGTAATAAGAAAAATATAACAGACTATCAGGAAGAAGATGATCTGATTTGGTAAGATGTTTCTGCTGCTTCAAATAAGGCGTCTGTTTATGTGGCAGACTTACCAGGTACTTAAATCTTGGTTAAGTTAAGTTAGGTCAGATTTCTTGGTTAGGTTAAAATGTAAGGTCAGGAAGAGGTACTACAAGGTGACAGGGACACATGTTGGAGTAAGTGCCCACCATTACTCTCGAGAAACAGTTGATACAGCAGAAGGAACATCGCTAAAAACAGTAGGGAAAGAAGTCTAATGTGACACATTCATTTACTATCTATCTATCTATCTATTTATCTATAGCCTGACGCCCTAATCCCACAAAGGGTGGCCGCAGACAAAACGCCTCCAAGTCACTGTCACCCACCATTTGACTACCCACCCCACAGCTCACTCCCCCCTCCTTCATATACCTCTCAACTCCATCCCTCCACCTCATCCTCGGTCTTCCCCTCCCTCTCCCTCCCTCCACCTCACCTACATACACCCTCTTAGTCAGTCTTTCATTCTCCATTCCACATGTCCAAACCACTTCAGTGTATTTCTCCTAATCTTCTCAACCACATCCACCCCACAACGTTCCTTCACTTCTTCATTCGTCAACCTGTCCCTCCATGTCACTCCACATGCTCCTCTCAAGTAACTCCTTTCCACTGCTCTCACTCTTGACTTGTTCCCCTCTTGCAAGGTCCATGCCTCGCTTCCATACGTCAGGGTAGGGATCACAATACTATCATGCAGTGACTTCTTAACTTCCATACTCACCTCCCTATTTCTCATCACTGCTTTCAGTGAACCAACAACCTTCCTTCCCTGCTGTACCCTTTCACGCATTTCATCCCCCAAAGTTCCATCCTTACTCATCACACTACCCAAGTACAGTACTTGAATGCACTCACATTCTCCATATCCTTGCCATCCAACCTCACCGTGCTTTCTGTGACTTCATTCCTCTCAAACACCATAACTTTACTTTTGTTTATATTAACTTTCAGCTTCCTCCTCCTACACACTGTCCCAAATTCATTCACCAACCCTTGCAACTCCCATTCATCTTCACTCAACAGTATTGTATCATCAGCAAACAGTAACAACGGAATCTTCCAAATCTCACCCTCATCCATTAGAGCCACCGCCACATCCACTGCCCTACTTTGCACCTCCTTTACAACCCCATCCATGTATATATTAAACAGTCATGGAGACATCACAACCCTGTTTCAGTCCCACACTGAGATCAAAGAACTCACTCAGCTCACCATCCACTTGCAGCGTAGCCCTAGCTCCTTCGTTCATACTTTTCACAGCACTCAGCAATTTCCCCTCCACTTCATATATTCTTAATACCTTCCACATACATTGCCTGTCTATTCTGTCATAAGCTTTCTCAAAGTCCATGAAGGCAGCATACACTTTCTTTCACTTCTCTAGATACTTCTCCACTAAACATCTTTGAACAAATATCTGATCTACACACCCTTTTCCCTTCCTAAATCCCCCTTGTTCTTCTCCAGCTAGCTCCTCTGTCATATGCCTAACCTGTCAGTGAGTATTCTACCATATATTTTACCAGTCACACTAAGAAGGCAAATACCCCTATGGTTACCACATACTTCTCTCTCCCCTTTTTCCTTTGTATAAAGGAACAGTTATACCTGATTTCCAGTCCTCTGGAACCCTTCCCTCTTCCCAAGCCAATATACACAACTTCCATATCCATTCCACAACAATCTCACCTCCATATCTCAGCATTTCACCACACACTCCATCAATTCCTGGGGCCTTTCCCAACTTGATCTTCTTCATTGCTTCCACTACTTCCGCCCTACTGATCTCTTCCTCCCTTCTCACATCTCTTCTTTTCCCAGCCATTCCCCAACCACTTATGCTTGCACTGCTTTCACTCTCTACATTCAACAAATCCTCAAAGTGCTCCTTCTATCTCCTCAATTTCTCTCTCTTCTGCACCAACAATCTATTATTCCTATCTTTCTCTCCCCTACTATTTCCCCTTTCACACTGCTTTACTTTCTTTACCTCCTTCCAAAACAATTGCTTACTCTTCCTCCATTTCACACTCAGATTCCTCCCAAACTCTTCATTCACTTTTCTTCTTACTGTCCTTCACCAGTCTCTTCACCTCCCTTCTCCTGCTCACATATACCTCTCTCTTCTCTCTCTCATCTTCTCCCCAGCCTCTACTCGCTAACCATTCACTATATGCCTTCTTCTTTTGTTCCACAGCTCGATTCACCTCATCATTCCACCATGCTGTCCCTTGCACACCCTTGCATCTCCTCCTCACTCCACAAACCACCTCACATGCTGCGCCTATCTCTTCCGTGAATATCTTACATACGTCTTCCACCCTTTCCATCTGCTCTAGCTCATACCTTCCCAATCTTTCTTCCACTGTGCTCTTATACTCTGCCCTTTTCTCGCTATCTTGCAAATTCTCCACTCTTCTCACAGGAGCTGTTTCCTCCTGTCTTCCCCTTCGTCTCCTCAACCATTTTTGCAGCTTTACCTTGGCCATCAGTAAGTGATAGTCCAAGACTCCATTCCCCCACCCTCTCCACACTTGCATCCAACACTTGTCTTCTCATTCGCTCATCCACACACACATAGTCTGTCATTGCCTTTCGTTCAACAAGTTCACCATCCATCCTTCTCATTACACTCCATGAATACTGGTGGATCATCTTATGGCAAAAGTAGGTGTTGGCTATTGCCAACCCCTTACCAGCACAGATGTCCACCAAAGCACTACCATTCCCATCTACTTCAGCTGGCACACCCCACTGACCAACCACTCCATCCACTCGTACATTCCCAACTTTGCCATTCATGTCTCCAATCAAATGCACTCTCTCGCTCCTCTCAGATTTGTCCATACATGCTTCTACTCTCGCCCAAAACTCATCTTTCACTCTTGCCACTCGATCCTCTGTCGGAGCATACACACATACAGTCGCCCACGTTTGTATGCCTACTTTCATCCTCACCCATACAGTCCTTGCACCCACTGTTCCATACTCTCTTATATTCTCCTTCCACTTCTTGTTTATCATCGGACATACTCCCTCTTTTGCCCTCTCATTCTCATTAACTCCCGCACATATACCCCCTGGGGGTAGGGTTTTTTTTTTCAAGAATACTCCCCCAGTATCCCTGCTTGTCGTAAAAGGCGACTAAAAGGGTTGGCGGAGGGTTAGTGCCCCTCCCCGGAAAACAACTAACAAAAAAAACAAACAAGAAGCCTCGGACAAGAACTGACCAAACGATGATGACCCAGGACCGGACAAAGGACTTGGTTATGGGTACATGGAATGTAAGAGCAGCAAATGATGAGGTGAAAGAGAGAGAGATTGTCCAGGTGCTTGAGGGTGCGAAAGTGGATGTATGTGGAATAACTGAAACAAAATGGAGAGGAGAAAGTGTGAGAGAACGGGAGTATGGATGGGGTATATGTGCAGGAGTAGGTGAGAATGAGAGGGCAAAGGAAGGAGTATGTACAGTTGTGAGTAAAAGATGGAAGAAGAGCATAAGACAGTATGGATCAGTTGGGTCAAGGATTATGTGGGTAAAGTTGAAAGTTGGAATACAAATGTGGGCGATTGTGTGTGTGTATGCGCCAACGCAAGATCATGCTAGAAGAGTGAGAGAAGAGTTCTGGACAAATGTAGAAGTGTGCATGGAAAAGTTTGGAAGGAATGAGAGAGTGTTTTTGATCGGTGATATGAATGGTAAAGTTGGGAATGTGAAGGTGGATGGAATAGTTGGTGAGTGGGGTGTGCCTGCTGAGATAGATGAGAATGGGAGTGTGTTAGTGGACATTTGTGCTGGGAGGGGGTTGGTGATAGCCAATACCCTCTTCAGGCATAAAATGATCCACAGGTATACATGGCGAGTGATGAGAAGGGTGGGTGGTGAACTGAATGAAAGGAAGGCAATGATTGATTATGTGTGTGTGGATGAAAGGATGCGAAGATGTGTAATGGATGCAAGAGCTTATAGTGGTTGGGGGAGTGGACTTTCTGACCACTACTTGGTGGTGGCCAGAATTAGGATTCAAGTAAGATGGAGGAATAGAAGAAGGGAAAGACGAGAGGAAGGAGTATTTGCAAGGAGAGTGGAAAGGTTACAAGAGGATGAGAAAAAGGCAGAGTATAAGAGAGAAGTGGAGGAACGATTAGGCAAATATGAGTTGGAGCAGATGGGAGACGTGGAAGGTGTGTGTAGGATATTTACAGAAGAAATATGTGCAGCATGTGATGTGGCGTGTGGAAGGAAGAGAAGATGGAGGGGGGTGCAAGGAACAGCATGGTGGACTGAAGAGGTGAGACAGGCTGTGGCACAAAAGAAGAAAGCATACAATGAATGGATGAGAAATAGGGGCGTAGAAGAAGTTGAGGGGCGGAAGAGAGAATTATATGTAGAAAGAAAGAGAGAGAGGAAAAGATTAATAAGAGAGTGGTTGAGGAATTTGGAAGGAATTTGAGTGTAAAGTGGAGGGACTGTAAGAAAATGTTCTGGAAAGTGGTGAAAAGAGTAAGACAGAGTGGAAGTGAAGTTGGCAGGAGAGTGAAAGATAAAAATGGTAGATTACTAGTGGAGAAGGGAGAAAGAGTGAGCAAATGGAGAGAACACTTTAAGGAATTGTTGAACATAGAGGATGGAAGTAATGTGAGTATAAGTGGCTGGGGAATGGCTGAGAGAAGGAGGGAGGTGAGAAGACAGGAAGAAATCAGTAGGATAGAAGTTGTGGAAGCAATGAAGAAAGTTAAATTGGGGAAAGCCCCAGGAATTGATGGAGTGTGTGGTGAAATGCTGAAGCATGGGGGAGAGATAGTAGTAGAATGGATGTGGAAGATGTGCAGATTGGCCTGGGAGGAAGGTAGAGTCCCAGAGGATTGGAAGTCAGGTATAATTATTCCCTTGTACAAAGGAAAAGGGGAAAAAGAAGTGTGTGGTAATCATAGGGGCATTTGTCTTCTTAGTATAATAGGAAAAGTGTATGGTAGGATACTTATTGACAGAGTTAGAGAAAGAACAGAGAAATTAGTTGGAGAAGAACAGGGAGGCTTTAGGAAGGGAAGAGGTTGTGTAGATTAGATATTCATTCTTAGATCTTTAGCGGAAAAGTTTCTAGAGAAGGGAAAGAATTTGTATGCGGCTTTCATGGATTTGGAGAAAGCAAATGACAGGATGGATAGACAAGGATTGTGGAAAGTGTTAAGAATATATGGAGTAGATGGGAAGTTGTTGAATGCTGTGAAGAGTATATATGATGGTGCGAAGGCTGCAGTGCGTGTAGATGGTGAGCTAAGTGAATTTTTCTCTTTGAGAAGGAGGGAGGTGAGAAGACAGGAAGAAATCAGTAGGATAGAAGTTGTGGAAGCAATGAAGAAAGTTAAATTGGGGAAAGCCCCAGGAATTGATGGAGTGTGTGGTGAAATGCTGAAGCATGGGGGAGAGATAGTAGTAGAATGGATGTGGAAGATGTGCAGATTGGCCTGGGAGGAAGGTAGAGTCCCAGAGGATTGGAAGTCAGGTATAATTATTTCCTTGTACAAAGGAAAAGGGGAAAAAGAAGTGTGTGGTAATCATAGGGGCATTTGTCTTCCTAGTATAATAGAAAAGTGTATGGTAGGATACTTATTGACAGAGTTAGAGAAAGAACAGAGAAATTAGTTGGAGAAGAACAGGGAGGCTTTAGGAAGGGAAGAGGTTGTGTAGATCAGATATTCATTCTTAGATCTTTAGTGGAAAAGTTTCTAGAGAAGGGAAACAAGTTGTATGCGGTGTCATGGATTTGGAGAAAGCATATGACAAGGTGGGTAGACAAGGATTGTGGAAAGTGTTAAGAATATATGGAGTAGATGGGAAGTTGTTGAATGCTGTGAAGAGTATGTACGATGGTGCGAAGGCTGCAGTGTGTGTGGATGGTGAACTAAGTGAATTTTTCTCTTTGAAAGTTGGGTTGAAACAGGGATGTGTCATGTCTCCATGGTTGTTCAATCTGTACATGGATGGGGTAATAAAAGAGGTACAAGGTAGGGTAGTGGATGTTGGAGTGGCCCTGGTGAGAGAGGATAGTGTTTGGAAACTCCCTGTACTATTGTTTGCAGATGATACTGTGTTGTTGAGTGAAGACGAAGGGGAGCTGCAAGGCTTGGTGGATGAGTTTGGGAGAGTGTGTAAGAAACGGAATCTAAAGGTGAATGTAGGGAAAAGTAAAGTGATGGTCTTTGAGAGAGGTGAAGTCAGTGAATGTACAGCGAGGTTGGATGGTGAGGAATTGGAAAATGCGAGTATGTTTAAGTACTTGGGTAGTGTGATGAGTAAGGATGGAGGTTTGGAGGGTGAAGTGCTTGAAAGGGTACAGCAGGGAAGGAAGGTTGCTGGTTCTTTGAAAGCAGTGATAATAAACAGGGAAGTGAGCATGGAAGTGAAAAAGTTACTACATGACAGTATTGTGATACCAACTGTAACGTACGGAAGTGAAGCTTGGACATTGTTGGAAGGACACAAGTCAAGAGTGAGAGCAGTGGAAATGAGTTATTTAAGAGGAGCCTGTGGAGTCACATGGAGGGAGGATGACGAATGATGATGTAAAGGAGTGTTGTGGTGTGGATGTGGATGTGATAGGAAGCGTTATGAGGAACACACTAAGGTGGTTTGGCCATGTGGAGAGGATGGAGGGTGAAAGACTGACGAAGAGAGTGTATGTGAGTGAGGTGTAGGGGGGAAGAGGGAGGGGGAGGCCGAGGATGAGATGGAGGGATGGGGTGGAGAGGTATATGAGAGAGGGGGGTGTGAGTTGGGAACAGGGCAGTGAAATGGCGGGGGACAGGGCGACTTGGATGTGATTTGTTTGTGGCCACCCTAAACGGGATTGAGGCGTCTGGCAATAGATAGATAGATAGAAAGTTGGGTTGAAACAGGGATGTGTCGTGTCTCCATGGTTGTTGAATCTGTACATGGATGGGGTAATAAAAGAGGTACAAGGTAGGGTAGTGGATGTTGGAGAGGCCCTGGTGAGAGAGGATAGTGTTTGGAAACTCCCTGTACTGTTGTTTGCAGATGATACTGTGTTGTTGAGTGAAGACGAAGGGGAGCTGCAAGGCTTGGTGGATGAGTTTGGGAAAGTGTATAAGAAACGGAATTTAAAGGTGAACGTAGGGAAGAGTAAAGTGATGGTCTTTGAGAGAGGTGAAGTCAGTGAATGTACAGCGAGATTGGATGATGAGGAATTGGAAAATGTGAGTACGTTTAAGTACTTGGGTAGTGTGATGAGTAAGGTTGGAGGTTTGGAGGGTGAAGTGATTGAAAGGGTACAGCAGGGAAGAAATGTTGCTGGTTCTTTGAAAGCAGTGATAAGAAACAGGGAAGTGAGCATGGAAGTGAAAAAGTTACTACATGACAGTATTGTGATACCAGCTCTAACGTATGGAAGTGAAGCTTGGATGTTGTTGGAAGGACACAAGTCAAGAGTGAGAGCAGTGGAAACGAGTTATTTAAGAGGAGCCTGTGGAGTCACATGGAGAGACAGGCTGACGAATGTGGATATAAAGGAGCGTTGTGGTGTGGATGTGGATGTGATAGGAAGCGTTATGAGGAACACACTGAGGTGGTTTGGCTATGTGGAGAGGATGGAGGGTGAAAGACTGACGAAGAGAGTGTATGTGAGTGAGTTGGAGGGGGGAAGAGGGAGGGGGAGGCCGAGGATGAGATGGAGGGATGGGGTGGAGAGGTATATGAGAGAGGGGGGTGTGAGTTGGGAGCAGGGCAGTGAAATGGCGGGGGACAGGGCGACTTGGAGGCGGTTTGTTTGTGGCCACCCCAAATTGGATTGAGGTGTCTGGCAATAGATAGATAGATAGACATATACCTAAACCATATTCTCATTCTCTCACCCTTTCACCTTCCATTTAGTTTCAGTGAATCCACATATATCCACTCTTGCATCCTCAAGTACCTGAACAATCTCTCTCTCTTTCACTTCATCATTCACTCCTCTCACATTCCACGTTCCCATCCTCAGAATGTCCTTTGTCCGTTCCTTGGTCGTCAACGAATGGTCCGTCCTGGTCCGAGGCACTTTATTCGCATGTTTAGTTAGTTCTTTTTACGGGGTGGGGCACTAACCCACCACCAACCCTTTTAGTCGCCTCGTACGACAAACAGGGATACTGGGGGAGTATTCTTGAAACACCCCTGCCCGCAGGGGGTACATACTAAAATGCTTATAAATAATTTGAACACAACAGATGGTATGATTGAAAAATGGTCTGGTTAGGACCAAAGATATCTTTCATTCTTGTTAGGTTTGAAATTTTTTAATGATAAAAGTCTGAATTTTAGTTCATTTGCAGTTAATAATTTTCCGTAAGGGACATTGTTTGACCCATAACAATAATGACATTATTTTCTACTAACTTTTTCAATTCTCTGACCGTAACCACGGCATCACAGTAATATGTGGAATTCCATGGAAATACGGCCAACCATCCAAAAATTGTGATGTGGATCTACAGTTTTCAAAAAGTCCTGTGGCCAAGATCACGTTTTTCTATCTATCTGTCTATTGCCAGATGCCTCAATCCCGTTCGGGGTGGCCACAAACAAATCGCCTCCACGTCGCCCTGTCCCCTGCCATTTCACTACCCTGCGCCCAACTCACACCCCCCTCACTCATATACCTCTCCACCCCATCCCTCCATCTCATCCTCGGCCTCCCCCTCCCTCTCCCCCCCTCCACCTCACTCACATACACTCTCTTCGTCAGTCTTTCACCCTCCATCCTCTTCACATGGCCAAACCACCTCAGTGTATTCCTCCTAACGCTTCCTATCACATCCACATTCACACCACAACGCTCCTTTATATCCTCATTTGTCAGCCTGTCTCTCCATGTGACTCCACAGGCTCCTCTTAAATAACTCATTTCCACTGCTCTCACTCTTGACTTGTGCCCTTCCAACAACGTCCAAGCTTCACTTCCATACGTTAGAGTTGGTATCACAATACACTGTCATGTAGTAACTTTTTCACTTCCATGCTCACTTCCCTGTTTCTTATCACTGCTTTCAAGGAACCAGCAACCTTTCTTCCCTGCTGTACCCTTTCAAGCACTTCACTCTCCAAACCTCCATCCTTACTCATCACACTCCCCAAGTACTTAAACGTACTCACAATTTCCAATTCCTCACCATCCCACCTCACTGTACATTCACTGACTTCACCTTTCTCAAAGACCATCACTTTACTCTTCCCTACATTCACCTTTAGATTCCGTTTCTTACACACACTCCCAAACTCATCCACCAAGCCTTGCAGCTTCCCTTCGTCTTCACTCAACAGCACAGTATCATCTGCAAACAACAGTACAGGAAGTTTCCAAATACTACCCTCTCTCATCAGGGCCACTCCAACATCCAATACCCTACCTTGTACCTCTTTTATTACCCCATCCATGTACAGATTGAACAACCATGGAGACATGACACATCCCTGTTTCAATCCAACCTTCAAAGAGAAAAATTCACTCAGTTCACCATCTACACGCACTGCAGCCTTAGCTCCATCATACATACTCTTCACAGCATTCAACACCTTCCCATCTACTCCATATATTCTTAATAATTTCCACAATCCTTGTCTATCCATCCTGTCTATGCTTTCTCCAAATCCATGAAAGCTGCATACAACTTCTTTCTCTTCTCTAGAAACTTTTCCACTAAAGATCTAAGAATGAATATCTGATCTACACAACCTCTTCCCTTCCTAAAGTCTCCCTGTTCTTCTCCAACTAATTTCTCTGTTATTTCTCTAACTCTGTCAATAAGTATCCTACCATACACTTTTCCTATTATACTAAGAAGACAAATGTCCCTATGATTACCACACACTTCTTTTTCCCCTTTTCCTTTGTACAAGGGAATAATTATACCTGACTTCCAATCCTCCGGGACTCTACCTTCCTCCCAGGCCAATGTGCACATCTTCCACATCCATTCTACTACTATCTCTCCCCCATGCTTCAACATTGCATCACACACTCCATGAATTCCTGGGGCTTTCCCCAATTTAACTTATTTCATTGCTTCCACAACTTCTATCCTACTGGTTTCTTCCTGTCTTCTCACCTCCCTCCTTCTCCCAGCCATTCCCCAGCCACTTATACTCGCATCACTTCCATCCTCCATGTTCAACAATTCCTTAACCCGTACCGTCCCGGCGACGTGAATTAACGCGGCAACATTGCAAGGTCCCTAATTTGCACAATTTTCAGTTTTCGCGAGTGATTTCACGAGTGATTTTTGGCATGTATACACGGGACACCTTCCTCTATTCCTCTACAAGATGCCAAGCAGGAACAATGCCTTACACCGCATAACCTCTCCCCCCCCCCCTGCACGCCATTATCTCGACAATTCACCTGTTACCAGTGACCTGGCCAATAAAGACATTCAGGGCCAGAGTGATTCCCCAATTGATGACAATGTGGAGGACAAAGTTTAGAGGAAGAAATAGTCAGAAATGATGATCAGGTAATGTGGGAAAAAAAAGGTCATGAATGGTGATGAGTTAGTGAGTGAAACAATGCATATAATGCCTATATTACTGTTTGAAAACCAAGATACTCTTGTACTACATATAAATTCGTACCAAATAAATAAATAAATACTGTTTATGAGTGGATAAAATAGTTACCCTCCCATAGAACTCGTTTTCTTTGGTGCCAGCCTGTTAGAAAACCCAGTCAGGTAAGGAAGTACTCGCACCCAAATCCGGTATTTTAAACCTCAGGTGAGCAATTTCTCTATGAATTTTCGATGTTTCTCACCAAAAGCGGATGTTTGAGCCAAAAAAAAAAAAAGGTCCAAAAACGTCGGGATGGGGCGGGTTAAAGTGTTCACTCCGTCTGCTTACTTTTTCTCCCTTCTCCACTAGTAATCTACCATTTTTATCTTTCTCCTCTGCTAACTTCACTTCCACCCTGTCTTACTCTCTTCACCTCTTTCCAGAACATTTTCTTACAGTCCCTCCACTTTACACTCAAATTCCTTTCAAATTCCTCATCCACTCTCTTCTTACTCTCTCTTACTAATCTTTTTACCTCTCTCTTTCTTTCTGCATAGCCTGAAACTCTCTCTTCTGCCTCTCAGCTTCTTCCACGCCCCTGTTTCTCATCCATTCATTGTATGCTTTCTTTTTTTGTGCCATAGCCTGTCTCACCGCTTCATTCCACCATGCTGTTCCTTTTACCCCCCTCCGTCTTCTCTTCATCCCACACACCACATCACATGCTGCACATATTTCTTCTGTGAATATCCTGCACACACCTTCCACGTCCCCCATCTGCTCCAATTCATATTTGCCCAATCGATCCTCCACTTCTCTCTTATATTCTGCCATTTTCTCATCCTCTTCTAACTTTTCCACTCTCCTTGCAAATACTCCTTCTTCCCGTCCTTCCCTTCTTCTATTACTCCATTTTATTTGGATCTTGATTTTGGCCACCACCAAGTAGTGGTCAGAAAGTCCACTACCCCAACCTCTATAAGCTCTTGCATCCATTACACATCTTCGCATCCTTTCATCCACACACACATAATCAGTCATTGCCTTCCTTTCATTCAGTTCACCACCCACCCTTCTCATCACTCGCCATGTATACCTGTGGATCATTTTATGCCTGAAGAGGGTATTGGCTATCACCAACCCCCTCCCAGCACAAATGTCCACTAATGCACTGCCATTCTCATCAATCTTAGCAGACACACCCCACTCACCAACTATTCCACCCACCTTCATATTCCCTACTTTACCCTTCATATCACCGATCAAAAACACTCTCTCATTCCTTCCAAACTTTTCCATGCACACTTCCACATTTGTCCAGAACTCTTCTCTCACTCTGCTTGTACGATCTTGCGATGGTGCATACACGCACACAATCGCCCACATTTGTATTCCAACTTTCAATCTTACCCACACAATCCTTGACCCAACTGATCCATACTCTCTTATGTTCTTCTTCCATCTTTTATTCACAACTATACACACGTTTTTACCTGCAAAAAAACAAATGAGGCTTTTAGTCAGGTAATGACGAACGTGCCAAATCAATGTTTTGAGATAAAGTGTTAAAAATTTATTTCTTTGTAGCTCACTAACCAGTAGCCCAATTTCAAGAAACAATGTCTCAAAAAATAGATCTGGTAAAATACTTTAAGATACATGGGAATAAAATACAAAATATACGATATATCAGGTTTTAATGCCATTTATTTATTAAACCCATACATAGTACCTCTATAAAAAAAAAAAAAAGAAAGGAAAGACAATTGCCAGTCCATGCGCACTAGTGCTGCATGTATTTAAGTGCCACAGGGGATGTGTTGATTAACAGTAGTCTAGTGTATTGGCGGTCTAGTGCCTTTCGTTCATCATTAACTTGTTTCAGATTAAGACCAGTGTCTTGCTCGTCAGTTTCCACTGATCCAGTTACGGTCTTTTTATCGAGAACATACCGAACTCTACGCTCACCAAAACCATGAACGCTGAGGAATGATGATTGACAAACATCATAAGTCACACTGGCATACCGATACTCAACACAATAACATCGTACGTGACTTGCGTGATTTATGGCCCTTGACTTGAGGCCGCATCATAGCAGCACTTTTCTTATGACTGGTAAAGTAACTGGTCGGTCTGTTATAATCACTCATTGCCCCAAAAGCTGTAAATAGATCGTTTACTTTATCATTGCCAAAGTTACTGAAGCAGCTGAGCCACATCTACAAGGAGGACCAATTTTCCTCGCTGGCACTTCCTTTTTTGTGCTATAACTCACGTATGCATCCCCAGCATTTCCTGTTTGCTTGGTAACCGCAAGTTTCCAAGAAGATGGATTATGTTTTCACTTCACGTTTTCACTTCTATGTATGCTCAGGGACCTCCTGGTCGTTATCACTCATGTTGCAGTGTAAATCACTGTAAATCTGAGGTGAAAATAATGTAATAAACCAAAAGTATGTCTGTGTGGCTTACAGTGTAGGCAAAACAGAACAGGGAAGGGCAGGATCTGGCCACACCTACCAACCGACACACCCACAAAACACCGCCGCTGATTGGCTGTGAGTGTGACGTCATCATGAGTCACCGTTCATTGGCAGCCTGGAGGAGTGCTTGCTGGCATGTTTGTCTTTCTTCCACAACACCTTTCCTCGGGAAAGACACAGGCCACATGTACCAACCTGCAGGGTGCTGGGACAAGAATCCACCTTGTTGTATAAGACTTTCAACTGTGGTGTAAAGACGAACATGCTGTGAAAATGTTTCCACCAGATAGAAAAATGGAGGATGAGTGTGTTGCGACCTAAATCTCAATTTTAGATATTTGGCATGTTTGTCGTTGACTACAGTCGTTCTATTTTATCAAGGCAGTTTGGGTCGGGCTTTCTGGGACCTCACTCTGTTAGCTCTGTTGCCACATCGTCGCCACACACGTGCGCTCTCTCTCTCTCTCATATTATATATTAACTACTACAAATTGTATTTTCTTAATTTTTTCTCTTGTTTTCGACTTTTTTTCCACACCACCCCTGAGGTAAAAGTCTATAGGTGCGTTTTTTTATTTTTTTCTTTAAATAGCTTCCATGGCGGGAGACTGACCGAGTATGACCCACTTACGCAGGGCTGTCCCTCGTGTCACCACCTGACAACGTCTCAAAGGCAACGCTGACAAGTCTTATGAGATGTAGACTATACTACAGCTTTTTTATTGAATTACATCTATACAGAGTGTTTAAAATTCATTTATAATTATTTACTAGCTTAAAATAGGAGAGTGAGAGAGAGAGAGAGAGAGGTGAACACAAATAATTACACATGTGTTGGCGGCGATGTGACACCAGAGCTAACAGTGTGAGGTCCCAGAGAGCCCGACCCAAACTGCCTTGATAAAATAGAACGACTATAAACACCTTAAATGCAGTTTGGTCGTGCCATACAGTAGGGTTGTGTCAAGTGAAAACCTGTCGCATAATGGTTTATCGTATAGTGAGGTTGATATAATGTAGGTTCACTGGGGTTAGGGAGAGTGCCCTCAACTGCAAAGCCTAAATTGCCCCACAAACCTCTGTCACAAACCTGTAGTGGTACTTTGTTTGGTATTAGCTGTACAGTGAGTGGCAAGCCAAATGATTTCCTGTAAACTAGGAAATCGTCTAATTTGCTGGGTGGTAACATTATAACCAACCGACACATGTTCCTTACGAGCAAGTGAGTTGGTTGGGGGAAGGTTAGTGCCCCTCCCCGGAAAGCAACTGATTAAAAATACAAAGAAGAAGCATCAGACCAGGTCTGACCAACAGGTGACGACTAGCAGTTGAACAAAGGACATGGTACGGATTGCGACTTGGAATGTACGAGTTTAGTTTAATGAGGTGAAAGAGAAAGAGATTGTCCTGGTGCTTGAGGGTGCATAAGTGGACATATGTGGAATAACTGAGACTAAATGGAGAGGTGAGAGAGTGGGAGTATGGATGGGGTATATGTGTGGGAATGGATGAGAACGAAAGGTCAAAAGAGGGAGTATATATTGCTGTGTTCAAGAGATGGAGGGAAAATACAAGAGAGTATTGGTCAGTTGGTTCAGTGGTAGTATGGGTAAGTTTGAAAGTAGGATTACAAATATTGGTGATTGTGTGTGTGTATTTACATATTTGTATTTACCTATTTGTAGTACAGTAGTGCACCAACTTTCGCTACAGCAGGATTCGCGGAATCCACTTTCGTGGCATGCACCAAATATTCCCTAACTTCCACTTTCGCTTGAAAAAAATCGATTTTCGCGCACAAATTTTGGGTTTGGGACAATATTTTGAACTTTGAATTTCCTGCACCGCCCGCCCGCAACCCACCGCCATCTTGAATGACGTCATGTCAACACTCTGTCCACCCATTCCCGCCATTGTGTACGAGCGTGCTAGCTCCATTGTGTTGGATTCTCACGGTTCAATGGCCTCTGCTATACCTGGTAGTGTGGGGAAAGGGCCTGGTGGTGTGGGGGGAGGGCCGGGAGGCAGTGGTGGTGATAAAAAGTGGCCGGGACATTCAAAGTCGGGAGGAAAGGCCAAGGCCAAGGCCATAGAGGAGCTTAACCTGGATGAAGATTTCGATGGATTTGTTCAAGAGAACCTAGCACAAAGGGAAATTCAGCACAGAGTGGAAGTGTTGCATCAAGTTGCATCTGAGGAAGCAGAGAGAGAGAGTGGTAGCGAGGCAGCAAGAGGCGGCGCCAATACGTCTGGCGTGGCTAAATAAGCCCGCCACGCGCCTCAGATACTTACCCCCAACATCCATTAAACACCTCAACCTGGTCTCTGTGGTATGTTTCTCCTCATATAATGTGTACTGTACAGTTTTTATTGTTTGTATTTCACAATGCAATGTCCAATAGTGATTTGATGTACTGTATTGCAAGTGAAAATGAAAATCTGATGTTACTTTAGGATACCCGGGAACCAATTAGCCTTTTTGCCATAAAGACAATGCCCCAACTTTCGCTAATTCCACTTTCACGCATTATTTTTGGAGCCAATTAGGCGCGAAAATTGGTGCCCCACTGTATACAGGAATTGAGCAATGCTCGTGTTGTCCTGTCTCCAAATCCACATTTATCAAGTCTACCTTTACACACATGAATGTTTTTCTCATGCACCACCTCTTCGTCTAAGTCGTTCCAAATATTTATGTATTTACCTAATATAACTAATTGTGATATACACGGAATGTGCTATGCTCATGGGTTTCCGTCGCTGTTTCTCAATAAGTCAAATTTAGCTTTAAACTCATTTAAGTTTTTAGACTGGACGATCTCTTTGTCCAGGCTATTCCATAAGTCTATACTTCTGTAAGGAAAGCTATATTTCTTGATATCCTTCAAGCAGCTTGACTTTTTCAGTTTCATTCCGTGTCCTCTTGTTACTCTCTTATCCCATACAAACAGATCTTCTTTGTCAATTTTATCTACTCCCACCATGGCCCTGAACACTGCAATCATGTCTCCCCTCTTTCTTCTTTCCTCTAAGGAAGGCAAGTCCAGCTTTTCCAGCCTCTCTCTGTAGGACAGATCTGCCAGACTGGGGACCATCTTGGTTGCTGTTCTTTGTATTCTCTCAGTCTTGTTTATATCTTTCTTTTTGTGTGGGGACCACACTACCGCTGCATATTCTAACCTGGGGCGGATCATGGCCATTATTAATTTTTTCATCATCTCCTCATCCATATAATGAAATGCTACTCTTATGTTAGTCAAGAGTTTATATGTCTCTCCAACTATCTTGTTAATGTGCTTTTCTGGTGACAAACTCTCTTGGACTAGCACTCCCAAATCTTTCTCTTCTCTCATTTTTGTGATAAATTCATTACCCAACAAATAATTCAGTGATGGCCTCCTGGTACTTTTACCCATTTCCAATATTTTGCAATTCTTTACATTAAATTTTATTTCCCACATCCAGCTCCAATGATGTATCCTATCCAGATCCTCCTGCAGCATTTTACAATCCTCCTCAACCTCTACCGTCCTCAAGATCTTTACATCATCAGCAAACAGACTTGCATAACAGTTCACTCCATCTACCATATCATTTATGTAAATCAGGAACATTACTGGCGCCAACACCGAGCCTTGAGGGACTCCAATTACTTCCCTCCATCCAGACATTCTGTCCTTTATTACTGTCCTCATTTGTATGTCTCTCAAAAAGTCTCTCATCCATTCCAGAAGTTTCCCCTTCAGTCCTCCTATATATTCTAATTTCCACATTAGTCTTTTATGAGGTACCTTGTCAAAGGCCTTCTCTAAGTACACACAATCCACCCAACCATCTCTCTCCTGTACCACTTCAATCGCTCTTGAGTAAAAGCTCAATAAGTTAGAAACACATGACCTTCCACTTCTGAATCCAAACTGACATTCAGCCAAAATATTAATCTCTTCCAGATATTTTATCCATCTATCTTTCAGGATTCTCTCGCACAATTTTGCGACCATGCTGGTTAGAGACACTGGTCTATAATTCAGGGGTTCTTCCCTGTTTCCTCCCTTATAAATTGGTACCACATTTGCCCTCTTCCATTCTTGTGGCACTTTCCCCCATTCCAGAGAACACACGATTAAACTGTAAATTTTTTCTGCCAGTTGTTCTTTGCATTCCTTCAGTACCCAATTAGAAATACCATCAGGTCCTGGGGCTTTCCTGACATCTTGAGTTTCCAGTAATTTATACACTTCCTGTACCTCCACTTTTATATCTTTTATCACTGGTACATTTCTAATCACTCCCTCCCCTTCCACAAACTCTTTTTCATTTGTGAAAACCGATTGGAAACATTTGTTCATTATTTCAGCTTGCATTGCTGCATCTTTATAGACCTCTCCTTTTACTTTCAGTTTGGTGATTCCTTCCTTTTGTTTCAGTTTGCCATTAACAAATCTATAAAACAGTTTGGGTTCATCCTTACATTTGTCTATTATACCTTTTTCAAAATTCCTTTCTTCTTCTCTACGTATTCTTGTGTATCCATTGCTAATTCTTTTATATTCTTCCTTTGTTCTGTTGTTACCTCTCTTTCTCCAATTGTTCCACGCCTTATCTCTCTCTTTTTTTGCTATCATACACCTTCTGTTAAACCACTCCTTTTTCCTGTTTTCTTTCCCTCTTACTCTTGGTACAAATTTTTCCACTCCCAAATTATAGAGGTCTAGAAAGATATCCCACTTCCTCTGTATCTCTCTTGTTTCTCTGAATTTTCTCCAATCCTGTAAAATTTGCTTTCCCAAAGTTGTATCTTCCCTGTCTATGAAGCTTGTTGGCTCAACGTTCCCTATTACCATCTGGAACTCAATGACCTCATGATCACTTTTTCCTAAAGGACAGAGATATTTCAATGATTCTACTACATCGGGTTCTTTGGTAAACAGTAAATCTAACCTTGCCGGTGTGTCCTCACCTCGAAACCGTGTCTCTTCTTTGACCCATTGCTTCATCACATTATTCTTTATTATATTTAATAACATAGTGCCCCACGAATCCTCGCCGCCTCCCGAGTACCATTCCTCCCAGTTCACCTCTTTACAATTAAAGTCTTCCACCAAAATTATATTATTGCTTTTCTCAATTATTTTTTGTAAATAGCTAGCCATATCTGACAACATCTCCTGGTATTCGTCATCATTCCATGCTCTCGTCTTAGGGGGAACATACACTATCGCCATATCTCTCTTAACATTCTCTCCAGTTTCTAATTTCGTATACTGTATATCACTTCAGCCCTGCCTTCTCCCACGGTATCTACATTTATGTTGTTCTTCGCTACTATCATCACTCCTCCTCCCGTTTTTTCTTTTCTGTCTTTTCTCCTGAGTTTGTATTTACCATCTCCCAAATGAACATCAATATCTTCTCTTAATTTGGTCTCTACAAAGCACATGACATCAGGTTCATGTTCTCTCAAGAAATCGTTAATTTCGAGCCTTGCCGATATTAAACCATCAGCATTAGTATATATCACATTCAAATTATTTTTGATGTTTTTTATACCCTTTTCTCTCCTACTCTTCGTCAGTACCACTTCCTCAACTTCTGATCTTTCACAGCCATCCCCCTTAGTTTCCTTCACTTCTATTTCCTTAAATACCACTTCCATACTTTCATATCCATTACTCTTCAAAAAAAAGTATTACATTCTTCCTCTGTCCTCCTATCATTTTTTCCTTTACTTCTTCCTTCAATGATTTTAAAACTTCTCTCTCTTCTTCATTCAAATTTTTTCTTATTATAATATTTTCCATCCCTGCCTCTTTGCTTAATTTCCAGGTCACTTTCAGTATGTCATCTACTACACTTTCTGCTGACAACTTGACTTTCATTGGTCTTGTTTCCCCTTTCTTATAAGGCCCTATTTTCCTTCTTCAATTTCTTTTACCCACTTGTCTCCTTCGGGATCAATCTTACCCAATATTCCTCATACCAGGTTAGTATCTTTCTCGAGTCTCACTGATCTAACCTTCTCTTCCTCCTCCCTGTTTCCAAATATTACCACGCATCTGTTCCTGTCTACAGTTTCTCTCACTATTTTCTCTTTTTTCTTCAGTATTTTCACTACATTTTCTTCCAATTTTATCTTGTTCATTTCTCTTTCTTCCTGGATGATTTCTCTTAAGCTGACCACTTCTTTCTGTTCTTCTTGTACATGTGCCCACTTTGCCTTATGCTCTTCCAATACACTGCTCACCTTCTCCATTTTATTAGTACTCTCTTCTAGTTTTCTCCTCAATTCAATATTTTCACACTTCAAATTTCTTATTTCTTCATTTGCAGTCTCGTTGGACTGAATCAGACTCTGTATAATAATCTCAGTAATCTCAGACAAATCTTTTAACACTAGATTCTCCACTTTCTTTTCAAGTTCACTAATCCTCATAATCATTGTTTTAACCAGATCCATGACATTAGTATTTCTATCAAATCCTGGAAATTCGAGTCCCTCCGTGTTTACATTTTCGACCATGACTGAGGTTGGTTACAACTTACAGTACCAAAACAGCCGTTACCGAAAATACTTCAAACATTCATGTATACTCTTGGCAATAAATCTTTACATTTTTGGAAGTCTGTATTTACTTACAATATTTTAAACTGAAAACAAGACCATAGGAGACAGGACAAACATAATTTCTGAAAACTACTTAAGGTTTGCAGCGGTGGCTGAGCCTTGGCCTGGGAGCAGTCAAGACACATCTGTTCGCTGTGGCTGTTCGCTCGTGTGTGTGTGTGTGTGTGTGTGTGTGTGTGTGTATGCATCACCGCTGGATTGTGCAAGCAGAGTGAAAGAAGAGTTCTGGGCAGATGTGGATGTGTGCATGGAAAAGTTTGAGAGGCATGAGACAGTGTTTTGGTTTGGAGATATGAACAGAAAAGTAGGGAAATGTGAAGATGTGTAGGGGTGTGATGTTTGACCATACACCTTGTCTTAGTTCCCTTCTCAAAACTAAGTTCCAAAAAATGCTACTTGTCTGACTCTGGGGAACTCTCGGCCTAGGTTAACCCCTGTTTTTAACTGAGAAGCTCTGCTCCAGAGTAATGACCTGGATAAAGTGCCATTCATAAACAAGATGAGTATGTAATATGAAGTAAAACTCAATGTGGGTTTTCTTTCCTTATTAAATCTAACTTGGATATATACAAAGATACATGGGGTATAAAAATGAGTTAAGTACAGTCATCCCTTAACATCTGCGGTTTTAACATACAGTACACCCTCATTATCGACGGGGGTTAGGTACCTAAGATATCCGTC
Source organism: Coenobita brevimanus (assembly GCF_032717465.1). Lineage (NCBI taxonomy): Eukaryota > Metazoa > Arthropoda > Malacostraca > Decapoda > Coenobitidae > Coenobita > Coenobita brevimanus. The sequence continues at coordinate 23,312,750 of NC_137044.1, forward strand.
GATGCCTAAAACCGTCGATACCGATTTTCGTCTGGTCAGGTACCCTTTGTTTATATATTTTAGTATCCCTTCAATCACTCGTATGTAATATGCAGTTTAGTTTTAGTGTTTCTTAGAAATAAATTAGTTAGGCAACTGAAAAACTGAATATCATAATAAAACTACTTATATTAAGCAAAGAATCATGGAAAAAATAGCATAATCTCTGATGTTGATGCATAGTGGTGGTACACTGGACCTCAACTTGTAATGGCTGCTGTATCATCACTTCTCTCTCCACTTACACCTCACTCCATCTAAAAATAAAAGGCGAAACCAGCAGTTGTAGCCATCCATACGTTTACATAATTGAGTGTGTAAAAAAAAAAAAACGAAAGCAGCAGTGGTGGTCATTCATTCATTCTAATAACTGAGAGTGTGAGGCAAGTGTTACGTTAGATCAGCTGTTCGCACCGATCTTCACAACACACGCCGGTGCTGCTAGCTCATACCAGAGAGACCACTCTCTCCTATTTACTTTCATTCTCAAGAGCTTCCTTTCATTCTTGATATTCCATTTCTCCCTGACCTAAATTTTCACGACTGTATGGCAGTTTATGCTATCAAAGATGAATCTTAGCCTAGCTTTCGCTAGGATTTTATTTTAAGATAATTCAACTCTCCTTATGCTTGTATATTTCATATTTAATCTCTGCTTAACTTTTGCAAGAAATATCCTTTATTGACAAAAAATCCAACTCGTCTTTAACATTATAACAAATGGTACAGGAGCATGGGTTTTATCATATGTCCTCCTGCATTACCACGCAACAGCACAGACACACGATCTTTTGCTGCTTTAAAGCCTGGTGCACTTTTCTCCTCCTTCGAAATGTACGTTCTTTTAGGCATTTTCTTCCACCACAGGCCTGTTTCGTCCGCATTAAACACTTATTCAGGCCTGTACCCTTTCTCCCATATAAGTTCAGCAAAGTCACATGGGTACAATTCCCCTGCTATCTGATCTGCTGAATCTGCTTCACCAGTCATCCTAATGTTATGTAGGCCATACCTTTTCTTAAAATTCTCGAACCAGCCCTTGCTGGCTGCAAATTTCTTTTGCCTAGAAGCACCAACATTACTAGGCCTACCACCATCGTCATTACTTTCATCACCATCATCACTATTTTCACCTGCCTCACTTTCATCACCATCATCACTATTTTCACCTGCCTCACTTTCATCACCATTATCTTCACCAACACCACTGCTTTCACCAGCAAACTGAGCATAGAGTTGTTTTGCTTTGTTTCTGATGAACTGGGAGTCTAGCGGCACGTGTCGACGGTTTAAGTCCTCAATCCAAATATTCAGTGCCTTTTCCACTTTCACCAAGGCATCATCTCTCACATGCATCGTTACTTTAGCCGATCCTGGTGTGTACGAAGCCAGAGCATCTTTAATGTCTTTTTCTCTCCGTTTTATGCCACGAATACTGGACTCATTCATGCCACACTCGCGACTAACCGCTGCATAGCTCATTCCACTTCTAAGTTTTTGTAATATTTCGTTCTTTACTTCCAAGGTAAGTACTTTCCTTGCTCTCTTAGCTGCCTTATTTCCAGTTGGAGTGTTACAAGGGCGCTTCGGAGCCATGATGATCGCGAAAGCACGATAGATGTGGCCGAACACGATATGAGAACAACAGACAAACGTGTACTGATGCTGTTGTTTGTTGGGTCGGCGGGAACATGCCGCGAGCAGCCAGAGACACCTGGCGGGATGGCATGCAAACTTGCTAGGAGGTGCCAATACAATTCTTTATTTTTTTAATAATAATAATTTAACTCCCAGGAGAAAATAAAACCGTCGATAATCAAATCCGTCAATAAAAAAAATGTCGATAATGAGGGTGTACTGTACATGGTTTTGAATATCCGTGGATGGCTACAGAAAAAAAAAAATCTCGTTGAACTCTGCTGACACTGTAACATTATCCCAGGCACAGTTTGTGGCTGTTTTAGTACAGTAATGGCATTATCCAGTGAATGAAATATACTGTAACACTCTTCCTTTTGGAGGGAGCTGGGATGAGCACAGTAGGCAGAAGAGGCCATGCAGGAATACAATATTCATTGTTTTTAACTTTTAGTGTTCTTGTTTTAAATAAAGTACAGAGTAGTTGTTTAGTGTTCTTGTTTTAAATAAAGTACAGAGTAGTTGTTTAGTGTTCTTGTTTTAAATAAAGTACAGAGTAGTTGTTTAGTGTTCTTGTTTTAAATAAAGTGGTTGTAAACATGCACATAGGGTTTTTCTTTAGTTATATAAGGAAATGGGGGATCCAGATGTGTTTTTAAAAGGGGCAGCAGATATCCGCGGATTTTTAACATTTGCGGGGGTCTTTGTTACCTAACCCTCGCGGATGTTAAGGGATGACTGTACGAGGTAACACCATAAATCACTGAGTTAGGTATCGCTTATCCATTCTTGTCAGGTTGTCTCCATCAGTCCTCTGGCCTGATCTCCCCTGGCAGTGTGCACCTGGGGTCTGTCAGGTAGGTCCGAGTGTAAATCTTCAAAGTCCACTCCAGACTCGAAACTCAAAACCTGTTCCTATAAATCTAACATATTTCTTAGGAATGTTTACCAAATCTTATATTAATTCTGGTCTAATTAAAATTAGCTTTACTTTGGATATCTGTTTGTTCATCTATCTGTTGTCAGACACCTCAGTCCCACAAGGGGTAGCCACAAAAAAATTGCCTCCATGTTGCTCTGTCCTCTGCCATTTTGCTGCCCCACTCCCAGCTTACATCCCCTTCTCTCATATACCTCTTCACTCCATCCCTTCATCTCATCCTTGGCCTCCCCCTCCACTTTACTCACACACATTCTCCTCATTAGTTTCTCGCTCTCCATCCACTCAGCATGGCCAAACCACCTCAGTATTTCTCCTTATGCTTTCTGTCACATCCACATCCACACCACAATGCTCCTTCACTTCCTCATTTGTCAGTCACTCTCTCCATGTAGCTCCACATGTTCCTCTCAAATAACTCATTGCCACTGCTCTCACTCTTTACTTCTATCCCTCCAACAAGGTCCAAGCTCACCTCCATATGTTAAGAGTTGATATCACAATACTATCATGCAGCAACTTTTTTACTTCCATGCTCACCCCATGTTTTTTATCACTGCATTCAAAGAACCAGCATCCTTTTTTTCCTTGTTGTACCCTTTCAAGCACGTCACCCATTGAACTTCCATCCTTACTCATCGCACATCAGAGTGCCTATATGCACTCACATTTTCCATTTCCTCCTCATCCAGCCAAATTGTACACTCACACCAAAAAGTATCGCTGTACACGACACAAAGTAATTTGAGACACGGACGATGGCTACTGGAAACTGAACGACGATTTTTTCCCTCATGCTGATAAATTTGCTCTGTCAAGGATGCAATATATGGCTTGTTTATGACATTTTCTAGTCCGTATTGTTATTATATGTATAGCAAAGTAGTTACAAATAAATCTTACCGAGAATTCATGAGCTATAATGGTCGTTTTGGATATGATCGTGCCTTACCTGCGCGATACTTTTTGGTGTGACTGTATTTTCAATGACATCATTTCTCTCGAAGACAATAACTTTACTCTTCCCTACATTCACTTTTAGATTCCACTTACACACACTCCCGACTCATTCACAAAGCCTTACAGTTCCCCTTCGTCTTCACTTAATGGCACAGTATCATCTGCAAACAACAGTACAGGGAGTTTTCAAACACTGCCCTCCCTCATTAGGGCTGCTCCAACATCCACTGCCCTACTGTGTATCTTTTATAACCACGTCCATGTACAGATTGAATGGCCATGGAGACATGACATATCCCTGTTTCAGTCCAACATTGAGACTTTTTTATTCACTCAGTTTACTATCCATACACACTGCAGCCTTAGCACCCTCATACATACACTTCACGGCATTCAACAACTTCCCATGTGCTCCATATGCTGTATTCTTAATATTTTCCATATTCCTTGTCTGTCCAGTCTGTCATATTCTTTCTCCAAATCCATGAAGGCCTCATACTTCTTTCCCTTCTCTAGAAACTCTTCCACAAAAGATCTAAGAATGAATATCTGATCTACACAACCTCTTCCCTTCCTAAATCCTCCCTGTTCTTCTCCAAGTAATTCCTCTGTTATTTCTGTATCTCTCTCAATAACTATCCTATCATATACTTTTCCTATTATTCTCAGAAGATACATGCCCTTATCATTACCACACACTTCTTTTTCTCCTTTTCCTCTGTGCATATATATGTTTGTTATATACACCTGCAAGAGATACTGAAAACTGACTTTTAATGATGTTTTAGGCAGTGGAAAGACTGCTGGGCTATATGTGTTAAGTCAGAATCATTTTCATGAACATCTACAGTAGTGTCGGCCATCTCTAAATCCAAGATGGCGGCCCAATTCTGTGAAGTTTAAACACAAACACACCACTTCTATTTTCTAGGGTTAGAGATCTTTCATGTAGCACACCCATTGCCAGGACTGTTTCAGGTCTGTTCCTACTGGATTTTCAAATACAGTAATCACTCCAATATCTGACGTAATAGAGCCATAAGTAGGTCCGGATATTGGTTCTGTCCGGATATTGGGCCCCAGCTTATGGACTTGTACTTATGGACCCTAACTCAGAGAAACACCTATACAACTCCCTCTGGACATGCATAGCACCTATTTAAGATCCAATTCACACCAATAAGGCACATAAATGACTGAAATAAATGCAAAAGAAACATAAAATGAGGGTTTAGAAGTATGTTCATACATTAATAAACATTCTGGTGACTGGCTCCTGGACTGGTACTTATGGACCCTAACCTAGCCTAACTCAGAAAAACACCTTCCTACTGCACATGCATAGCTCCTAACACCCTAGTCACACCAATAAAGGACATTAAAGAGTGAAATGAGGTCAGTATAGTGTGGAAAAAAGTACAGTATGAAACATTCTGCCTACTTACAGCAAGTCCATGGCCACCTCAAATTACAGTTGGGATTTTTTTTTTTGGGGGGGGGGGGGGGGGGTTCGGACCATTTTGGGAATGTTGGATCCCCGGACGATTATGTCCGGGTAGTGGGGATGTTCGGATATTGGGCGTCAGGATATTAGAGTGATTACTGTACCCTAAACACGTGATTTTAGTAAGTTGACTTTTGTCAGTTGCTGCCTCCCATATTAAATAGAAGGTACTGCCATGAAGCCATATCACATTTTCAGTGATCTTAGTTAACTTAATTCTAATTCTAATCAGGCTCAGTGTTTTGAATAATCTGACTGGAAAATTATTTCAGAGACAGCTGTTGGTAGGTATAAACATAATGAATGTAAAAAGTGAATATTGAAAACTGAAATATAAAAGTCCACCTTGCTTGGCCTTTCGCTACATATATTAGAGGTCATTTCTGCAAAATGGAGTTTGAAATACATTTATACCATTTTCTTTCAGTTCAGAGACTACAAGATTAATGTTCATTCTCAAGTCCACCTTACAAGACACACAAAAGTTATATCAGTTGGTATGTGCATGTATGTGCACAATAATTTTAATGGTGCTAAAGTACAGTGGAAGCTCGATTATCCAGGCTCGGATTATCCAGCTTTCGGTATATCCGGGCCGTGACCGAATGGTTCAGTGGTACAGTAATACATAGAATTATCCGTACGATTGCTCCGGTTTAAAGAGGAAGCATCCAGTTGCTAGCAAGTGAGGCATGGTAAACCAGAGAGAGAGTGCCCCCCCTGCCCCCACCCACACCTCATGCTCACAACTTGATCACAAGGGTGGTTGGGTGGAGTTTGGTGAGGCAACTGATACACCTGACCTAGCCTAACCTTGCTTAACTACCTAATACTTTAACCTATTTTAACCTAACCTAATCTAACCTAGGCTCCAGTTGGGAAATTGGGAAACGAAATCCACTTTTGTGTACAATGAGTTTTTTCCATTATGCCCGAAACAATCGTAGGTACGGCTTAATGAATGTGCCAATAAAGGAGGAAATGTTTCAGCAAGAGAAGGTAATTTACCACCTTCAAAATCAAAAAATACAGACAACAAACTAGAGGAATATGAAGTGAATTGGTAAAGTCTTTAGACTGTATGCTTAGACGAAAATTAATGGGTTTCCCAATTTTTGGGAACGAAATGGAACAAAAATGTCTGCTAATCAGAAAGAAAATTACTCATCTCACGTGTTCTCGTAAGTTAGCATTCAGTTCTGCATTCTTCGTTAGATATCGCGCTTCCCAACGCATTTTGGACCGACAGAGCATACAGTTATTTCTTCCTCGTACATTTACCGTTCATTCTTTTGTTCATTCTTAAGTGTACTGTATGTGTGAAAGAGAGTATTAATACAAACAATAATGCATTCCATTAATACCATCATAGCTGCCAGCCTTGAACAATGCTTTACTGTACCTGTGTCAGGGACGTTGAGTTAGGGTGAGCTATAAAAAACTGCGAACAATTATGGGAAGGGAACGAAGGTCACTGGTATGTTTACATGACCCTACTCTACCATCCCAAACAGTCAGGTGGCCTGCCACTTCATCTTAGATGTTTTTGCCGATATGTTTCAATGCTACTTTAACATGCACCCTGATTATGAGTAAGTTTCTTCCATTATGCTGGAAATAATCGTAGGTAAGGCTTAAGGAACATTGTGATAATAAGAGAGGAAATCTTTCAGCGAAAGGTAATTTACCACCCTCAAAATAGGCAGAAAAATACAGAAAACAAACTAGAGGAATATGAATTGAATTGGTAAGTTATTAGGCTGTATGCTTAGACGAAAATTTGTGAGTTTCACAATTATAGGGGACGAAATGGAACAAAAATGTTTACTAATAAGAAAAAATACTTTCATCTTATGTGTTCTTGTAAGGTGGCATTCAGTTCCACATTCTTCGTTCGATGTCGCTTCCCAACACATTTCAGACTGACAGAGCATGCAGATATTTCTGCTCCTTACAGTTAAGTGCACAGTACCTTTATTGCACATTCTTTTATACGTTCTTAAGTGTATGTGTGAAAGAGAGAGTATTGATACAAACAATAATGTATTCCATTAACCACTTCATGGCTGCCACCCTTGAACAATGCTTTACTGTACCGGTGTCAGGGACGTTGAGTTAGGGAGAGCCATAAAAACTGCGAACAATTATGGGAAGGGAACGAAGGTCACTGGTATGTTTACATGACCCTACTCTACCATCCCAAACAGCCAGACGGTCCTTCCATCCCAGATGTTTTTGCCGATATGTTTAAATGCTAACGTAACATGCACCCTAATTTTATGTTTAAATGCAAATGTAACATGCCCCCTAATTTTATTAATTCTTTCACAGATCATAGCAAATCACAAGATGGGTTTAGGGGGGAGGGGAAAAAGCCAAGTATACCAGACGAGTCTTTTCACATCTGTAAGAAAAAGAAACTGATTTTATAACTTTAAAAAAATGGTTTCAGGGTCTGCCACGGGAGCACACAAATTTCTGAACTCACAAATACTGAGGGGGGTTAAACATACACTTTACTGTAAGCGGTAAAAGCACCTTACCAGATCAGTTCATCCTGATAGTCTGTTACATTTTTCTGATTATTTCTGGGTTGGTAAATAAACATTTCTTTTTAAATCTGTTTCCCCACTGTTTTAGCTGTTCTGGTGTGACGACTGTTCGTTTGATTCGTTAACGTAATGGCAGAAGACACTGTTCTAATCTAAGTGTTTAACTAAACCTGGCCAAACCTAGCTTATCTACACCTAGTATTTTAACCTAACCTAATCTTCAGTTGGGAAACGAAGTCCACATTTGAGTACGATGAGTTTCGTCCATTGTGCTGGAAACAGTCGTAGGTACAGCCTAAAGAATGTGATGATAATAACAGGGAGGAAATTTTTCAGCAAGGAAAAGTAATTTACCAAACTGAATATAGTCTGAAAAATACAGAAACAAGCTGGAGGAATATACATTGAGTTGGTAAGATCTTTCTGCTACTTAAAGTGTACATTTACCGGGAAATAAATCAGTCTAACAGTACAGTTCTTGTGTTTTGTTTTCGCCGGCTTAATCGTGATTTCGGACTAATCAGGCACCCCTTCACACCGCATAGCCCAGATAATCGGGCTATCTCTGTAGTTGGATCTGCAAGTGTTGGGGTCTTTGGGTAGGAGAGTTGACTGGGATGGCTGGATGGATTGGGGGTGGAAAAAGGTAGTGGTTGCAGCATACTGGCTTTATCAGCTCTTGGGAGAAGGAAAGCAGAGGCATTGGCCTTTAATCTTACCTTCATGGGTAGTAGTAGTAATAGTAGTTGTTCCCTAGGCAGTCTGGCCAAACAGCCCCTAGTCCCTAAGGAAGGCCACGGCCGAGACCAGGCTTTCCCACAAAGCTTTCAAAGAGTGTATGTTATATTGTTGGCATACGTGCTTGTGTGCAATGCAGTCTTCCATAATGTGCTTAATAGTATGGGGTGCTGTGTTACATTTTGGACAGGCATCAGTGATGGAGTCATCCAGCCTCTTCTGGTAACTTGAGAGGGCTGGATGATGCCCACATCTCAGCCTGGCCAGGTGGACCCTGTCCTTTCGAGGGAGATAGGATACAGAAGGGTGGATATCAGGAGGCCGTGCATGCAACTGTGTGTTGTTTTTAAGTGACTGAATGGATCGGCGAGTGATTTGAGTATGGATATGCTTCTGGAAGTTGGTCTGAGGCTGGCGAAGGGGGAGAGATGATAGTACCGGGTATTTGTGTATGATATTGTGTGCTGGGCGTTGTTTTGATGTTCTTCGATGTGTGTGGATGTGTTGCCATGTAGCGTAGTGGATGGTGTGGGTTTGTGAAGGCTGCAGCAAGTTTTTGGGTACCTCTCATGTCTAGATGATCATTGACTTTGAGGACTTTGGTTTCTTGATGTAGGTGGTCAGTGGGTGTAGTGGCTGTGCAACCTGTGATTATTTTTGGGTTGTGATACCATGTCATATTTTGCCAACAAAGGGAAGATGACAGCCTGGAAAGCATGGGAGGTGTTCCCTGACATCAAAGCCAGTTTTCTTGCTTTTTCCACCAAACCTGCATCTGTCGCCAGTGAATGCGACAAGGTGTATGACAGGACATCGGACTTGAAGTCTGTCTGTAAACGACGTGAGCAGATTCTTATTCATGATGAGGACAAGGACAGTTGAACACATTCCCCCTCACAGCTGATGATCTTTTTTTTTTTTTTTAATGCTAAGAAGAAGGAACCAAAGGCCACGAGCCCGCAATAACTGTTCTTTCCAAGAGAAAAACAAAATACAAGAGAGAGCCAAATTCAAGATCCAATCATTTCAAGATGCCTGGACACACTGCGTTTGAAAGACTGGAGATCATAGGAAGCAGGAAAAACAGACAGAGGAAGACAGTTCCAGAGTTGACCTGTTGCATAAATGAAGGACTGGGAGTAACGGTTAACTCTTGCATTAGAAAGTTGGACAGAAAAGGGATGAGAGTTTGCTGTTAGACGGGTGCTATGCGCCCGTCATAGAGGTGGAGGAATGCAAGCAGACAGTTCAGAGGAGCAGTGACCATTGAAGTAGTGATAGAAGAGATAAAGATGCAACAGAGCGGTGAAGAGACAGAGGTTGAAGGGGGTCAGTAAGAGGAGGAGAGTTAATGAGACGAAAAGCCTTTGATTCCACCCTATTGAGAAGAGCTGTATGTGGGGAACCTCCCCACACATGCAAGTTGTACTCCACACAGGGGTTGATAAAACCCGTGTATAAAGTCAACAATTTTGCAGGGGTAAAGAAGGAATGGAGTCGGCCTAGCACACCTAATTTCTTGGAAGCAGATTTTACAAGAGATGTAATATGATCTTTCCAAGATAAGTCCCGAGTGAATGAAACCCCAAGCATGTTCAAGGATGATGCAGGATTAAGCTGAATATTATTAAACATTAGTGGGTACACGTGTGAAAGATTCTGTTGGGTTGATAGGTGTAAGAACTGAGTCTTTGATGCATTAAAAACAACCAGATTATTTTTACCCCAGTCAGAGATACGAGCCAAGTCAGACATTGGGTGAGCCATAGCCTCATCCCTTGTTTGTTGAAGTAACTGCTGAGATGGACGTTGCAGGAACCGAATGGAAAGGTGAAGGGTGGAGTCATCAGTGTATGAGTGGATAGGGTTAGATGTACAGCTTAGGTCATTGATGAATAAAAGGAAGAGAGCTGGTATAGGTCAGAGCCCTGAGGAACACCACTGTTGATAGATCTAAGAGAAGAACGAAGGTCGTCTACAACAGCAGCTATAGAACGACCAGAAAGGAAGCTAGAGATGAAGGCACAGATAGAAGGATAGAAACCGTAAGAGGGCAGTTTGGAAATTAAAGATTTATGCCAGACTCGATCGAAGGCCTTTGAGATGTCAAGTGCAATGGCAAAGCTTTTGCCAAAGTCCCGAAAGGAGGATGACTAAGGTCAGAAAGGTAGGTGAGAAGATCGCCAGTGGAGCGTTCCTGACAGAACCTATACTGACGATCAGAAAGAAGGTTGTGACAGGAAAGATGCTTTAAAATTTTTCTGTTAAGAATTGACTCGAAATCTTTTGAGATACAGGATGTTAAAACAATTGGACGATAGTTAGAGGGTAGGGAATGGTCATCCTTCTTTGAGACTGGCTGAATGAGAGCAAACTTCCAGCAAGAAGGAAAGGTACAAGTTGATAGACGAAGGCGAAAGAGTTTGCCTAGGCAGGGTGTAAGCACAGAAGCACAGTTCTTGAAGACAACAGGAGGGACTCCATCAGGCCCATGTGCCTTGTTAGTATTGAGGCCTGTGATGGCAGAAAATACATCAGCTGAAGAAATTTTAATATCAGCCATGAGGAAGTCAAGGGGGGAAGTGATGGAGGAACAGCACCGGAATCGTCTAAGGTGGAATTGGAGGAGAAAGTCTGAGTGAAGAGATCTGCTTTATCAATAGAAGAAATAGCTACAGAGCCATCAGAGTAGAGAAGAGGAGGGAAGGATGATGAGCTAAAGTTGTTAGAAAAGTTTTTGGCAAGGTGCCAGAAAGAGCGGGAAGAATTCGAGTTGGAGAGTTGAGAGCATTTAGTACGAATGAAATTATTTTTAGCAGAGCGAAGAACAGACTTAGCACGATTCCGGGCACAAACGTAAAGATGATGTGATTCAGGGGTGGGTTGGCTCCAGTACCTTTTATAGGCTCCCTCCTTGTTGCAGACAGCATTAGAACAAGCTTGATTAAACCAAGGCTTTCTTGCTTTAGACACAGGATATGAGAAGGGAATGTATGCTTCCGTGCCCGAGAGAATAACCTCCATAATGCGCAAGGCACACCCAGATGTCTCCTGGCCATGGAAGGAATTATCATTCCAGGGAAAATCAAGGAAGTACTGCCTGAAGGCTTCTAATCCGCAGCTCGAAAGTGCCACAGACAATGTTTCTTTGGAGGGTCCACAGGCCATACGAGAGTGATAGGACAGGTTAACGTGATAAGGTTGTGATCAGAGGAGCCCAACGGAGAGAAAAGATTAACTGTGTAAGCAGAAGGATTAGTTGTAAGGAAGAGGTCAAGTATGTTGGAGCTCCCTCCAAGGCGGTCTGGGATACGGGTAGGGTGTTGTACAAGCTGCTCTAGGTCATTAAGGATAGCAAAGATGTAGGCTTGTTCACCAGGTGGATCAGTGAAAGGAGAGGGGAAAGCCAAAGGTGGTGGTGAACATTGAAATCTCCTAGAATGGAGATTCCAGAGAAAGCAGAAATGGATAGAATGTGTTCCATCGTAGAAGTAAGATAATTGAAGAAATTTTGATAGTCAGTAGAATTAGGAGATAAGTAAACAGCACAGATATATTTAGTCAGAGAATGACAGGAAAGTCGAAGCCAGAGTGTAGAGAATTCAGAAGAATCGAGTTCAGGAACATGAGAGCAAGATAAGTAGTTGCGTATATATACACAACAGCCACCTTTGGCTTTGAAATGAGTATAGAGAAAGTAGGAGGATACAGAAAAGGGTTTGCTGTCAGTTGCTTCAGACAGCTGAGTCTCAGTTAGAAAGAGAAGGTTATGTTTAGAGGAGGAGAGGTGGTGCTCAACAGAGCGAAAGTTAGAAGAAAGGCTGCAAATGTTGCAGAAATGAAGAAGAAATTAGTCAGACAGTGGTTCCAGGCAGCTCAAGTCATCACTGGGAGAGGGGCGGAAGGAGGGGGCATTTATGGTCCCCCCCCTGGGGACTCCGAGGCTGAGTGTTGAGTAGCCATGATTTTTTTTTTTTTTTTTTTTTTTTTTTTTTTTATAAAGGAAGTGTAGTGTGTACTGTGCATGTAGTTTGATGTAGATAGAGAAACTTGTATTGGAAAGCATGCTGGCCTACTCTCTGTGTTACTGAGACACTGAAAAAGGTCAGCAAAGGGGGAAGGACAGAAACTAGTCCTGAGGGCTGATGAAACAGGAGCTCCAGCTCTCCCTATCATCAGCTTTCCATCCACCTTGGGAGTACTGCCCTGCTTGACTGGTGCTACAGTCTGCTTCTCTTGAGAAATTTATCAAAAGAACATTGTACCATGTTTGGGACCAAGCTTTAGTTTCCCAACCAGAGCTTCCATCACCATCTGTTTGGAGTTGGCAGAAACTCAACAGAACTTGGCACCATGTATGGACAAAGTTGCCAGTTGTCCAGAATGCTGCTCAGAATTAATCAGCTGCCACTGTAAAACTGCTTGCAAAGGGAACTGCAAGTGCTACAAGCCTAACTTGCTGTGTACGTTATTATGTGACTGCGGTGGACATTGTTTTAATACGTGAATTAGATCGAAAAGACATGCAGTAGAGATGCTTGCCACCGTATCAGAGTTATAATGGAAATGGGCTTCTGCAGGTAGCCATCTTGAATTCCAAGTTGGCGGACCTTTTCCACATCAGACAGTGGTTCTATTGGATTGCCAGACCCTGAAAACATTGGGTTGGTTCTTGGAATTATGTTCCTATATATCATGGATGGAGAAATAGAAGAGGGAAAGACAGGAAGAAGGAGTATTTGTAAGGAGAGTGGAAAGGTTACAAGAGAATGAGAAAAAGGCAGAGTATAAGAGAGAAGTGGAGGAATGATTGGGCAAATATGAATTGGAGCAGATGGGGGACATGGAAGGTGTTTCGTTTTCGTTTTCGTTTTTAAAGGCTCCAACATGCTTGCATGTGTCGGCCTTGGTCACCTAATGGCGGCTCTCCACGCTGCACGATCCATTGCAGCCTCCCTGTTCAGTCCCTTAACCCTAAGGTCACACTTAATGACCTCGTCCCATGTCTTTCTCGGTCTACCCCTCATAACCCCACCCCCAATATTAACACTTCTCACCTTCCTCACCCAATTATCATCCCCCATCCTCTCCACATGTCCAAACCACCTCAATCTACCTCTCCTCATCACAACACCAATACACTCCAGTCCCATCCTACCTCTCAACTCTTCCATTGTAAACCCAGCCCCTCCAGGCCTTGGACGCAGGGACGCACTGCACATCCACCTAATCATTGTCATTTCTGTACGTCTGAGCCGGCGAATGTCTTCCTCCTTCACTGCCCAGGTCTCACTGCCATACAGCATCACACTCCTAACACACGCTGCATACAAAGACCCCTTAGCACGTAGGGAGAGCCCCCTCAATGTCAGGAGAGGCAAGAGCTCCCTGAACTTCTTCCAACCACTTCTCACCCTAGCCACAGAGCTAGCTCCAGCCCCACCTCCAGCACACAACATGTCTCCTAAATAACAAAACTCCTCCACACACTCAAGAGATTCACCAGCAAGTTCAATCCTTTCACGGACGATCTCCACCTGCTCGCCCCGGCACGCCGTACACATAAAATCAGCATTATCTCGCAGTCTACCTCTGATACCACTACATCTCTTATGCACCCATTTATCACACACACCGCACAAGATGGAATTACTTCCCACGCCCTTGTGGCAAACTGCACATGGCCACTCTCCCTCGTCTTTGACAGTACCGCCACCAACCCTAGATATCATCACTTTTGTTTTATCTGCATTTACCCTTAAACCCTTTTGCCCCATACCATCTCTCCACTTCCTAAACCTTTCCTCCGCCTCCCTTTCATTCTCTGCAATCAACACCAAATCATCAGCATACAACAACTCCCACGGGAGTCCGTTTCTAAAGTGTGTGCAAGATATTCACAGAAGAAATATGTGCAGCATGTGATGTGGTGTGTGGGATGAAGAGAAGACAGAGGGGGGTGCAAGGAACAGCGTGGTGGAATGAAGAGGTGAGACAGGCTGTGGCACAAAAGAAGAAAGCATACAAGGAATGGATGAGAAACAGGGGCGTGGAAGAAGTTGAGAGGCGGAAGAGAGAGTTATATGTAGAAAGAAAGAGATGAAAAGATTAGGAAGAGAGAGTAAGAAGAGAGTGGATGAGGAGATTGGAAGGAATTTGAGTGTAAAGTGGAGGGACTGTAAGAAAATGTTCTGGAAAGAGGTGAAAAGACTAAGACATGGTGGAAGTGAAGTTAGCAGGGGAGTGAAAGATAAAAATGGTAGATTACTAATGGAGAAGGGAGAAAAAGTGAGCAGATGGAGAGAACACTTTTAGGAATTGTTGAACATAGAGGATGGAAGTAATGCGAGTATAAGTGGCTGGGGAATGGCTGTGAGAAGGAAGGAGGTGAGAAGACAGGAAGAAAGCAGTAGGATAGAAGTTGTGGAAGCAATGAAGAAAGTAAAATTGGGGAAAGCCCCAGGAATTGATGGAGTGTGTGGTGAAATGCTGAAGTATGGGGGAGAGAGAGTAGTAGAATGGATGTGGAAGATGTGCATATTGGCCTGGGAGGAAGGTAGAGTCCCAGAGGATTGGAAGTCAGGTATAATTATTCCCATGTACAAAGGAAAAGGGGAAAAAGAAGTGTGTGGTAATCATATGGGCATTTGTCTTCTTAGTATAATAGGAAAAGTGTATGGTAGGATACTTATTGACAGAGTTAGAGAAAGAACAGAGGAATTAGTTGGAGAAGAACAGGGAGGCTTTAGGAAGGGAAGAGGTTGTGTAGATTAGATATTCATTCTTAGATCTTTAGTAGAAAAGTTTCTAGAGAAGGGAAAGAAGTTGCATGTGGCTTTCATGGATTTGGAGAAAGCATATGACAGGGTGGATAGACAAGGATTGTGGAAAGTGTTAAGAATATATGAGTAGCGCCGTGGGAGAAGAATCCAAGCGCCCTTTTTAAAAAATGGCAGAAATCGCTCCTAAAGTTTGCCTTTAAGAAATGTAAAAAATCTCAATAACCAACTCTACGATTTTTATGTTTACATATCAAAATAAACCTTAAAGCATCAGCTTCATAATGGTATGAAAAAAACTTATGACAGTACTTGTTTAGTAATTACTATTAATTAATAATACCAATCATGTGCATGAAGAGTTCAGCTAAATGTCATCTTTTCCTGCAAAGAATGATTAGAGACATGATTATAACACTAATATTATGATTAGAGACATGATTATAACACTAATATTAGGGGTACTTACCACACTGGAGTGACTTGACTGTTGAATGTTGATTCATCTCCCCTCCCCCCTCCCCCCCGTCCCCCCAGGATTAGTTGCAATAATCAAGCAAGTCGTCATCCTCATCAGGGAGGGCGACGTTGTGCTCGACTCTGCCAGCTTCGTAACCTTCCCAAAGCACCCATCATGGCAAGGATTACCAATTGCACGTGCAGAAATCCCTTTCTTGGTTTTATAACTCGTGTAGGCTTGGCCTAGATTACGCTTCACCTTGGCCACAACACTGCCCCGTTCCGCCACATTTTGATGCCTTTTTCTCCCTCTTCCTTGCTCCACTTCACTCTCACTATCACTCGCGTCACGAAGAACAGCAATAGCTTGCGAGCTATCAACATCACTGCTAGAATCATGAGCAGCCATGGCTATAAAATCCAAAAAAGCACAGATAATCCAAGAGTCAATGTTAATGGCGGCCGAGGGAGAGTGAGACTGAGGCTGTCCTTGCTTCCTCGAGACAACCGCAGCAAGCTGATTGGCCGCGCGTGGCCTACGTCACGGCATCAGGCTCCGCGCCATTGGCCAGCTGGCTGTGACGGCACAGCACGTCATTCCTTTTGACGCTCTGATTGGCTGGCGGCCACCACGCCACCCCGTTTGGTGCTTGGATTCTTCTCTCTCGGCGGTGTTGTACATCCTGTGACAATCTGTCATACGGGCTGGCACACGTTGTTATTCTATAGCATTTTCGACCCTATCAGCACAGAGAGAGAAGCATCCATCTCCCACCACATGGTAAAGGATGCATCTGGCTACATTGTGAGCGGGTAATCGGGGTTTGGTGGGTGGTGGCGCTTGGATTCTTCTCCCGTGGCGCTACTCATATGGAGTAGATGGGAAGCTGTTGAATGCTGTGAAGAGTAGGCTATGTATGATGGTGTTAAAGCTGCAGTGCGTGTGGATGGTAAACTGAGTGAATTTTCCTCTTTGAAGGTTGGGTTGAAACAGGGATGTGTCATGTCTCCATGATTGTTCAATCTGTACATGGATGGGGTAATAAAAGAGGTACAAGGTAGGGTAGTGGATGTTGGAGTGGCCCTGGTGAGAGAGGGTAGTGTTTGGAAACTCCCTGTACTGTTGTTTGCAGATGATACTGTGTTGTTGAGTGAAGACGAAGGAGAGTTGCAAGGCTTGGTGGATGAGTTTGGGAGAGTGTGTAAGAAATGGATTCTAAAGGTGAATGTAGGGAAGAGTAAAGTGATGGTCTTTGAGAGAGGTGAAGTCAGTGAATGTACAGCGAGGTTGGATGGTGAGGAATTGGAAAATGTGAGTACGTTTAAGTACTTGGGTAATGTGATGAGTAAGGATGGAGGTTTGGAGGGTGAAGTGCTTGAAAGGGTACAGCAGGGAAGAAAGGTTGCTGGTTCCTTGAAAGCAGTGATAAGAAGCAGGGAAGTGAGCATGGAAGTGAAAAAGTTACTACATGACAGTATTGTGATACCAACTCTAACGTATAGACGTGAAGCTTGGACGTTGTTGGAAAGATACAAGTCAAGAGTGAGAGCAGTGGAAATGAGTTATTTAAGAGGAGCCTGTGGAGTCACATGGAGAGACAGGCTGACAAATGCGGATATAAAGGAGTGTTGTGGTGTGGATGTGGATGTGATAGGAAGCGTTAGGAGGAATACACTGAGATGGTTTGGCCATGTGGTGAGGATGGAAGGTGAAAGACTGACAAGGAGAGTGTATGTGAGTGAGGTGGAGGGGGGAAGAGGGAGGGGGAGGCTAAGGATGAGATGGAGGGATGGGGTGGAGAGGTATATGAGAGAGGGGGGGGTGAGTTTGGAGCAGGGCAGTGAAATGGCGGAGGACAGGGCGACATGGAGGCGATTTGTTTGTGACCACCCCGTACGGTATCGAGGCGTCTGGCAATAGATAGATAGATAAATATCATAGTATTGGAGTTATTGTAGAAAATAGGGGTTCATAGGTGGCCATCTTGAAATCCAAGATGGCAGACCTCTGTGGGTCAAATCAGCATACCATTCAGCTGTCATACCCTAAAAACCTGGGGTTAGCCCCTGGAATTTTGTTCCTGTCTATCATATTATTGGAGATATTGAAGAAAATGTGGGTTGAAAGGCCGCCATTTTGAAATTCAGGGTGGCGACTACCAGGGGCCTAAAATTTGGGAGGTTCATCTCAAAAAATGATCACATGGGTCCATTCTACAACTGCGCAAAATTTGGTGCTTTCCTGAAAAAGTAAACTATTGTTTGCCGTATCCGTCGGACTAGTAAAACTACTAACTCAAAGACAAACGGTCACCCCTTTTGGGATTATGGTTTGGCTATAGACAGATAGATAGACACACTTGTATCATTGTTACCTAACTTTGCACTATCCCTTAACTACGGAGATAGCCCGGTTATCCGGGCTATATGGTGTTAAGGGGTGCCCAATTGGTCCGAAAGCATGATTAATCCGGCGGAACCAAAACACAAGTACTGTACTGTTAGACTGAGTTATTTACCGGTAAATGTACGTTTTAAGTACCAGAAAGACTTTTCCAGTTCAGTGTATATTCCTCCAGCTTGTTTCAGTATTTTTCAGACTATATTCAGTTCGTTAAATCACGTTTTCTTACAGAAAGATTTCCTCCCTGTTATTATCGTCACGTTCTAAAGCTGTACCTACGATTGTTTCCAGCACAATGGACGAAACTCATCGTACTCAGATGTGGACTTCGTTTCCCAACTTCCCAACTGAAGATTAGGTTAGGTTAAATTATTAGGTGCAGTTAAGCTAGGTTAGGCCAGGTTTAAACACTTAGATTAGAACAGTGTCTTCTGCCAATACGTTAACGAATCAGAGTCGTCACACCAGAACAGTTAAAAACATCGGGGAAACAGATTTAACAAGAAATGTTTATTTACCAACCCAGAAATAATAAGAAAAATATAATAGACTATCAGGATGAACTGATTTGGTAAGGTGCTTTTACTGCTTACAGCAAAGTGTATGTTTACCCCCCTCAAATCCTCAATGTTCGTGAGTTCAGAAATTTGTGTGCTTCCATGGCAGACCTTGAAACCATTTTTTCAAAGTTATAAAGTCAGTTTCTTTTTCTTAGATGTGAAAAGACTCGTCTGGTATACCGTACTTGGCTTTTTCCCCTCTCTAAACCCATCTTGTGATTTGCTATGATTCGTGAAAGAATTAATAAAATTAGGGGGCATGTTACATTAGCATTTAAACATAATATTAGGGTGCATGTTACTTTACCATTTAAACATATCGGCGAAAACATCTGGGATGAAAGGACCGCCTAGCTGTTTGGGATGGTAGAGTAGGGTCGTGTAAACATACCAGTGACCTTCGTTCCCTTCCCAAAACTGTTCACAGTTTTTATGGCTCTCCCTAACTCAACGTCACTGACACCGGTACAGTAAAGCATTGTTCAAGGCTGGCAGCCATGAAGGAGATAATGGAATACATATCAATACTCTCTCTTTCACACACACACAAATGAACAAAAGAATGTGCAATAAATGTACACTTAACTGTAAGGAGCAGAAATAACTGTATGCTCTGTTGGTCCGAAATGTGTTGGGGAAGCGACATCGAACAAAGAATGTGGAACTGAATGCCACCTTACGAGAACACATGAGATGAAAGTATTTTTTCTTATTAGTAAACATGTTTGTTCCATTTCGTCCCCTATAATTGTGAAACTCGTAAATTTTCCTCCAAGGATACAGCCTAATAACCTTACCAAATCAATTCATATTCCTCTAGTTTGTTTTCTGTATTTTTCTGCCTATTTTGTGGGTGGTAAATTACTTTGGCTGAAAGATTTCCTCTCTTATTATCATAACGATTGTTTCAGGCATAATGGAAGAAACTCATAATTAGGGTGCATGTTACATTAGCATTTAAACAGATCGGCGAAATCATCTGAAATGAAGTGGCAGGCCGCCTGACTGTTTGAGATGGTAGAGGAGGGTCGTGAAAACATATCAGTGCCCTTCGTGCCCTTCCCACAATTGTTCGCAGTTTTTATAGCTCCCCCTAACCCAACATCCCTGACACCGGTACAGTAAAGCATTGTTCGAGGCTGACAGCTATGATGGGGTTAATGGAATGCATTATTGTTTGTATTAATACTCTGTTTCACACATATAGTACACTTAAGAATGAACAGTAAATGTAAGAGGAAGAAATAACTATGCTCTGTCGGTCTGAAATGTGTTGGGAAGTGCGACATCTAACGAAGAATGCAGAACTGAATGCTACCTTATGAGAACACATGAGATGAGTAATTTTTTTTTTTTTTAATGTTTTTTTTTTTATGATTAACAGACATTCTTGTTCCATTTCGTTTCCTAAAATTGGGAAACCCATTACTTTTTATCTAAGCATACAGCCTGAAGACTTCACCAATTCACTTCATATTCCTCCAGTTTGTTTTCTGTGTTTTTATATTTTGAGGGTAGTAAATTACCTTCTCTTGCTGAAAGATTTTCTCTTTTATTATCACGTTCTTTAAGCCGTACCTACGATTGCTTCGGGCATAATGGAAGAAACTCATCGTACACAAAAGTGGATTTAGTTTCCCAATTTCCCAACTGGAGCCCAGGTTAGGTCAGGTTAGGTTGAATTAGGTTAAGCAAGGTTAGGCTAGGTCAGGAGTATCAGTTGCCTCACCAAACTCCACCCTACCACCCTTGTGATCGAGTTGTGAGCAGGAGGTGTGGGTGGAGACAGGGTGAGCAGACTCTCTCTGGTTTACCCATGCCTCGCTCCCTAACAACTGGATGCTTCCTGTTTAAACCGGAGCTATCGTACGGATAATTCTATGTATTACTGTACCACTGAACCATTCGATCACGGCCCGGATATACCGAATGCTGGATAATCCGAGCCTGGATAATCGAGCTTCCACTGTACCTGGAAGTCATCACTGTCATCTAACTTGGTCTCATCCTTGGCCATCCTTGTTTCTAAATTACCTACTGTACCAGACCTGGAGCGGTGGCGTCTTCGCCGTGGGTCTACCCCCAAGAGGCTGTCGAAGAGAAGAGGAGGACAGCATGGGTGCCAAACCACCACAAGCCCCCCCGGCCCCTCATGGGGCTCGAGTACCTGGGAGTGGCTTCAGTCGCCCGGGCAAGTACCACATCTCCCAAAACAACACACACAACAACACCGTTTTTTCTACACCGAGAAATGACTCCCCGGCTGTCATTTCTCGACGACTTCTAGCCGGGGACATTGAGAGCAATCCAGGACCCACCAACAAATACATGTGTCCAACATGCTCAAAACCTATCATGTCGAGCCAACAGACAAAGGGTTCAGTTCAATTCAACTCCTGCAAGAACTGGACCTATTACACCTGCACAACACTTGCATCCAGGAAACATTACACAAACACCTGAACCTGCTCCTTATGCTCCTTCCCCCCACCCATCAACCCCCCTTCCAATCCCACTCCTACTTCCTTCACACCTCCACAGCCAAACCCACTGACCCTTCCCACACCATCCAGTTCCCCAACTCCTCCCATTCCAACCCATCCTAAGTCACCTTAACCCTTACCTCCATCACAACCTCCTCCTATCCCTTCCCCTCCACCCACACCACCTACCCCCCATGCTGCAGCAGCCAACACACATTGCATACACAACATAAACATCCTTCAGTTAAACATAGATGGCATTAACACCAAAATACATGAACTCACGCAGTTCATCAAACAACAGAACATACACATTGCCATCTTACAAGAAACAAAACTACACAGAGCACAGAAAACACCGACATTTCATAACTTCACCACCATTCGACAAGACTAGGCCGACGGCGGTGGCGGTGGACTCATCACCCTGGTACACAAATCCATCAACTTTGCAGATACCAGTGCACACACAAAGTCACTTCTCCTCCCCACATGACACCACAACAGAAATACAATCAATTAAAATACTCACTGGTAACAAATCACACAACAATCGCTAACACATACATTCCTCCCCAATCGTCCCCCACAGTACCACACAATTACTCTCCACAGATACACCACATCACTAACATACCCAACATCATCCTGGGTGGTGATTTCAACGCCAAGTCGTCAGCCTGGCATGTCAACAACCCTGACAGAGACAGAGGGCTGGTACTACAATCCCAGACAGATCATCTTTTCATACTAAACAGTCTAGACCAACATACCCATATCCCTCACCAAGCCCTCTTCCTCCCATCATCTCCAGACATCACCTTCTGCTCCCCAAACCTCGCTCCCACTACATCATGGAGAGTGGTCAAAGCCTTAGGTTCTGATCACCTCCCAATCATCATCACTACCAAAACCAGAATCACCCCAGCTGGCCACAAACACACACACATTAATTATAAGAGAGCCAACTGGGAGGCCTTTGTAACTGAAACAGAACAACATTTCGAAACAGTAAACAGTACACCCATCACAAACATCAACACCACTGTGCACACTTTCAATACAGTCATACAAAACGCAGACAAAAGACACATCCCTAGAGGCAACAGAAAGAGACACAACCCCAACTTCACACCAGAAATTCAAGGCCTCATCAGACAACGGGACACACTGCGACACTCCCCAGCACACCATACACAAGACACCATACAACAAATACAAAAACTCAACACTCAAATAAACAGTAAAATATCAGAACAGCAAACACTAAACTGGGAAAATTACCTCCAAACACTCGACCACAAAACAAACATCAGCAAACTCTACAAAACACTAAACAGCATCACACTTTCCAACAGCAACACCACACAATCACATGCTGCCATCACAACAACAGACACCATACCCTCAAACAAACAACAAGCAAACACTTTCATCAATCACTTTTCACAAGTCAGCCATCTAACCCCCCATCCAGAAGACCGACATATCATCAGACGTAAGAGACAGTTCCCCACAGACCCAGACTACGCACCCTTCACTTACAGCCAGACGAAGTACATCATTAACAACCTCAAGCACTCATCTGCCTGTGGACCAGACAACATAAGCAACATTCACCTTAAACACCTAGGACCACAAGACATACAAGCACTCACCAACATATCAAACTACAGCTACTCACACAACATAATACCCAACATCTGGAAGCATGGCAATATCATCACTATCCCTAAACCCAACAAAGACCCCACGTTACCCTCCTCACATCGTCCCATCACACTTCTCTGCACCCCCTCTAAAGTCACTGAACAACTGATACTACAAGTAGTCACACCTCACATTCTCCTAGCCCAGTCACAACATGGCTTTAGGCCACTCCACTCCACAAACACCCTTCTTGCAGACCTTACACAGAGAGTTTTCGATGGCATGAATTCTTCTAGGCCACCACACAGAACACTCCTAGTCACACTAGACATTAGCAAAGCTTTTGATGCCATCCCCCGCCACAACCTCACAAACAAAATACTCAACACAAACATGCACAATAACACAAAAAGATGGCTGGCAAACTACTTAGCAGGCAGATGTGCACACGTAACATTTGCCGGTCAGTCTTCTAACATCAGAAACTTCACAAACGGCGTCCCCCAAGGATCTGTTTTGTCCCCTACACTCTTTAATCTATACATGCATGACATACCCACACCCCACACACCACAGATACACATAGCTTCCTATGCAGATGATATAACACTTACATGTACACACCAAAACTCAAACACAGCTGCACACATCATTCAACCTTACCTCAACACACTACACAAATGGTTCACCACAAACAGGCTCAAAATAGCCCCAGCCAAATGTACAGTTACTCTTCTCACAAACTGGACAGCAGAACACAGTCACATCCCACACCTCACCATAAACAACACTCCACTACCACACACACCCACACACACAAAATCCTTGGTGTAACATACAATACATCAATGTTATTCAAACAACACATCACAAACATTAAAAATAAAATAACACCAAGACTCAGTGCTTTGAAGTCACTTGCCCATACAACATTCGGACACAACAAAGAAACCACCACCACAGTATACAAACAATACATACGTTCAGTGATGAATTATGCAAGCCCTGCCTGGGCTTCTAACCTGACCAAAACACACTACAACACTCTACAGAGCACACAGAACAAGGCCCTAAAAATAATCACAGGCTGCACAGCTACTACACCCACAGACCACCTACATCAAGAAACCAAAGTCCTCAAGGTCAAGGATCACCTAGACTTGAGAGGCACCCAGTTTCTTGCTGCAGCCTCCACAAACCCACAACATCCACTACAGTACATGGCAGCACATCCACCCACATCAAGGAACATCAAAACAACACCAAGCACACGATACCATACACAAATACTGTCATCTCTCCCCCCTCGCCCACCTCAGACCAGCTTCCAGAAGCATATCCACACTCAGATCACTCGCCGCTCCATTCAGTCACTTAAAGACAACACACAGCTGCATGCACGGCCTCCTGACATCCACCCTTCTGAATCCTATCTTCCTCGTGAGGACAGGGTCCACCTGGCCAGGCTGAGATGTGGGCACCATCCAGCCCTCTTAAGCTACCAGAAGAGGCTGGATGACTCTGTCGCTGATGCCTGTCCAGGATGCAACACAGCACCCCATTCTATTAAGCACATTATGGAAGACTGCATTGCACACAATCACCTACGCCAACAACACAACATACACTCTTTGAGAGCTCTGTGGGAAAGCCTGGTCTCGGCCACGGCCTTCCTAAGGGACTCGGGGCTGTTCGGCCAGACTGCCTAGGGAACAACTACTACTCCTACCTACTGTACCGTGCCTAACACTTCTGCTGTCACTTACTCTTCACCATACCAGTCTTACTTTCCCACTCTTAACCAATCCATTACATTAATGTCCTCACTGTTTCTCCAAATTTCTGTACTAAGCCTACTCACTAAAAAGCAAACTTATTTTTTTTTAAGAGAAGATATTTGCAGAATGAGGGGTCATTGGGCAGTGTCTTCAAATGAATGGAGATTCTTGTCTAATAACAGCTCTTGTTTCAGGTCCACAGCTGAAATCAGATCAGTGAAGCCAACACAAGCAATGTGGTCTTCAGTGAGCTGCCTGAGTAATACATGATAAAGTGTTGACAGATATATAAGCACATGTTGTGTTGTGTCAGTATGGTACATCCAACGTGAGGTACAGCTTCCAAATATATGTGGCTTATACTCTATGTTCATAATGTCTTTCACTGTAAGAAGTATGGTGAGTGGTAGGAGTTGATCCAGGACCATCTAGCTGTTGTGCTATCCTTGGCATTTACTGCTGTACAACTGCTGCATAGACACTAGAGAAGAACTGGTAAAATAAGAAACCCAATGGTATTTTAGGCTGCATTAACAGCTTAAAGCTCAGCAGTGATCTATTGATTGAAAAATATGGTTACATAGTATTTGCAAGTGCAGAAGCAGTTATTGTTCAATAATAATGACCTCTGTATCAGCAGTATTGTTCAGTGGAGAGTAGTATAAGTATGGCAGGAATTAAGAAGGTTTGGAGGAATCTTATGATAGGGTGGTAAAGGAGAACCAGATGTAAAGATAGAGTGTGAAGTGGATGACAAAATAATGGAGGTGGTAAAGGAAGGAGCAGATGTACAATCAGAGTGTGAGGTGGGTGACAAAATGTTCCTTAGTAACAGTGAAATTGTTCTGGACACAGTGTCCTCAGCAGAAGTTAAGCAGTTCAGATGTTTAGAGTGTGATAAAGCATTTGCTAGTAAGAAAACTCTTATCCGACATGCACTTGTTCATTCAGGAGTGAAGAATTTCAAGTGTGATGAATGTGATAAACGATTTGCAAAGAAGTTTGAACTCACTCAGCACCTGTTGATTCATTCAGGAGTGAAGAACTTCAAGTGTGATGAATGTGGTAAACGATTTGCAAGGAAGGGTGATCTCACCAGACACCTGTCATTTCATTCAGGAGTGAAGAATTTCGAGTGTGATGAATGTGGTAAACTATTTGTACAGAGGAGTCATCTCAGGCAGCACCTATTAATTCATTCAGGAGTGAAGAATTTCAAGTGTAATGAATGTGGTAAACGATATGCACGGAAGAGTAAACTCACCAGACACCTGTTAATTCATTCAGGAGTAAAGAATTTCAAGTGTGATGAATGTGGTAAACTATTTACACTGAAGGATGATCTCGCCAGACATCTGTTAATTCATTCAGGAGTGAAGAATTTCAAGTGTGATGAATGTGGTAAACTATTTACACTAAGGAATCATCTCAGTCAACACCTGTTAATTCATTCAGGAGTAAAGAATTTCAAGTGTGATGAATGTGGGAAACGGTTTGCTCGGAAGGATAGTCTCACTCAACACCTGTTAGTTCATTCAGGAGTGAAGAACGTCAAGTGTGATGAATGTGGAAAAAGATTTGCACTGAAGGATGATCTCACTCAGCACCTGTTAATTCATTCATGAGTGAAGAATTTCAAGTGTGATAAATATGGTAAGCAGTTTGGTTGGATCTCACTAGACACCCGTTAAGTCTTCCAACTTGAGGGTGTTTTTTTGGCTGGGTGTCCCCCACACAGGGGTTCTGAGATACATGGAGTTCAGAACACGTATACATGTCACCCGATGGCTACAGACGTTTTTATTGTAGCACATATAAGTGACATCCAATGTGCAAGGGTTAAATCATCAAGGAAGGAAGAGTTCCTAGTGTGCCGAATGTGGTAAACGGTTGACTTAGTTGATCTCATCCGACACTTTAATTCATTGAGGAGTGAAGAAATTCAAGTGTGATTAATGGGGTAAATGATTTTATTAAAAGTCCTCTCCAGTATCAGTTCAGGAATAAAAAAAAATTGAAATGTGATGACTGGAAAACTGTAGAAAAAATTCCTATTCTCATGGCACCTGACAATTCATTCAGGTGTGAAGACAGTTAGTTGTGATAAAAGTGGCAGAGCTTGTACTGTAGTAGAAATCAGGCATTAGCCAGGCATAGTGCCATTCACTAACAGGTGAAGGAGAAGACATGTTTTATCTCTTAGGCTGCATTGCCAAAGTAATGTAAAATTTTTAAAAAGTGGTAGTGCTGCCTTTTTCTTCCTTAGTCTTTATCATTCTTTTTGTGTACCTGCCCTTTTCTCTTCCTATATCTCCCATCTTTACTGTCACTTCTTATTGCTCTTCTTTCCTTTACAGGTGGCTTTACATTTAGTGACAAGCCAAATGGTTTCCTGTAAGCCAAGAAACCATTTACAATGCTGGGTGGTAACCATATAACCAACCCATACGTGCTCCCTACGTGTCAACAAGTGGGTTGGTGGAGGGTTAGTGCCCCTCCTCGTAAAACCAATAACTCAAAGTCAAATGGCCACCCCTCACGGGATTATGGCGTCTGGCAATAGATAGATAGATAGATAGGGTTGTAGAAGAAAATCTATCTATCTATATACCTAGGCCGCTTCCCTCAAGGAAAGGGAGGTAACCGTGACAGGATGACACACTCCCAATTTACTCATCCACTCACATTCATTTGCATCTTAGCCCCAAAGGGGAGAAGGGACAGATCCTCACTGCTTGTGATTGCCTTGGTCTGTAGTACCCTTTAGCTCCTATTGGTACTTGTGGCAGGCCATCCCTCATGCAGCGTGTCATATGATCTACTGAGCCAAGACATCATTAACCGCGAGTGATAAAATGTGAAACTCTAGATACAGTAAACGCTTAATATACAGTAAAAGTCCCATTATTCGGCAGCTGATTATTCGATAGATCCGACATTTCGGCAGTTTTGAGAAATAGTCCCATTTACGAAAATCTTTGATTGTTCGGCAGATGTCCGGGATCATCTTGGCAGTCCAGGAAGTGTAATCTGTGACTTGTAGGCCTAATGTTTCATTACACTTCTGTATGTTCACTGATTTCTATATTTTTTCAGACTCAGGTATAGTATTATATTGATTACAATATTGGATAGTATCATACAGTACAGTAACCACCCCCTCCAAATTAGCGAGGGTTACGTTCCAAGCCCCCTCGCTAATTCTTGAAATTCGTTCATTCTTGACGCATTCCTGAAAGTGTCATTTACTGGTAATTGCGTAGCCCATGAGCCACTGATACTGTAATGCATTACCCATAAATAATGGTGCATGTTAAATTAGTTTCCCCATTGTTTTTAGCTGTACGGCTGTGACAGCTCTAGTATTTTTATTCCTCAGCATAATGGAGGAAGGGACTGTCCTGTTTAACTAAACCTAATCTAACCGAGTTTAACTGTACCTAATAATTTAACCATACCTAACCTAACCTAAAGTCAGAAAAATACTTAAAAATAAACTGGAGGAATATGAATTGCTAAGGTCTCTCTGATGAAAGTTGAACGTACATTAAGCGCTCCTTCTTTTGTTCGTTTTTGTGTTTAATGTGAAAGAGAGTACTGATGCAAACAGTAATATATCCCATTAATCCCTTAATAACCTCCGGCACTGAACAACCCTTTACAGTACCGATGTCAGTGATATCAAGTCAGTGTGAGCTATAAAGAAAATTGAACAATTATGGGGAGGGAACGAAGGTCACTGGTACGTTTACACGACTCTGTGCTAAGATTCCAAGCAGTCAGGCGGTCGGTTAATCTCAGATGTTTTCGCCCATTTGGTAAATGCCCCGTAACTTTATAAGTTTTTCCATGACTCATAGCGAATCATAGCATGGGTTTGGAAAGCTAAATAACATTGCTAGGTGAGCCAGACGATTATCTTCACGTCTTTAAGAAAAACAAATTGATAGAAGAAGGGAAGAAACTTACTCTACGTACTCAGAGGGATTAAATTTCTTCCATTTTCTTAAAGATGTGAAGATAATCATCTGGCGCACCTAACAATGTGTTATTTAGTTTCCTAAACCCATGCTATGATTCACGGGAGAAGTTACAAAGTTACTGTGCATTTACCAAATGGGTGAAAACATCTGAGATTAACTGACCCTCTGACTGCTTGGAATCGTATCGTAGAGTCGTGTAAACATGCCAGTGACCTTCGTTCCCTTCCCATAATTGTTCACAGTTTTTTACTGTAATGGGTTGTTCAATGCCAGAGGTTATTAAGGGGTTAATGGAATACATTACTGTTTCCATCAACACTCTCCCTTTCACATGTAAACAAAAAAAACAAAGAAAAGAATGAATGCTAAATGTACGATTAACTTTCATCAGAAAGACCTTACCAATTCATATTCCTTCACTTTATTTTATGCAATTTTCAGACTATTTTATTTTGTGTTTGGAAAAAATACTGTATACAGCACTCACTCCAAATATATATGTAATAACATAAGTAGTGATGAGTTCACCAATACAAGTGATGTACTGAGCAGGTAGGTAATATTATGTATCATTTCTGCCATCCAGGAAGTGTTATCTGACTTGTATGCCTACTGTGTCATTACACTTGTATATGTTCACTAATTTATATATATATATATATTTCAGATTCAGGTACAGTACTGTATTGATTGCAGTATTGTACAGTATACTCTCTCCAAACAGTTGTAATACCATAAGTGGTGATGACAGTGTTCACCAATATATTTAAGGTACTGAGTGGGTAGGTTTTTGATTATTCGGTAAATCCAACATCTCGGCATCATCCTGGTCCCATAGATGCCGAATAATGGGACTTTTACTGTACCGAGCCTTCTTTTAACATATTTCATTTTTTAACTATCACCTTGGACTGGCCAAACATTATGTTCGTATAATGAATTTTGTTCAGTAAAGGTAGAAAGGTGAAAAAGGTATATCTGAGTGAATTTGAAGGAGGGAGGAGGTGAGGTAGGCCAAGGAGAAGGTGGAGGGGTGTGGTGGATGAGTGTGTGAGGAAGAGAGGTATGGAGTCATTGAGGCTAGGGGACTGACAAGAGATGGAGCTGGCTTGATGAATGTTGTGAGGAGAGGTGCATGATCAAGGATTTGGCACCCCTTTTTAATGTGACAGCATTCGGATAGACTCTATTGGATACGTTTATGTGAAGCTACAGAACATGGTGGAAGTTTTTGGTGTATCTGATAGAGCCAGGATTCTGGGGCCTTGAATGATGAGTGAATGGAAGTGTGGCCCCTTGGATTGGGCAAACTTGGGCTCTCTTGATGTTGTTACCCCTTACTCTGCCCTAGGGTGGGAAGGGAGGTCCGGATGATGATGATGATGATGATGATGATGATGTTCGGTAAAAGACTAAAAGAATGGATGCGTGGGAAACATCGACCAATGTGGCATCCCCTACACACACACACACACACACACACACACACACTTGTACGTTAAACACGTTTATTGTATATACAGTGAAAGTTTGGATTATCTAGGTTCAGATCAACCAGGTTTCGGTATATCCGGGCCGTGACTGAATGGTTCAATGGTACGGTGATAAAGTTATCCGCACAATAGCTACGGTTTAAACAGCAGGCATCTGGTTGCTAGCGAGCGATCCACGGGTAAACAAGCCTGAGTCTGTCCCCTGCCCAGCCTCCTGCTCAGTGCTCACATCTCCATCACAGGGGTGGTGGGGTGGAGTATGGTGAGGCAACTGATAACCTAACCTAACCTAACACAGCTTAACTACCTAATAATTTAACCTAACCTAGCCTGACCTAATCTGGGCTCCAGCTGGGATATCAGGAAACGAAATCCACATTTGAGTATGTTGAGTAAGTTTTTTCCATTATGCTGTAAACAGTCGTAGGTACGGCTTAAGGAATGTGATGATGACAATATGGGAAATCTTTCATAAAGAGAAGGTAATTTACCACCCTCAGAATAGTCTGAAAAATACAGACAACAAACTAGAGGAATATGAACTGAATTGGTAAAGTCTTTAGGCTTTATGCTTAGATGAAAATTTATGGGTTTCACAGTTTTAGGGGATGAAATGGAACAGAAATGTTTGCTAATCAGAAAAAAATTACACTTTCATCCCATGTGTTCTTGTAAGTTAACATTCAGTTCCACATTGTTCTTTTGATACCGCGCTTCCCACACAAATTTTGGACTGACTGAGCATACAGTTATTTCTGCTCCTTAAAATTAAGTGTACATTTACTGCTCATTCTTTTGTTTGTTCTTATGTGTGTGTGTCGAAGAGAGAGTACTGATACAAACAATAATGTATTACACTTAGGTTAGAACAGTCCCTTCCACCATTATGTTAACGAACCAAACAAGAGTTGTCACAGCCACGAGAGCACGCAAAACGTTGTTGTTTCACTAGTCTATTTATCTACCTATTGCCAGACGCCTTAGTCTCGTTCGGGGTGGCCACACACAAATCGCCTCCACGTTGCCCTGTACCCCGCCATTTCACTGCTCTGCTCCCAACTCGCACCCCCCTCTCTCATATACCTCTCCACCCCATCCTGCCATCTCATCCTCGGCTGGTGATTGTTCTTTGTGTACGATCTTGGTGCATTACTGAGCAATGTTTTGTGTATATATTGTTCCCCATACCCGTCTCTATACCCGTTAGAGTAAGCTCCTCATACTTCTGCTGAAGATGCATTGCTTTGTGCTGGCATGAGAACATTATTAGATGGAGAGGGAAACCTGTGATCGACAGATGTACGTGAGAACAGTGTGAAGTTTTCTGGAGGCCATCCTTGTGCCATGATCTGAGGGGCGTTGCAGTTCTTCAGTGTCAATACCTCTCCACTCACCGTAGTTTGTAGTTGGTGCCCAACAGCTACAAGACGGAGTTATTCAACAGAGCAGTGTAAGTTAGCTGAGATCTATGGCAGATTACCCAAACTTCATGCAGTTCTGCGAATCCATTTCTCTCCAGTCGGCAGCCCCAGAGGTGGACATACCACAGAGCACTGTGACCTTAGCATCAATTAGTAAATCAGCCCAGTCTTCGTCACAGTTCTGTGATGCCGTAACGCCGTGTACCAGTATTTTCTTTTTATGTTTTCTAGGTTTAAAAGTATTAGCTAACTTGAATGAGTGAGTGAGAGAATTTGATCGTTTGAGATTATTGTAACGTAAGAATTCTTTTGTTTGTACAATAATTAATAAATTTACAGTTCTTCTCTTTGAGTTAGATTGAATGTAAAATTGTGTTTCATTTTTCCATTCTGTTTACTTCAGTTTGCTTGCTTCCAGTTTGCACAAATGTTTCTTATGTTAGTCATGGCTGGTAAGTAAGTCAGTTCTTTCATTTTGATTCGTAATAATCAATTGTGCAGGCTAGGAGTTGGCATAAGCAAGAGCTTGAAATAGTATTACTAAGTTATTAACAACCTTTTCCCAGGGAAAAACTTATTCTGATCACCAGGAGGTAAGGACACTTTCTCTCACAGGCCAGCAGTACTACAATTCAGCATCCATGAGTAATTATCTCTTGCTGTGTACTGTTTGAAGACAAAGTTTGTAAATCTTGTCTCTAGAGAACTGGTGGCGTAAGCCAGAATAAAGTAAAACTTAGTGTTTTAATTTCATAATTCGGTCCCCCCTGTTAGTAGCTACTTCCTTTTCCTCCCATTAACGTGGAGAGATATTCCTTTCCTCCCATTAATGTGGAGAGATATTCCTTTCCTCCCATTACCATGGAGAGAGATTCCTTTCCTCCCATTAACGTGGAGAGATATTCCTTTCCTCCCAGTAAAGTGGAGAGATATTCCTTTCCTCCCATTAAATTGTAGAGATATTCCTTTCCTCCCATTAAAGTGGAGAGATATTCCTTTCCTCTCATTTAATTTGAGAGATATTCCTTTCCTTCCACTAAATTGGAGAGATATTCCTTTCCTCCCATTAAATAATATTGGAGAGATATTCCTTTCCTCCCATTAAATTGGAGAGATATTCCTTTCCTGTCAGTGACAGCTACTGGTGATCTCTTGGCCATATATAATGTCATTCATGTCTGTATCTTAAGTCCCCTGTAACAAGTTTCTAATTCCCCCGTTAGTGATGATCATTAATGATGGCATGATGCCACCAGTAAGTTTTCAGAGTGTGATCTACTATGACACAAGATGTGCTGTGCCCATATTATGATGGGACAGTCATTCACAGTGGGATGGCATCACAAATAAGGATTCAGATTATGATTTAAAAGACAGTGCCCATGTTAAGACAGGACAGTCCTTCACAATGGCTTGGTGTTAGCTAATTATGCCCAATCAAGAGGTTACTTGGAGGGGTAGATTAGTCACTAGGCTGAATACCTCACAGCCAAAGCCTCCACCATGGATGGGGCCCCCATCTGTGAAAATAATAAATAAATTGATAAATGATGAAAATTATGGTGACTGGCATCACACAAGACCTCATACTGTGGGCCCCTTCCCTGGGTAGGAGCCCCAGTATCTGGTTTAGCCTACAGCCCGCAAAAGTTAATTTGGCCCAGATTACAGTACTAGGGCCTCATTCAAGGAGAATGTCAGTCCTCAGGACAGGGATGATAATCCCAGGATGGGGTGGGATGGGTCAACCATCTGTGTTCTGGGATGGTACCAATATGTCTGTCCTCAACAGGGTAATAGAAATCCTGGTAAAAGGATGGGCTGTCAATCTGAAGACTGTGAATGGTGGCCCAGGGTTAGGGCCGACCCAACAAAGGTAGGAAGGGTCACTGCTGTAAAGATCTGGCAGGGATGCCAAAAGCTGTTAGTCCATCACAGTGCTGAAGCAATGTTCCAGCATCCATACCTGCCCAAGGACATCCCTGAGGTGTTCACAGGCCGGGAGATGGAGGGGAGTCTGCAAAACCATCCCAGGGTGACGGTGGCCAAGCATGGCGAAAATGAGACTGTGGTATCCAGCCTGTGGTTAAGCCACGAGACAATGTTATCCATCCCACGGGTAAGCCACATGATGGTGCTATCCAGCCTGTGGTTAAGTCACATGATGGTGCTATCCAGCCTGTGGTTAAGCCACATGATGGTGCTATCCAGCCTGTGATTAAGCCACATGATGGTGCTATCCAGCCTGTGGTTAAGCCACATGATGGTGTTATCCAGCCTGTGGTTAAGCCATGGTCACATGGAGATATATTCAATTGTGGTAGGTGGGGGCACTCACCATCCACTCAGTGTAGTGCTGCTTTGAATCTCCCCCGTGATCCTATGCCCCTCTTCCACCCAGCCGGACCCACAGGAAGTGCATCAACCTGATGCATTACCCTCTGACGGGGAGAGCATTTGCCAGAATCAGGGTGGGATTTGCCGAAACACAGTCCCAAGTAGGCCCTCGGTAGCAGTGTCCACCGGGCCTGCTCCCACATGAGGAAGAGTAACCCCAGGTGCTCACAGGCCTACTTTACCCCAGGAGAGCAGCGGCACAGTAGTATACACCGGATCTACTGTAGGAGGATGGCCATCGGATCTCCTCCTCCTGCCACCTGCCTTTGGGAGCAGGTGTCTCTGACTGTCAGCCAGACAACCTTCGCCTGCAGTCCCCAGGAGGGTGGTGGACACATGGCAGTGTCCACTGGATCTGCCACTGGGGAAGAGACCACCGGTCATCCCCTAGCTGCACTTTTCCCCCAACAGCAGGAGGGCGGTAGAGTCCACCGGCCCTGCTGCAGAAGCCAGAAAGCCCACCGGGCTTTCCCCTCCTACTGTCCCCGGGACAAGTGGTCCCTCGGCAGCGTCCCCTGGACCTGTCAGCCAGAGGGAGTGTCCACCGGATCTCCTTCAACCGCTACCCCTGGAGGAAGCCTGGGTAGCTTCCCCCGGACCTACCAGGTGGAAGGAATGTCCTCTGGAACTCTTTCCTCTGCCCTGGAGTGGAGATTCAGCAGGGTCCGTCAGGCCCGCCAGGCTAAGGTACAGGCCACTGGTCATCCCTCCTCCACAACCGCAGAGGCTTCCTACGAGGGCGCCGTCCCTGGCTCAACCCGCCCCTCCAGAGGCCGAGCGAGATGCCCCTCCTGCTCCCCCTCCTCTACAAAGGGTGGAGACTGCTCCCCAGCAGGGCCCCCATCGGAAAGTACCTGGAGCAGACCCCTTGTAAGCCTAGGCATCCTGTTCCTGCAGCCCAGCCCCTGACACCCCCACCAGCTGATGGACTCCTCCAGGGTGAGCGGCTGCAGTCAACCCCTGGCGGCCTCCCCCTCCTGGCGAGACCGCAGTCCCCGGATGACGAGGGGCGCCCAGCAGCCAACCCTAGGCCTGGACCAGCCAGGACCCACCCCTAGGACTCCCACCATGGCCAAGGGCAGGCGCCGTGCAGCACACCTCTTAGCCCTGTGCGGCCCCAGTCTGGAGGGCCACCATACTCCCACGGCCCCCATCAGGAAAGGGCCACCCACCACGCCGCCCTCCAGCTTATCCCGGACACCCGAATACGCCACCTAAGACCTGTGCCCCTACCGGGAGCTCACTCCTGACGGCCCTCCTCCCACACCGGGCCGTCACCTGTATTTACCTGTGACCTAGGCCTCTGTGTGCCCCTGCACCCGCCAGCAACACTACCAACATTGTGTTACTCGTATCCAATCCCTAGTGCTATAGACCCTGTGTGGGCCCCACCTCCCATCGTGCAGAGTGTCGTGCCCTGTGTAACACCATAACTCCCCCCCTAGAACGAGTCATCGTCCCCGGGCGTATACCTCCCCTGTGATATAGCCATGTTCCGCCCCTGTGCGGTGTTCTCTACCCCCCTGCGTTGCCCCTATTTTGTGACCCATTGTGTATCGTCTGACACCCCTGTGTAACACCGTACCCTGTGTGTTATATCAACACCCCTGTGTAATGTTTGTGACCCCCTCTATATCATACTTGCCCTGTGTAATACCTCGCCTGTTCCCAAAGCTGTTATATCACAACCCCTCTGCCATATTGGTTGTAACTTACAGTGTCATAGCTCTATGGGATATCTGTCTCCCTTTATATATATATATATATATATATATATATATATATACAGTAATCACTCTAATATCTAGACGCCCAATAGCCGAACATCCCCACTACCCGGACCTTATCGTCCTGGGATCCAACATTCCCAAAATGGTCCGAAACCCCCCCCCCCAAAAAAAAAAAAAAAAAAACGATTTTTTCCCGTCCGTAATTTGAATTTGCCGCGCGTGCTGCGGGAGAGCATTGTTTTGGTGTGTCATTCCTGCGACGTCCGATAGAGCGCCGCTGCATCCTCCCCACTTCCCGCCTGTCTTTCACCGTGACTGGACCTACGCTCTTAGCAATGGCTGCCCACATGCTTGCTTTTGTGGTGGTGCCCTACCTGCTGCAGGGCCTCCTGCTGCTCTCGGGCCTCCTCTTAGTGTGTGTGATGATGGCCCCGCCACCTGAGAAAAGGAAGAGAGTGGTGTTGACTCTGGAAAAGAAGAGGGAGATATTGGAGAAAGTTGATGCGGGTTGGTCTTCTTCCCGCATTCTCCGCGAGTACAACCTGGCCCGGTCGACTTTGTTCGATATCAAACGTTCCCGAGACAAACTCATGCAGTACACGGCTGACTTCTCGTCGAGAAGCAAACGCAACGTGGAAAGGAAGGTTATGTTTACCCCCAAGTTTGCAGAAATCAACCGATCCACGTTGATTTGGTATCGACAGCAACGTGCAGCTGGTGTGATGGTACGTGGAACGGAGCTGAAGGCTGCTGCAGAGAAGTTCGCAAGGCTTCACAACGCCCTAGACTTCAAGGCATCCGAGGGTTGGCTCTTCGCGTTCAAGTTGCGACATGGCCTTATTAACCGTAAAGCACATGGCGAAGCATTGGACGCTAACGAGGATGGAGTTGACGAGTTTCAGCACAAGGTGAAAGGCTTGATCGACAGGGAGGGCCTAACTCTCGGTCAAGTCTACAATGCTGATGAAACTGGCCTATTCTATCGTTCGCTGCCAACGAACACTCTAGCCGAGGAGACGGAGAAGCATGTACCTGGCCGCAAGCTTTCCAAGGAACGGATATCTGCTTTGTGTTGTGCCAGTGCTAACGGCATGCACCGGCTTAAGTCCGTTGTTGTTGGCCATGCAAAGCAGCCTTGGTGCCTTCGTGGGGTGATGGATGTCCTTCCTGTCGTCTGGTACCATTCTTTGAAAGCATGGTTCACAGCTGTGATTTTCAAAGACTGGTTTCACCGTCACCGTCAAGGAGGTCATCCATTACCAGACGAAGACACTGGGAATCCCTCGCGACCAGGTAAAGGCTCTCCTTCTGCTCGACAATGCACCTGCCCACCCGTGCAACAAGGACTTGGTTGCTGCGAATGGTCATATTAGGTGCATGTTTCTGCCACCTAATACGACTGCTCTCATTCAACCCATGGACCAAGGAGTGATCGTGGCAACAAAGCGCCTATACCGTCGGAAGTTCCTGGATGAGGTGATGGTTGTTCTCGAGGACGAGGACGAGCGCAGAGAAGGACGGGACACACGAGGCAAGCGGACTTTGGAAAACCTTCGCTGCTACAACATCAAGTCTGCACTGTACAACTGGGCTAGTGCATGGAAGGAAGTCCCTGTGAAAACTCTTGAAAATGGTTGGTCTCGTCTGCTTCTCGGAACGGATGTGGAGTACGATTTTCTAGGGTTTGACGTGGATGACTTCCATGCACGGCTATGTACGCACAGCGACGATGTTGATGTGGATGATGTTCGTGAGCGGTTGGACGACAACGAGGGCGATCCTGGGTATCAGACGTTGTCTAATATCGAGATCGCGTCTTCGGTTGCTGGTGTCAGTACCGAACTTGAAGATTCCGACGACGAAGGCGACGATGATGCGGACTCCTCTCAGCAGGACACTACTCCAGCCATCCCCAAGCTGAGCACACTCCGGGAACATCTAGAGTTCGTCCTAGACTACCTGGAACACCTGGACTGCAACAGGGAGATGGGGCCCTTGGGACTCGTGGAGGAAGTGCGTGCTTTCAGGCAGCGCATCATCAATCGTCAGAATCGTTGTTCCTTGCGTCAGTCAACGATTGACAGTTTTTTCAGGCCCGTGACCCCCGCTGTGCCCAGCCCTGGCTCCACTCCGTTGCCTTCCCAAGACAGGCCCTCATGCTCCGAGCCACAGCCCAGCACATCAGCCGCGGTGGAGTCACCGCTCGACGTGAGTTTGCGGCTTTCTTCAGAGTCCTCTGCAGTGGGTACGCCATCACCACGACCCAGCGATGCACCCCTAGGTCACCTGCCAGTGATACTCTCGGACTCTGACAGTGAATAAACAGCAAGAACTTCTCCACTAGACCACACGGGAATTTTGAGTGTTGTGCAGTGAAAAAAATGGTGTGTTGTGTTAAAGTTTTCGAGTTGAGAGAAAAGACTCAGTGGAAAATAAATTTAACGTAAATAGACTTCTTTGTTTTGGCTTTTGAAACTGGGAAAAAAATGGGAAAAGTTAATGTGCAACACTAAGTTACAATGGAGCATTATTTGGACAAAAGTGAACACTGTGAAGAGAACGGACTTCTGTGTGTTATTGACTAAGTTCAGTGCAAGACTTCAGGAACAGTGTACTGCAAGTGCTTCAGGAAATCGTTCTTACTGTCAGAGTCCGAGAGGAGGCGGTTATTCATCGAGGTGGCCAGGGACTTGCTGTAAGTAGCCAGAATGTTTCATACTGTACTTTTTTCCATACTATACTTACCAGAATGTTTCATACTGTACTTTTTTCCATACTATACTTACCTCATTTCACTCTTTAATGTCTTTTATTGGTGTGAATAGGTTGTTGGTAGCTATGCATGTGTAGTTGGAATGTGTTTTTCTGAGTTAGGCTAGGTTAGGGTCCATAAGTACCAGAATGTTTATTAATGTATGAACATACTTCTAAACCCTCATTTTATGTTTCCTTTGCATTTATTTCAGTCATTTATGTGCCTTATTGGTGTGATTTGGGTCTTAAATAGGTGCTATGCATGTCCAGAGGGAGTTGTATAGGTGTTTCTCTGAGTTAGGGTCCATAAGTACGAGGCCATAAGCTGGGGCCCAATATCCAGACAAAACCAATAATCGGACCTACCAATGGCTCTATTACGCCGGATATTGGAGTGATTACTGTATATATATATATACAGAGACTCGTGCAGTATACCTTGTCTGTGATATATCTAGCGTTGTGCCATTTAACATACAGTGTTGTGTGCTATATCTTGTTTTGTGACATAGTGTAGTGTCATATACCATACTTGTACCACATATAGTGTTGTCCATGTATTCATAGTGTGAAGTCTACTGTATTTATTTATAAGGTAATACACGTGTGGAACTGGTTAGCCCGTGTTTGAGCCCTATCACGGGGTTTTTAAAATATCACGGGGTTTTTAAAATAAATGCTAAATATTATTTAATTGATAATAATATTCAATAATATTGCAGAGCAGGGACAATGATTGTCTTGCTAAATCAAGCAACGATTACTTTACGCTGGCCTGCTTCACACGATTCTCTAAGAACGAGAATTTATAAACTTTCTCAACAGTACACAGCAGAGACTAATTACTCAAATGCTGTTACTGTTAGCCTCTGGAGAAAGTTACTTCACCCCTGACAATAAATAACTAATACTAATAATAGTATCAGGTTCTTGCTGGTGCTTAACTCCTAGGAGGCACAACGGATTTTAAGTTTAATACAAGACTGGCCTAAGTACCAGTTATGAATAGCAAAACGTTTATGCAAGCTAGGAGCTATATGGAAAATAAGCTTAATTGTGGAGAAATGAAACAAGAGTTTACATTACATTAAGCTCAAGAAAAAGAACTGTTAAATTTATTGATTACAAAAATAAATTTAACGCTACATTTCAAATCAAAATAATGAGATCACACTCACTCACTCACACACGAGCTAAATTCTTATGCCTAGGAAAAACACCTTAATTAAACTCTTAAGACTAGGAAAACGAAAAGAAATACTGGTCGATGAATGCTGTGTATCACCCAATTCAAAGGTGGGAGCTTGGAGCTGTGGTCTTGTGGAGCTTGGGTTGACCTCTCACACTGCTGGAGCACAGAACCTCTCTCCGTCAGAGCAAACACTGGACTGAGCAAACTCGTGAGAAAGAAATGGGAGCGATAGGCCGCATTTTTTAACGGTCGAGTGAGCGAAACGCGCCCAAAACAAATTGCTCAGCGGAAGCGCTAATGTCTCACACAAAGACGATCACGTATGACAATGAAAAATTGATTTGACAAAGCTTCCGTCCAAATGAGCGGTTAACTGAACGATACACAGTAAGTTTTCCACTAATAGTTCGTGGCTTCTCACAAAAGGGAAATGTCGCGAATTTGATTCGTGACATTACGCCCCTACAAAATTAAATTTTTTCCTTATGGGAAAAAATTTGTGGATATATATATATATATATATATATATATATATATATATATATATATATGTACACATCCTAACTCATTCACACAAGATTCACACTGTGGTGTGTGTGCTATCCTGCTACAGGAGAAAGTCGCAGTCGCCAGTGAACGAAAAAAACCTCGTATTTACGTTAATAGAAGCAAGCTTGAGGGAAAAAACTCCGTGACGACGGTGAAAATCCTGTACTCAGGTCAAACTGAGCGAAAGTTCGCTACATTTACACTGACAACTAATTGTTGTGTAGCGTGGTGTATGTAATACACGGTGTAGGTGTGACAGTTGCAGTGTAACTGTACCTACGTGTAAAATGACACAGTAAATAATAATATGGCGACGACGAAGGCAGAGGAGAAGAGGCGGCAGCGTGCGGCAGACGATCAGCTGGCCTGCACAGCAAAACTGCTACACCCATTGCTGTACCTGCAAAACCAATTAAGGTGGAGCATCAAAAGTGTCAATGAGACAAAATTCTTATTACGTTACAATTACTCTCTCTCTGCCTAGCAATTAGTACATGCTACGAAAAGTACGCTCTAGCTGAAAAATACAAGTGACAGCCTAAGCTTCGTACATTCGAGGTTGCCATCAATTATAGCACACGATTAGTGTCGGCAAGTTGAGAATCCTTGTGCAAACTCGGGTCTTCCATAGCCTCGAACTGCACACGGGTCCTCAACCTGTGCCTTAACCTACAGTACTTATATTAATATTGGGGAGCTGAGAATCCTTGTGCAAACTCGGGTCTTCCATAGCCTTGAGTCGCCTCTGCGGAGTTCTCTCTCGAACTTCCCCCTTAACCTACAGTACTTATATTAGTATCAGGGAGCTGAGAATCCTTGTGCAAACTCGGGTCTTCCATAGCCTCGAGTCGCCTCTGCAGAGTTCTCTCTCTAACTTCCCTCCTTAACCTACAGTACTTATATTAGTATCGGGGAACTGAGAATCCTTGTGCAAACTCGGGTCTTCCATAGCCTCAAGTCGCCTCTGCGGAGTTCTCACTTCCCCCTTAACCTACAGTACTTATATTAGTATCGGGGAGCTGAGAATCCTTGTGCAAACTTGGGTCTTCCATAGCCTCAAGTCGCCTCTGCGGAGTTCTCACTTCCCCCTTAACCTACAGTACTTATATTAGTATCGGGGAGCTGAGAATCCTTGTGCAAACTCGGGTCTTCCATAGCCTCGAGTCACCTCTGCGGAGTTCTCTCTTCCCCCTTAACCTACAGTACTTATATTAGTATCGGGGAGCTGAGAATCCTTGTGCAAACTCGGGTCTTCCATAGCCTCGAGTCGCCTCTGCGGAGTTCTCTCTTCCCCCTTAACCTACAGTACACGTGTATGTACAGGCCCTGGACATACTGTGTCCTGTGGGGCCAACAAGTGAGACGTCAGGTCTACACTTTTGACTGGGAACCAGGCTGGTCCTTGGATTACTCAAATCTCTGAGGATGCCTATCACGGAACCCAGCATACAACAACTGCCCATGTTAGTCAGCAGTTAGCAGGCGAGACATCAGGTCTGCACCTACGTTATCACTTCCCTTGATGTATCTCACAACAAGGTTAAACTGCTGTAAATATAGTGTACAGCGTGTCAATCTTGCATTAGCCGTCTTGGTCGTGCTAAGACTAATGAGTGGCATATGGTCAGTTTCCAGAGTAAATGATGCCCCAAATAAATAATAATAATATTTTTTAACACCATCAACCACAGCCAAGAGTTCTTTCTCAACAGTACTGTAATTCCTCTCGGTGGGTTTTAGCCTACGGCTGTGGTATGCCACTGGGAAGATTCCACCTTCCGATTCCTGCATCAATACGGCACCTACTCCATCTTGTGAAGCATCAGTGCACAGTATGAAAGGTTTGCTGGAATCAGGCAACTGCAAGATAGGCTCCTTGCACAACATATTCTTGAGGGTGGCAAAAGATCTCTCTTGCGCT
This sequence comes from Coenobita brevimanus, assembly GCF_032717465.1. Lineage (NCBI taxonomy): Eukaryota > Metazoa > Arthropoda > Malacostraca > Decapoda > Coenobitidae > Coenobita > Coenobita brevimanus. Next base: position 23,354,674 of record NC_137044.1, read on the forward strand.
TCTCCCCATTCAATGGTGTTTGGAGCATATTTCCGTAGCACTTCGTACAACGGTTGGGCAATGAGAGCAAAGTTGGGGATAAAACTCCTATAATATCCCACTAGGCCAAGGAATGCCCTAACCTGTTTCTTGATCACGGGTCTCGGGGCTTCTCTAACCTTCTTGATCTTGTCACCCTGACACCTGCAGTGATTGTTGCCAACAATATGACCGAGGAACTCCACCTCACTGTGAGCAATCTTGCATTTGCTAGGCTTCACAGTCATGTTGAAACTCTGGAGTCTACTGAAGACAATTTCCAAGAGTCTGAGGTGCTCCTCCAATGTGGCGGAATGAACGAGGACATGGTCAACGAACATCTCTACTCCTACAATACCATGGAGCACTTGTCTCATGGCACGATTGAATACTGTTGGGGAATTGGTAAGTCCAAATGGGAGGACTTTATACTGGTACAACCCCCTAGGAGTAGCAAAGGCAGTGAACTGACGACTCTCAGGATGAAGGGGAATCTGGAAGAATCCCTTCCCTAGGTCGAGCTTCGTGAAATATCGTGACCCTGCCAGCTTGGAGATGGCAATATGGTCACCCATTGGCTCAGCATCCACTTTGGTGATTGCATTGAGCCTTCTATAGTCGCCACAAATCCTGACTCCACCATCTTTCTTGAGGACTACTACCATCGGACTACAGTAAGGAGATGAGGACTTTTTGATAATGCCTGCAGTCTCCATGTCAGCAATTTCCTTATCTACTGCACCCTGTAGTCACATGGGAATCGGATATGGCTTAACCTTTATAGGAGCATTGCTGGTCAACTCAATTTTATGACACGCAACCTTTGCAAGTCTAGGTTGGTCTGAGAAGACATCAGCATACTGACAGAGCAGTGACCATAAGGCATTTTGGTCTCCTACTGCTAAGTCAGGGTTAAGTAAAACATCTTCGACAGTCTTTTCCTGACGGGACTGAGCGGTTAAGGGCTCGTCATCATGGTCTTCAGCTGGGATCACCGCGGCTGCCCCGGTTTCTTCCAGTGGCTGGTCACTATCATCAGCTACTCGTAGGCCAGTCTCCTCGGGGTTTGACTCATGATAAGCCTTCAACATGTTAATGTGGAACCTTTTACGAAGATTCCCCATATGAATTATGTAGTTGAGGTCTGAAATGCGCTCTACTACATCAAATGGACCCTTCCACTGCGCCAACAACTTGTTCTGGGCAGTGGGGAGTAATACCAAGCATTTATCGCCTGGACTAAACTTCCGAAGCTTTGCCTTCTTATCGTAATAAGCCTTTTGAACTTCACGCGCCTTGATCAGTTCTTCCTTAGCTAACTCACACGTCGACTGGAGGCGGTCAGCCAGATCAAGGACGTAGGTGTAGGTGGTCTTGACTTCAGGGTCGGGTTCTTCATCGTCCCATAACTCACGAAGGACTTGAAGTGGTCCATGGACCGACCTTCCATAAACCAGTTCAAAGGGTGAGAATTTCAATGAATGCTGTGGGGCTTCTCGATAAGCAAATAGAAGAGGAGCAATGAACCACGGCCATTCCTTTGGCTGTTCGGCGGTCATGGGCCTCAACATCTTCTTGAGAGTTCCATTGAACCTCTCACACAACCCGTTACACATGAGATGATACGGCGTAGTTCGTAAGCCTCGGATGGACAGCAACCTGAACGCTTCGTTCATCATTGCTGAAGTGAACTGCGAACCCCGGTCGCTCAAGACCTCCTTAGGGATACCTACACGACAGAACACTTCAATTAATGCCTCAGCAACAGTGACGGCCTCTATATTCTTAAGGGCCACGGCTTCAGGCCACCGTGTGCTGAAATCAACAATAGTGAGGATATACTTTGATCCATCACTAGCCCTAGGGAAGATTGGCCCAACTATGTCAACTGCTACTCTCTCGAACTGTTCAGAGATTATGGGCATTGGCTTCAATGGCACAGGACGGACACGTCCCCGGTCAGTGGTACGCTGACACACATCACAGGAACGTACGAGCCTCGTTATTTCCCGTCCCATTCCTGGCCAGAAAAAGTCAGCATGGATGCGGTCAGAGGTCTTCTTTTGACCCATGTGACCTCCCATCGCTGAACAATGACCTAATTCAAACACTGCTCGGCGATACTTTGCAGGAACGACAAACTGCAGTCGAACCTCACCCTGGGGTGTCTGTGACTCACGGTACAGCCGTCCTCACTTACAAAGGAACCTGGCTTGTCCTCTCCGTGAATACTTGATCACTTTACCCTCCAGCTTCTTGCGCACTGAGGCAAGTGTCAAGTCAGTCTGTTGCTCTTGGACAACATCTTGACTACGAATCAGATCTTGCGGCGTTGCGACGGTCAACGGAGTGACGCGATTTGGAGCCTTGGCCATGGCTCGTGTTATCGCAGCAGCCGAAGTCTGAGTAGCAACATCTACGGCGCAATTATTTTTGATGCCAGGTATGTTGCCTAATATGAGGTCAAATAAAGGTTCTGGCATGACAACTGCAGCTGTCAGGCCAGTGAAAAATGGAGACGCCACCTGGATACGTGCCTCAGGGAACAATCTCACTGATCCATCAATAAGTCTAACTTGGATCTGTCGACCTGTATACTCATCAGGCTGAACTAAACTCTGCTTAACAGAGCAGCCTGAGGAACCATTGTCCCTCAGGACATTTACCTCCCACAGACCCTGGCTGAACAAGAAAGGCAGTGTTGCTGGTGGAAGGGTCTGAGGAGGTAGCAGCCAGTCATTCATGAGACTGCGGAACAACCGATGCAGCAAACGTGGCGCCCTGGGAACTAGGTGTCTGAGGAGAGTTCATGGTCGGAGGGGGACTTGTAAACTGTTGGGAAGTACCTGTACTGGTAGAGATGGCACCACCGAGTACTTGTTGTGGAATGAAGGCTGCATTTGCCTCCTGCCTCCGATACACTAATTGACCTAACTGAGGGTTACGTGGCTTGTCCTTGTATTGCTGCTGCTGCTTGGGGAACTGCTGCTGGTTGGGGTGCTTGTTGTACCGCTTCCAAGCAGGCTGCTGTGTACTTTGCCCCTGGTCCTTCTGTGGTTTGCTTGGACCTTGGCCATTACTCTGAGAACGGCCTTGGTGCTGGGATTCAGTCTGAGATGATTTCCCAGATTTATCAGGTTTTCTGTTCCAGGTGTTTTACTTACGAGTTTGATACCCGTATGCAGTAAAGAATGCGTCAGCCTTTTCTGCCATTTGGCTGGCATCTTTCACCTGGCAGATCTTAAGCTGTGCTATGAGCTCAGCAGGCCACGACCTCTCCAGCTGTGTACTCAGCATAAGGTCAATTATCCCCTCACGCGTGGAAGGAGTTTCATCTTTCTCCAACCACTCATTTAAGTAAGCTGTGAGACGGTCGAGGAACTGAACAGCTGTCTCCTTGTCTTGGAGACGAGCTCACATGAACTGAACTTTGGCGTCGTCTACTGTGAGACCATACACCTTAATGAGTGCAGCTTTCATCATCTCATATGTGAGATTGTCTCCACGAATTCTGTGGAGAATATCGAGGGCAGGGCCCTCAAATAAACTAAGAAATTGGATCCGCTTAGCTGCCTCATCCAGTTGATACATGTCTGCCATGTCCTCAAAACGAGCTATGTACGGCTCGATTCGCTCGCTTTCCTTGTATGAAGGAAGCTTGATGCGTGGGGTCGCCAGGACATGTGCAGGGAGAACGCTCGTGGAGCTTTGACCAACTGCACCAGATGTGTCTGAAGCCAAGGAATCTCACTTGAGCTTCAGCACTTCAAGTTCATGTTTTTCTCGTGCCTCACGTTCGGCACGTTCGTGCTCTCGTTCTCTCTCGCGTCGTAACTCGTATTGACGTTCTCTCTCTCGTTCCTCACGCTGTTCTCGCTCATGTTCTAAGTCGAGTTCGCGCTGTCTCTGCTCGTGTTCGCGCAGTTTCTGTTCGTGTTCACGCTGTTCTCGCTCGTGTTCGCGTTGAATTCTACGCTCTTCACGAGCATCTTTCTCACGTTCTTGCTCGTAATTAAACCGTGAGAGAACCTAACTCTGTATTTTCTCTGGGTCTGTGAGACCCATATCTTTGGCTTCCTGTACATAAGCACTGGCTGCCATGATGCTAGCTTATTAAGCAAAAGAAACTGAGCACTGACTGCTTCGCAAACGAATGCTAATGACACAAGTAAAGAGTACAGACACAAGCTAGTGGTGACCAGTCTTATCTAGTCAGAGTTAAGTACTCTATGAATTAATAAAGCAAAAATTCACTTGCTAAATTAACGGTAAATACCAGTAAACTTGTGCCTATAAACTTTAATTATAAATACCTAAATATGAACGAGTGAGTACTACCTCGTGAATTGCTTTAGAGCTAGGAGCTAATATCCTGGAATGAGGTCGCCAATTGTCACGGGGTTTTTAAAATATCACGGGGTTTTTAAAATAAATGCTAAATATTATTTAATTGATAATAATGTTCAATAATATTGCAGAGCAGGGACAATGATTGTCTTGCTAAATCAAGCAACGATTACTTTACGCTGGCCTGCTTCACACGATTCTCTAAGAACGAGAATTTATAAACTTTCTCAACAGTACACAGCAGAGACTAATTACTCAAATGCTGTTACTGTTAGCCTCTGGAGAAAGTTACTTCACCCCTGACAATAAATAACTAATACTAATAATAGTATCAGGTTCTTGCTGGTGCTTAACTCCTAGGAGGCACAACGGATTTTAAGTTTAATACAAGACTGGCCTAAGTACCAGTTATGAATAGCAAAACGTTTATGCAAGCTAGGAGCTATATGGAAAATAAGCTTAATTGTGGAGAAATGAAACAAGAGTTTACATTACATTAAGCTCAAGAAAAAGAACTGTTAAATTTATTGATTACAAAAATAAATTTCACGTTACATTTCAAATCAAAATAATGAGATCGCACTCACACACGAGCTAAATTCTTACGCCTAGGAAAAACACCTTAATTAAACTCTTAAGACTAGGAAAACGAAAAGAAATACCGGTCGATGAATGCTGTGTATCACCCAATTCAAAGGTGGGAGCTTGGAGCTGTGATCTTGTGGAGCTTGGGTTGACCTCTCACACTGCTGGAGCACAGAACCTCTCTCCGTCAGAGCAAACACTGGACTGAGCAAACTCGTGAGAAAGAAATGGGAGCGATAGGCCGCATTTTTTAACAGTCGAGTGAGCGAAACGCGCCCAAAACAAATTGCTCAGCGGAAGCGCTAATGTCTCACACAAAGACGATCACGTATGACAATGAAAATTGATTTGACAAAGCTTCCGTCCGAATGAGCGGTTAACTGAACGATACACAGTGAGTTTTCCACTAATAGTTTGTGGCTTCTCACAAAAGGGAAATGTCGCGAATTTGATTCGTGACAAGCCCTATCCCTTGTTTGCATGCCCTAGCCCGGTCCAGAATAAAAGAACCCAAGGCTATGCCTGTATCTGAGTCCAAGGAGTTGGACCCAGAATACGCTGCATAACATAGATATATAAGTAGATAGATAGATTGGTATACATATATATATATATATATATATATATATATATATATATATATAATATATATATATATATATATATGTATATATATATATATATATATATATATATATATAATATATATATATATATATATATATATATATATATATATATATATATATATATATATATATATATATATAATACATATAATACATACATATATATATATATATATATATATATATATATATATATATATATATATATACAGTACCCTCGCGTCCAACACGCGTTAGTACAGCACGATTCACGTCCAGCACGGAGAGCAAATAATTAGTATTATTTAATACAATTTAATTACTGCAACATGAGTATGTTAGCATAACACGCACAGAGCTCCGAGAAGTGGGCGAACTCCGCAGAGTTCACCTCTAGCACGATCACCCCCGGTCCAACACGGTCATGCTGAACATTCCCATGATGATGATAGCCAATGAAAACTTCTGATCAAGTAGCCTTCCCCACCTGCTATCGTGATGTGATCATGATGCCGCCCAATTAAAAACGCTTCTGCTGTCACGTGACGTTTTGTTTAAATTTCTCCCGCTATAGTGCCACCCAGTCGCATAATTCGCATTGGAAGGTGCTTTTTTCTTGGTGCATTTTCTGCCCTTGTTACTGCATTTTACCCTGTTCACGATGCCTAGGAATCCTTCTGAGAACCCCAAGAAGCGTCAGCACCTCCCTCAGGCCACCAAGCTAGAAAGCATAGAGAGGAAGAAGAAAGGGGAGAGGAAAGTTGACATTGCCAAGGCCTACGACATGATTGAAGCCAACGTGAGGACCATAATAAAAAACCAAGACAAGATCCTGGCAGCCGAAGGCTATCACACGGCACTTCATACCAGTTTTTTTTTTTTTTAATGCAAGGAAGAAGGAACCAAAGGCCATGAGCCTGCAGTAACAGTTCCCTCCAAGAGAAAAACAAAATACAATAGAGAGCCAAATTCAAGATCCGATCATTTTGAGATGCCTGGACACACTGCGTTTGAAAGACTGGAGATCATAGGCAGCAGGAAATACAGACAGAGGGAGACAGTTCCAGAGCTGACCCGTTGCATAAATGAAAGACTGGGAGTAACGGTTAACTCTTGCATTAGAGAGTTGGACAGAAAAGGGATGAGAGTTTGTTGCCAGACGGGTGCTACGCGCCTGTCGTAGAGGTGGAGGAATGCAAGCAGACAGTTCAGAGGAGCAGTGACCATTAAAGTAGCGATAGAAAAGAGCTAAAGATGCAACAGTGCGGCGAAGAGACAGAGTTTGAAGGGAGTCAGTAAGAGGAGGAGAGTTAATGAGACGAAAAGCCTTTGACTCCACCCTATTGAGAAGAGCTGTATGTGGGGAGCCTCCCCACACATGAGAGTTGTACTCCACACAGGGGTGGATAAAACCCCTGTATAGAGTCAACAATTGTGCAGGGGTAAAGAAAGAGCGGAGTCGGCTTAGCACACCCAATCTCTTGGAAGCAGATTTTACAAGAGATGTAATATGATCTTTCCAAGATAAGTCCCGAGTAAATGAAATCCCAAGCATGTTCAAGGATGATGCAGGATTAAGCTGAATATTATTAAACATTAGTGGGTATACCTGTGGAAGATTTTGTCGGGTTGATAGGTGTAAGAACTGAGTCTTAGATGCATTAAAGACAACCATATTATTTTTACCCCAGTCAGAGATACGAGCCAAGTCAGACATTAGGTGTGCCATAGCCTCATCCCTTGTTTGTTGAAGTAACTGTTGAGATGGGCGTTGCGGGAACCGAATGGAAAGGTGAAGGGTGGAGTCATCAGCATATTAGTGGATAGGGTTAGATGTACAGCTTAGAAGATCATTGATGAATAAAATGAAGAGAGTTGGTGATAGGACAGAGCCCTGAGGAACACCACTGTTGATAGATCTAGGAGAAGAACGATGGCCGTCTACAACAGCGGCTATAGAACGACCAGAAAGGAAGCTAGCAATGAAGGCACAGATAGAAGGATAGAAACCGTAGGAGGGCAGTTTGGAAATTAAAGATTTATGCCAGACTCGATCTAAAGCCTTTGAGATGTCAAGTGCAATGGCAAAGCTTTCGCCAAAGTCCCGAAAGGAGGATGACCAGGAGTCTGAAAGGTAGGTGAGAAGATCGCCAGTGGAGCGTCCCTGACGGAACCCATACTGACGATCGGAAAGAAGGTTGTGATAGGAAAGATGCCTTAAAATTTTTCTATTAAGAATTGACTCAAAAACTTTTGAAATACAGGACGTTAAAGCAATTGGACGATAGTTGGAGAGTTGGGAGTGGTCACCCTTCTTTGGGACTGGCTGAATGAGAGCAAACTTCCAGCAAGAAGGAAAGGTACAAGTTGACAGACAAAGGCGAAAGAGTTTGCCTAGGCAGGGTGTAAGCACAGAAGCACAGTTCTTGAGAACAACAGGAGGGACTCCATCAGGCCCATATGCCTTGTTAGTACTGAGGCCAGTGATGGCAGAAAATACATCAACTGAAGAAATTTTAATGTCAGCCATGAGGAAGTCAGAGGGGGGAAGTGATGGAGGAACAGTACCGGAATCGTCTAAGGTGGAATTGGAGGATAAAGTCTGTGCGAAGAGATCTGCTTTATCAGTAGAAGAAATAGCTACAGAACCATCAGAGTAGAAAAGAGGAGGGAAGGATGATGAGGTAAAGTTGTTAGAAAGATTTTTGGCAAGGTGCCAGAAGGAGCGGGAAGAATTCGAGTTGGAGAGTTGAGAGCATTTAGTATGGATGAAATTATTTTTAGTAGAGCGAAGAACAGACTTAGCACGATTCCGGGCAGAAACGTAAAGATGATGTGATTCAGGGGTGGGTTGGCTCCGGTACCTTTTGTAGGCCTTCTCCTTGTTGCGGACAGCATTAGAACATGCGTGATTAAACCAAGGCTTTCTTGCGTTAGTCAAAGGATATGAGAAAGGAATGTATGCTTCCATGCCCAAGAGAATAACCTCCGTAATGCGCAAGGCACACTCAGATGGCTCACGGCCATGGAAGCAATAATCATTCCAGGGAAAATCAAAGAAGTACTGCCTGAGGGCCTCCCGGTCCGCGGCTCCAAAATGCCATAGACGACGTTTCCCTGGAGGGTCCACAGGCCGTACCGGAGTGATAGGACAGGTTAAGGTAATAAGGTTGTGATCGGAGGAGCCCAACGGAGAGAAAAGATTAACATAGTAAGCAGAAGGATTAGTTGTGAGGAAGAGGTCAAGTATGTTGGAGCTCTCTCCAAGGTGGTCAGGGATACGGGTAGGGTGCTGTACAAGCTGCTCTAGGTCATTAAGGATAGAAAAGATGTAAGCTTGTTCACCAGGTGGATCCGTGAAAGGAGAGGAGAGCCAAAGGTGGTGGTGAACATTGAAATCTCCAAGAATAGAGATTTCAGAGAAAGGAGAAATGGACAGAATGTGTTCCATCGTAGAAGTAAGATAGTCAAAGAATTTTTGATAGTCAGTAGAATTAGGGGATAAGTAAACAGCACAGATATATTTAGTCAGAGAATGACAGGAAAGCCAAAGCCAGAGTGTGGAGAATTCAGAAGAATCAAGTTCAGGAACATGAGAGCAAGATAAGTCGTTGCGTATGTATACACAACAGCCACCTTTGGCTTTGAAATGAGTATAGAGAAAGTAGGAGGATACAGAAAAGGGTTTGCTGTCAGTTGCCTCAGACAGCTGAGTCTCCGTCAGAAAAAGAAGGTGAGGTTTAGAGGAGGAGAGGTGGTGCTCAACAGAGCAAAAGTTAGATGAAAGGCTGCGAATGTTGCAGAAATGAAGAAGAAGAGAGTCAGACAGTGGTTCCAGGCACCTCGAGTCGTCACCGGGAGAGGGGCAGATGGCGGGGGCATTTATGGTCCCCCCCCCCTGGGGACTCTGAGGCTTGATGAATCGACGCCATTTTGGGTGAATTTTGAATAGGAAGTGTAGTGTGTACTGTGCATGTAGTTTGGTGAAGATAGTTAGAGAAATTTGTACTGGAGAGCATGCTGGCCTACTCTCTGTGTAACTGAGACACTGAAAAAGTTCAGCAAAGGGGGATGGTCAGGAACTAGTCCTGAGGGCTGATGAAACGGGAGCTCCATTACTCCCTGTCATCAGCTTTCCATCCACCTCGGGAGTACTGCCCTGCTCGTTGGTGCTACAGTCTACTCCTCTGATTTGCCAAGGATACGATGGTAAATCGGAACGGTAACTTGGTAAAATTGCCGACGATACCACGGGCATTTGGAATTCATCTGGATGGATTCCTGCCGAGGATACGACGGGCAAAACAGTGTGACCAAAACCCAGGCGACTCGACAGAGAATGTATCGTACTACAGCATTGAACATTTAGCCTGACACTGAATACATATTAATATTTTAGAATAAATATCAATCGTTTTGAAACCCTTCTCATCGGCGTGTGTACCAGTTTATAAACAAAGTTGCTTCTCCTTATTCTCTACCGAGTCAGCGACAGCAATCACTTTCCACAGTCACGAGACGGGGCTCTGGCAACAGTGTGAGAAGCATGCCCTTTGCTGAGGATTACAGAGTGCTAGGACAGGCAGAAGCAGGACCTTCAATGGCTGTGGATGAAGATTGTGATTCTGAGTGTGATTTCGAACGATTTATGAGGGAGGTTGAGGAGGAGCAACAGCCATTACCCGCTAGTGACGCCAGCAGCCATCCTCCGGGGACCCAGTAGGACTACCTACAGCCTTGGATACCACCTTCCATTCCCAGCAAGCTCACCAACACTATCCTAAAAGGTTAGTTATCATTCATAGCACAGTACCATTTATTATAATTACAATAGTACCAATATATGTATAGGTATATGGTAGGTATTTAGGATGACTTTTCCTAGGGTTGCTGACATAATTCATTTTTCCCCATAAGCCCTATTGTTAGTCCAACACGTTTTTGGTCCAACACGTGACCCATGCATGACAATATTACCGTGGTGGACGCAAATATATATATTTTATTTATATATATATATATATATATATATATATATATATATATATATATATATATATATATAATATCATCTCATCAGCTGTTTGAGTATCCACTGCAGGACCGGCCTATCCCGACCGAAGTGGGGACGATACAGCCAATGTATCTCTACCAAGTGGCTTAGGCTGTTTGGTAGAGATTGTATGTAGGGTGAGAAGCGCTTGTAAGTGTAATTGTAGTGCTGGAGTGGCTTTGGATGTGTGTGTAGTCTGTGAACCAAGTGTAATCGACCCACGCAAGCCAACTGGGTGCAAGCATACTTTATAGTATGCGACACTGGTTCAATCACAGCACCCCTTGTGTACGCCAATGCAGTACGTGGCCGGGTGAACACTCCCAAAGTTTATTACCCTGACGGGGCGCGAACCTTCGTTCTTCAGTGTACGAAAACTCTCACTTTACCACTGTACCACAGAGGCTCCTATACAGTATATATATATATATATATATATATATATATATATATATATATATATATAAAGAGGTATAGGTAGATATAGATAGATAGATATAAAGAGATATAGGTAGATAGATATATATAGAGGCATAGGTAGATAGATAGATATATATAAAGATATAGGTAGATAGATAGATTGACATAGATTGATAGATAGGTAGACAATGGATAGACAGGTAGATATATAGGCAGAAAGATAGACAGATAGAGAGACAGACAGATGGATAGGTAGACAGACAGACAGACAGATAGATATAGATACAGATGGCTACTCATTACAAACATTATCATCCCAAAGAGAGATAGATAGAGGTAGGTAGATACAGATAGCCAGATAGATAATTACTGATTTCAAACATTTTTATCCAGGAAACTAAACTGATGGATAGACAGTTAGAAAGACAGACAGACAGGCAGATAGAGATTGATAGATACACAAATAGATATATGGATAGAGGGGTATCCAGACAGACACTGATAGACAGACAGACAGACACAGACAGACAGATAGATAGATACCGATTCCAAACCCATTTTTATCCAGGAAGCTAAATAGATTGATAGAGATAGATGGATAGATAGTTACCATGATACAGATATAGACAGATAGACAGACAGATAGACAGAAACATACACAAATAGAGATAGATGGATAGATAGTTACCGAGATAGACAGACAGATAGGTAGACAGATGGATTGATAGATATTGATTACCAACACAATTCAATCCAGGAAACAGATAGACGGATAGATAGGCAGATGGATAGGTAGACAGACAGCTAGATAGGTAGACAGACAGCTAGATAGACAGATACACAAAGATGGACAGAATTACCTAGATAGATAGACAAACTGATAGATGGATCGATAGTTACCCAGATAGATATAGACAGATGGAGATAGATAGATACTCAGCTATACAAATAGATACAGAGATAGGCAAATAGACAGATAGATGGATAGATAAACAAATTGGTAGGTAGATAGTTACCCAGATGCAGATAGATATAGATAGACAGATAGATGGAGACAGAGATATATACACATCTATACAAATAGATACAGAGATAGACAAATAGACAGACAGATAGATAAGATAGGCATCCATCGCTCTATCCATCCAACCATTTGTGTCTATCTATCTGGTGAGTGTATTTATATCTATCTCTATCTATCAGGGTCTCATTTGTGGAGGAAACACAATGATACAGAATTTATCTGTCTAGTGTCTATCTATCTAGTGTTTATTTTTGTCTGTTCATCTGCCTATCTATCTATTTATCTATCTGTCCATCTATCTAGTGTATCTGTTTATCTATTTTTTTGCAAGGAAGCAACCAAAGGCCAGAAGTCTATGCATCCATCCAACTGTCTTATCTACCTATCAATCCATCTAACAATCCATCCATCCATCTATCTATCTGTCTCCATCTATCTATCTGGATCTATCTACCAATCCATCTATCTGTCTATCCATCTATATCTATCCATCTATCTATGTCTATCCATATATTTATCTATCCATCCCATCTATCTATTTCTATCCATCTATCTATCTATCTATCTATTCATCCATCCATCTATCTATCTGTCTATCCATCTGTCTGTCTATCCATCTATCTCTCATCTCCAAGACCAATAAACACAATAAAGCTACATTCCATCTATTTATATATATTTTGTTCTTCGCCATCAGTCTGCCCTGCCTCCAACTCACCATTTACCCTCCCTCCAGGCATCTAATGTTTCCAGCAGCTATCTAGTGTATCTATCTATTTATCTATCTCCAAGGGCCTCCTCCTTATCTTTAGAGGCCACACACAATGATACAGCATTTATCTATCCATCTATCTATCTAGCGTATCTGTCTATCCATCTATCTAGTATATATATCCATCTATCTATGTCTGGTGTATCTATCTGTCTATCCATCTATCTATCTATCTAGTGTATCTATCTATCTTTATCTGTAATCTATCTATCCATCTATCTGTCTAGTGTATCTGTCTATCTAATCTATCCATCTATCTCGTGTATCTCTCCATCTGTCTATCTGTGAGGGCGCCTCTTCATCGTTGGTGACAACACACTCAATGTTACAGCATTCTCCTATGGCGCTAGTCATGAAGAAGTGCTGTGGAAGGCTAGTGTAGTGTTATAGTGGTGATTTTATGGCCAGTGATCTTATGTATGACACTACATTGCTGTCCCACACCCACCACACCTCAAGGTATGCCCTCTCTGAACCACACTACCTAAAACCTAATGCTAGTCACGAAGAAGTGGAAAAATAACAATAACACTCCTTTCTCATATGATGCCACATGTTCTCTCTCTCTCTCTCTCTCTCTCTCTCTCTCTCTCTCTCTCTCTCTCTCTCTCTCTCTCTCTCTCTCTCTCTCTCTCTCTCTCTCTCTCACCAGTCTTGAAGGTATACCCTCTCTGAATCTCACTACCCAGAGTATAATCCTAATCACGAAGAAAAGAATGTTAAAGCCTAATGTATGCCTCTTCTTCTACATGCAACAGATTAATTCTAGATGATGATGGTAATCATGAAGAAGTGCTGCTGCCCAAGAATAATTCCTCATTCTTCCATACCCACCACTCCTGGAGGTATGCACTCTCTGCATCTATTTGGCTTTGAATATACAGTAATGCTAGTCATGAAAAAGTGCTACTGACATGATGTAAGATTATAACATTGTCTTCAATATATTATCCCTCTCTATCCTGGGATTGCACTGCCAGTCACCAATTACACAATTTGCAATTACAAATAATTTTAGGCGACAGTCTTTAGAGTTTTTAATTTGTTTAAGTAAAAGAGAAATTGAATGGTAAAAATGCTAGTGGAACTGAATATTTTGTCCTAATATGAAAAATAACGACTAAGACTATATATTTATACATGAATCTTTGTTCTTCTTTTTAGATTTTTGTGATGGTGGTTGGGTAGAACAGGCTAAACCAGAAGGACATGTCCTTGACTTGATCTTGTCCCCTGTTGGTTGCAGGCGCGTATCAGATGTGGAGGTTGACTCATTTGACCCCCTCATCTCTGATCATGCTCTGATCACTCTTAGTTTTGATGTCCCGAAATCCCTTTCATATAAAAAGGTCATCAGGTTCAGAAATTACAACAATGTTGACCGCCAGTTGATGTGTTTTGAAATTGATCAACGTTTAAACTCCATCGATTCTTCAAGTCTTTCTTCTGGTGAATTGGTTGATATTTACAACAACGAGCTCAGGTCAATTTTTGACCATTATTGTCCTGAGGTAGTAAAAACAATCACTGTACGTGATAATTCTCCGTGGTATGGTCCATCCATTAATTCTTTGCGTAGACAACGTAGAAGGGCAGAACGTGAGTGGCGCTTGCAGCAGACCGAAGTAACTCGTTTGCGTTATGTTTTTGCGAGAAGAGCAGTCGTTCACACTGTAAAAGCCCAAAAGGCTAGGTATTATCAAAATAAAGTTGATTCATGTGGTGGTGATAAAAAAAAAAAAAAAACTGTCTGCAGTTGTGAACAATTTGGTTGGTCGGAGGAATGTAATTGTTAAACCAACTTCTTTATCTGGCTTCTGATTTTGCTTCATTTTTTACAGGTAAGATATCTCGCATAAGAAGTGATTTAGACAGCAGTTCTCCTAGTGAAGCGTACTCAGTTGACTTCCAGCCATGGTGCACCGGGGATCATTTGCTTTCAACATTTCATCCACTGGATGTAAACAAAGTCAAATGTTACATCAGAGAACTTAATAAAACCTTTTGCTCACTCGATCCATGTAACATGTCACAACTGCCTGATGTGTATGAGCATGCTGCAGACTTTATCTGCAACATAATAAATAGATGCTTCTTAGAAAGTAATTTTGTGCAGTTTGAGAAACGTGCTTTGCTTAGGCCCCTAATTAAGAAACCTGGCCTTGATGTCGAAAGCATGACAAATTATCGTCCTGTCTCTAACCTGTCTTTTTTATCCAAGATTATTGAGCGGGCCATACTCGACCAACTCTTACCACTACTGGAACACAACAGAGTTGTTCCTGTTGTTCAGTCAGCATACAGAAAATACCATTCGACTGAAACTGCACTAACAAGGATTCAGAGTGACTTGGTGGCAAACACTTGTAGTGGGATGTCCTCTCTCCTAGTTCTTTTGGATCTGTCTGCAGCTTTTGATACAGTAGATCATAAACTATTGTTGGATGATCTGTATTTTTATGGCGTTCGTGATAGTGCCCTTTTGCTCCTTAAGTCGTATCTGTCGGACAGATCTCAGAGAGTGGTTGTTGATTACGCTAGCTCTGATTCTGCTCCTCTTCTATTTGGAGTCCCTCAAGGATCAGTTTTGGGTCCAATTCTATTTACTATCTACACAAGTAGTTTATCGTCTCTACTTGATGCTCATGATGTGTCCTATCATTTTTATGCTGATGACACCCAGCTCTATGTTAAGATGTCAGATATCAACAATACTAAGATAAAGTTTGAATCTCTAATGTCTGATATTAAGATTTGGATGGCTAAGAGGAAACTTAAGCTGAATGATGGTAAAACTGAGATCATCATCATCAGAGGAAACAGAAGGAGCGATGACACTGACAATGCCCTGGCTTTGAACATTGGCATGTCACAGCTGCATCCAGTTAGTTCTGTTCGAAATTTGGGTGTTTATTTTAATTCTTAGTTAAATTACAAAGAACACATTAATTAGGTTGTAAGAGGGTGTAACTTGCATATCAGAAATCTGTACTCTGTGAGAAGATTCCTGAATAGACAGTGCCTCTTAACATTGGTCCATGCAGTGGTCTTGTCTCGTGTTGATTATTGTAATTCACTGTGGGTTGGTCTTCCAAATAATATACTAACAAAAGTTCAGTCTGTGTTGAACAGGGCGGCACGGCTTATCTTTGGTCTCCCCCCGAGAACCTCAACTACCCCGTTTCTGATTGAGTTGCATTGGTTACCAGTAAAGGCTAGAATTGAATTTAAACTGTGTCTTATTACATTCAAGGTTCTTAAGTTTGGTGAACCGAAGTATCTTGCTGAATTGTTAAAACTCCCATCGACACGCCCGGGTGTGATGTTACGCAGTGAAGATTCCTTGCGTCTTGATGAGCCAGGAGCCATTCACCAGTCATCTTTCTCTGATCGTTCTTTTGCATATAGAGCCCCTAGATTATATAACAGGTTGCCATTGTCCATAAGACAACTCTCTACTGTTGAATGCTTTAAGAGACAGCTGAAAGCCTTTCTTTTTTCAAAATGCTACGACCTGGAGAGAGGTACTATGACGGATGATTATAGGGTTTAATTATTGCCACTTTCATGTACATATGATGTAGCTTGTATTATATACAAGAAATGTCACAATTCTTGTAATTGTAAAAATAATGTATGTGTCGAGCGCTAGTGAATTCCCAAAAGGAAGAACTGGCGCTTTTGAGAAACAAAAGGCCAGATTATTATTATTATTATTATTATTATTATTATTATTATTATCTATTGCCAGACACCATTATCCCGTAAGGGGTGGCCATTTGACTCTGAGTTACAGTATTTGTTTTACGGGGAGGGGCACTAACCCTCCACCAACCCACTTGTTCACACATAGGGAGCACGTATGGTTTGGTTATATGGTTAACACCCAGCACTGTAAATGGTTTCTTGGCTTACAGGAAACCATTTGGCTTGTCACTCAATGTAAAGCCACCTGTAAAGGAAAGAAAAGCATTAAGAAGTGACAAGAAAGATGAGAGAAATAAGAAGAGAGGAGGGCAGGCACAGAAAAAGAATGATAAAGGCTAAGGAAGAAGTAGGCAGCACTACATCAAGTGAGTGGATGATGGTCGCCACCACCTACCACTAATATTGTATAATGCAGTTTCAAATTGAATGAAAAACAAGAACTGAAATTAGAAGCAGTAGTATATTTTTTAAATATAATTAAACAACTACTGCATGTTGTTATGTAAAATAATTGGAAATAAAAATTGGTTTGTCACTTGGGTATGGAATGTTTTGAAATAACTGTCCACACTTTTTTTGAGGTCAGGGTTATCTGTCTCTCTCTCTCTCTCTCTCTCTCTCTCTCTCTCTCTCTCTCTCTCTCTCTCTCTCTCTCTCACACACACACACACACACACACACACACACACACACACACACACACACACACACACACACACACACACACACATCATCAACATCATTATCTTCCCTAGCCTGTATTGCTATTAATAATATTATTAACAGCGACAGGCAGATAAACAGGTATACTGTATATGTGTCAGGCTTCGGTTCGAGTACATTTTTCTGTACTCGAGTTCAAGGACGATTACATTACGGTATCACGAATCCAGGTACAAGTACAAGTACTCCGTTTTATAGCCGAACTCGAGTCCAAGTACGAATACATTTGTGCTGCACTCGAATCCAAGTACGAGTATATTTTACTGATTTACCTCAATTGCTTTCAGCAGTATATATATATATATATATATATATATATATATAGAGGTCAGTACTGCGTTATATATCATGGTTGTACTCGAAAGTACTCATAAAATTGTCGAGTACTTTGAGTCCAAGTACAAGTACAAGTACAAGTACTATGGAAATTTTAAACCCGAGTACAAGTACAAGTACAAGTACATTATATTGTGTACTTAAGTACGAGTATGAGTACGAGTCCATGTACTCAGACCCAAGCCCGATATATATATATATATATATATATATATATATAGTACCCTCGCGTCCAACACGGTAATATTGTCATGCACAGGTCCCGTGTTGGACCAAAAACGTGTTGGACAAACAACAGAGCTTATGGGGAAAAATGAATTATGTCAGCAACCCTAGGAAAAGTCACCCTAAATACCTACCATATACCTTTACATATATTGGTACTACTGTAATTATGATAAATGGTGCTGTACTATGAATGATAACTAACCTTTTAGGATAGTGTTGGTGAGCTTGCTGGGAATGGAAGGTGGTATCCAAGGCTGTAGGTAGTCCTACTGGGTCCCCGGAGGATGGCTGCTGGCGTCACTAGCGGGTAATGGCTGCTGCTCCTCCTGAACCTCCCTCATAAATCCTGCGAAATCGCTCTCAGAATCACTATCCTCATCCACATCCATGGAAGGTCCTGCTTCTGCCTGTCCTAGCACTCCGTAAGCCTTCACTGCTGCCAGGATCTTGTCTTGGTTTTTTATTATGGTCCTCATGCTGGCTTCATTCACGTCATAGGCCTTGGCGATGTCCACTTTCCTCTCCCTTTTCTTCTTCCTCTCGATGATTCCTAGCTTGGTGGCCTGAGGGAGGTGCCACCGCTTCTTGGGGTTCTCAGAAGGCTTCCTAGGCATCGTGAGCAGGATAAAATGCAGTAGCAAGGGCAGAAAATGCAGTGAGAAAAAAGCACCTTCCAATGTGAATTATGCGACTGAGTGGCACTGTGGCGAGAGAAATTTAAACAAAACATCATGTAAGAGCAGAAGCATTTTTGATTGGGTGACATCACGATCACGTCACGATAGCGGGTGGGGGAGGCAACTTGATCATAACTTTTGATTGGCTGTCAGCATCACAGGAACGTCCAGTAAGACCATGTTGGACCAGGGGTGATCGTGCTAGAGGCGAACTCTGCGGATTTCTCCCACTTCTCGGAGCTCCATGCATGTTATGCTAATACACCCATGTTACAGTAATTAAATTGTATTAAATCGTACTAATTTTTTGCTCTCCGTGATAGACGTGAATTGTGCTGAACAAACACGTGTTGCACGCGAGGGTACTGTATATATATATATATATATATATATATATATATATATACAGTAATCCCCGTACTATCCGGACGTCCACTTTCCAAACATCCCTACTTACAGGACATTTTCGTCCTGGGATCCAATATTTCCAAACTGGGCCAAAAATCGCAAAAAAATTAGAAAAAAATCCGACTTTTTCCTGCCCGTAATTTGAACTTGGCGCGCGCGGCGCGGGCCAGCTGTGTTTTGGTGCGTAGTTCCGCCGCCGTCTGCTAGAGCACCCCTGCATCCTCCCCACTTACCACCCATCTCTTGTTGTGTGTGCATGCTCGTTGTCATGGCCACCCACGTGCTTGCTTTTGTGGTGGTGCTCTACCTGCTGCAGGCTCTCCTGCTGCTCTCGTACCTCTTGTTAGTGTGTGTGATGATGGCCCCGCCGCCTGAGAAGAGGAAGAGAGTGGTTTTGACTCTGGAGAAGAATAGGGAGATATTGGACAAGGTGGATGCGGGATGGTCTTCCTCACGCATCCTTTGTGAATTCAACCTAGCCCGATCTACTTTGTTTGATATCAAGAGATCCCGAGACAAACTCTTGCAGTACACGGCTGACTTCTCGTCGAAAAGCAAATGCAATGTGGAGAGGAAAATGATGTTTACTCCCAAGTATGCTGAAGTCGACCGCCCCACGTTGATTTGGTATCAACAGCAACGTGCTGCTGGTGTGCTGGTGCATGGCACGGAGTTGAAGGCTGCTGCTGAGAAGTTTGCAAGGCTTCACAACGCCCTAGACTTCAAGGCATCTGAGGGTTGGCTCTTCGTGTTCAAGTTACGACATGGCCCTACCAACCGTAAGTCTCATGGCGAAGCTTTGGATGCCAACGAGGATGGAGTAGAGGAGTTTCGGCACAAGGTGAAGCGCTTGATCGACAGGGAGGGCCTCACTCTCGGTCAAGTCTACAACGCTGATGAAACTGGTTTATTCTATTGCTCTTTGTCTACGAACACTCTAGCAGAGGAGACAGAGAAACATGTACCTGGTCGCAAGCTCTCCAAGCAACGGATATCTGCTTTGTGTTGTGCCAGTGCTAAAGACATGCTCCGGCTTAAGCCCGTTATTGTTGGCCGTGCAAAGCAGCCTCGGTGTCTTCGTGGGATGATGGATGTCCCTCCTGTCGTTTGGTACCACTCCTTGAAGGCATGGTTCACAGCCCAGATCTTCAAAGACTGGTTCCACCGCCATTTCGTCAAGGAGGTCATCCATTACCAGATGGAGAAACTGGGAATCCCACACGACCAGGTAAAGGCCCTCCTTCTCCTCGACAATGCACCTGCCTACCCGTGCGACAAGGTGTTGGTGGCTGAGAATGGGCGCATTAGGTCCATGTTTCTGCCACCTTATGCTATTGCTCTCATCCAGCCAATGGACCAAGGAGTGATCGTGGCAACGAGGAGGCTGTACCGAAGGAAGTTCCTGGACGAGGTGATGGTTTTCTTGAGGACAAGGACGAGTAGAGGGAGGGACGGGACACGCGAGGCCAGCGGACTTTGGAAAACCTTTTGCTGCTACAACATCAAGTCTGCCATCTACAACTGGGCCAGTGCATGGAAGGAAGTCCCTGTCAAGACTCTAGAAAATGATTGGCCTCGTCTGCTTCTCGGAACGGATGTGGAGCACGATTTCCTAGGTTTCAACGTGGATGACTTCCATGCACGTCTAAGTGCTTATGGGGACAATGTTGATGTGGATGAAGTGCGTGAATGGTTGGATGACGACGAGGGCGATCCTGGGTATCAGACCATGTCTGATATCGAGATCGCATCTTCAGTTGCAGGTGTCAGTACCCAGCTTGAAGATTCCAACGAGGACAGCGACGATGATGTGGACTCTTCTCAGCATGACACTACTCCAGCCATCCCCAAGCTGAGCGCACTCCGGGAACACCTAGAGTTCGTTCTGGACTACCTGGAGCACCTGGACTGTGACAGGGAGATGGGGCCCTTGGGACTTGTGGAGGAAGTGCGCGCTTTCAGGCAGCGCATCATTAATCGTCAAAATCGTCGTTCCTTGCGTCAATCAACCATTGACAGCTTTTTCAGGCCCGTGACCCTCACTGTGCCCAGCCCTGGCTCCACTCCATTGCCTCCCCAAGACAGGCCCTCATACTCTGAGCCACAGCCCAGCACATCAAGCACAGTTGAGTCACCACTCGACGTGAGTTTGCGCCTCTCTTCAGAGTCGTCTGCAGTGGGTACTCCATCTCCATGACCCAGCGACTCACCACTAGGTCACCTGCAGCAGCTGCTGTCAGACTTTGACAGTGATTAAACAGCTAGAACTTCTCCATTAGACCACACGGGAATTTAGTGTTGTGTAGTGAAAAAAAAACAGTGCATAATGTTAAGAAATTAGAATTCTGAGTGAAAAGACACAGATTTAATAGACTTTCAATGTAGCGTAAATTAACAACTGTGTTATGTTTAGAAAATGGATTTATGAGTGCAAAGACTTTAAGTGCAGGGTGCAACACTTATTTCATTGAGGTACAATGGAGTGCAAGTAAGACAAGAGTGCGCATTAAGAGAATGGAATTCCAAGTGCAAATGACAAAGTTCAGTGCAAGACTTCATGTACAGTGTACTGCAGGTGCTTCAGGAACTCCTTCTTACTGTCAGAGTCTGAGAGGAGGCTGGTTATTCATCGAGATGGGCAGGGACTTGCTACAAGTACCCAGAATGTTTCATATTGTACTGTATTCTCCATACTGTACTTACCTCTAACACCTTATTTCACTCTTTTTTGTCCCTTATTGGTGTGAATAGGGTATTACGTGCTATGCATGTGCAGTAGGGAGGTGTTTTCCTGAGTTAGGCTAGGTTAGGGTCCATAACTACCAGTCCAGGAGCCAGGGACTAGTTGTAAGTACCCAGAATGTTTAATATTGTATAAACTCACCTCTAAAACCTCATTTTATGGTTCTTTTGCATTTATATCAGTCTTGTATGTCCCTTATTGGTCTGACTTGTGTCTTAAATAGGTGCTATGCATGTCCATATGGAGTTGTATAGGTATTTTTCTGAGTTAGGGTCCATAAGTACAAGTCCAGGAGGTTGGAGCCCACTATCCTGACGGGACCATTTTCCGAACATGCCTTTGGCTCTATTACATCGCATAGTGGAGGGATTACTTATATATATATATATATATATATATATATATATATATATATATATATATATATATATATATATATATATATTGCAAGTGAAGTTAGCAGGGAAGTGAAAGATAAAAATGGTAGATTACTAGTGGAGAAGGGAGAAAAAGTGAGCAGATAGAGAGAACACTTTAAGGAATTGCTGAACATAGAGGATGGAAGTAATGCGAGTATAAGTGGCTGGGGAATGGCTGGGAGAAGGAAGGAGGTGAGAAGACAGGAAGAAAGCAGTAGGATAGAAGTTGTGGAAGCAATGAAGAAAGTTAAATTGGGGAAAGCCCCAGGAAATGATGAGGTGTGTGGTGAAATGCTGAAATATGGGGGAGAGATAGTAGTAGAATGGATGTGGAAAATGTGCAGATTGGCCTGGGAGGAAGGTAGAGTCCCGGAGGATTGGAAGTCAGGTATAATTATTCCCTTGTACAAAGGAAAAGGGGAAAAAGAAGTGTGTGGTAATCATAGGGGCATTTGTCTTCTTAGTATAATATGAAAAGTGTATGGTAGGATACTTATTGACAAAGTTACAGAAAGAACAGAGGAATTAGTTGGAGAAGAACAGGGAGGCTTTAGGAAGGGAAGAGGTTGTGTAGATCAGATATTCATTCTTAGATCTTTAGTGGAAAAGTTTCTAGAGAAGAGAAAGAAGTTGTATGCAGCTTTCATGGATTTGGAGAAAGCATATGACAGGGTGAATAGACACGGATTGTGGAAAGTATTAAGAATATATGGAGCAGATGGGAAGTTGTTGAATGCTGTGAAGAGTATGTATGATGGTGCTAAGGCTGCAGTGCGTGTGCATGGTGAACTGAGTGAATTTTTCTCTTTGAAGGTTGGGTTGAAACAGGGATGTGTCGTGTCTCCATGGTTGTTCAATCTGTACATGGATGGGGTAATAAAAGAGGTACAAGGTAGGGTAGTGGATGTTGGAGTGGCCCTGGTGAGAGAGGGTAGTGTTTGGAAACTCCCTGTACTGTTGTTTGCAGATGATACTGTGTTGTTGAGTGAAAACGAAGGAGAGCTGCAAGGCTTGGTGGATGAGTTTGGGAGAGTGTGTAAGAAACAGAATCTAAAGGTGAATGTAGGGAAGAGTAAAGTGATGGTCTTTGAGAGAGGTAAAGTCAGTGAATGTTCAGCGAGGTTGGATGGTGAGGAATTGGAAAATGTGAGTACGTTTAAGTACTTGGGTAGTGTGATGAGTAAGGATGGAGGTTTGGAGGGTGAAGTGCTTGAAAGGGTACAGCAGGGAAGAAATGTTGCTGGTTTCTTGAAAGCAGTGATAAGAAGCAGGGAAGTGAGCATGGAAGTCAAAAAGTTACTACATTACAGTATTGTGATACCAACTCTAACGTATGGAAGTGATGCTTGGACGTTGCTGGAAGAACACAAGTCAAGAGTGAGGCAATGGAAATGAGTTATTTAAGAGGAGCCTGTGGAGTCACATGGAGAGACAGGCTGACAAATGAGGATATAAAGGAGCGTTGTGGTGTGGATGTGGATGTGATAGGAAGCGTTATGAGGAACACACTGAGGTGGTTTGGCCATGTGGAGTGGATGGAGGGTGAAAGACTGACGAAGAGAGTGTATGTGAGTGAGGTGGAAGGGGGAAGAGGGAGGGGGAGGCCGAGGATGAGATGGAGGGATGGGGTGGAGAGGGATATGAGAGAGGGGGGTGGGAGTTGGGAGCGGGGCAGTGAAATGGCGGGGGACAGGGCGACGTGGAGGCGATTTGTTTGTGGCCACCCCGAACGGGATTGACGCATCTGGCAATAGATTATATATACTGTATGTATATATATATATATATATATATATATATATATAAATATATATATATATATATATATATATATATATATATATATATATATATATATATATATATATATATATATATATATATATATATATATATATATATATATATATATATATATATATATATATATATATATATATTGTTACGAAACAGAGAAAGATAACGTACACTTTAAGTGAGAATACTAAGAGTCACTACTGTCCCGTAAAGTTCCAGGTTCAAAACAAAAGAGTTAGGTAAAATTATAAGTTAAAGTTTAATGCTCAAACTAACAACAAAACATTCAGGACTCATAAGGATAATGTAATGGCAAATAAACAGGTTAAATATATGGTTAACTGCAATAGCCTCTATTAACACGAAATTAGCAAGAGTAAATTTATCTAAGTCAGCCCTGATAAAATGACAATACTGGATAATACTCAGTGAATGCGAGATATATTATTACAGATACAAATTATTATTAATCATGGCTGATAGTAAAACTTTACATAAATCACAAAAAAAAACTCACTAGGCCTACAAATCAACACCTTATGCTATACAGTACAAGGAAAAAATGCAATAACAGTTATATTCAAATTACACACAGCTGCTAGATGTTTGGAGATTTCTTGAGCACTCACAATAATAATAACTGTACAGGGGAGGACAGAGATGTGAACAAAATGAGGAGCAGATCTAAGTGGCCATGATGCAGAGACTGAGCTCATTATATAGGGGCCAGGAGAGCTTGATACAACTTGTAAGAAGGACGCGC
Source organism: Coenobita brevimanus (assembly GCF_032717465.1). NCBI lineage: Eukaryota > Metazoa > Arthropoda > Malacostraca > Decapoda > Coenobitidae > Coenobita > Coenobita brevimanus. Next base: position 23,379,303 of record NC_137044.1, read on the forward strand.
AAATGAAGCCATGGGGACAAAGTGCTGAAAATCCCGCTCTGAATAACAGAGAGAACGACTTACTCTACTATAACGGTAGAAGGGGGGGACTGAGGCAGAACACGCTCGTGATCAAACATGCAGCAACTGTGCGTTAAAATTACACAAAGGATGATGAAATCATAGGCTATGTAACACCTCCCCACAAAGAAAAAGAAATTTACAAAGGAAATTTCTTATTACTCTAAAACAATCTGTCTAAAGTCTAGATAAGCAATCTGCAATAACATTTTCTTTCCCCTTGACATGTTGTATGTCTAATGAATACTCCTGAAGAAGTAGACTCCATCTTGTCAATCTCTGATTTTTATCTTTAAATTTACTAAGGAATTTCAGTGGGTTATGATCGGTATAAATGACTATGGGGTCAAAACCAGAACACAATTAAAATGAAAAATGCTGTAAACCCAAAATCAAGGCCAAAAGCTCTTTCTCAATAGTTGAGTAGTTCTTTTGAGGTGGAGTGAACTTCTTACTGTAATAAGATACAGGATGTTCAATACCCTGATCATCCTCTTGCAGCAAAACAGGCCCAGCTCCTGTATCACTTGCATCAACAGCCATTTTAAAAGGCTTAGCAAAATTTGGAGTAGCGAGCACTGGCTGACTTAATAGAATCGCTTTAAGTTTGTTGAAAGAGGATTCACAGTTATCAGTCCAGACAAATTTAACTCCCTTTTACAGTAGGTCTGTAAGTGGTGATACAAGAATAGAAAAGTTAAGAACAAATCTCCTGTAATAACCTACCATTCCCAAAAATCTTTGTAGCTCCTTCCTACTTTTAGGTCTGGGAAGATCACTTATAACCTGAACCTTAGCTCCTGGTGGTGCAACATGTCCATCACCAATTACATACCCAAGGTACTGAACTTTAGCTTGACCAAACTCACACTTTGATAAATTAGCTACAAGATTAGCCTGAACCAAACGCTCAAGAAATTTACTGACATGGCATAGGTGATCTTTCCAGTTGTCACTGAAGATTAATAAATCATCAATATAAACAACACACACTGCCAAACCCTCTGTTACAACATTCATGAGCTTCTGAAATGTGGCTGGTGCATTCTTCATACCATATGGCATTACTGAACATGCAAAAGTCTTTCCTAGTGTTACAAAACATCAGATCTCCCTAGCACGTTCAGTCATAGGTACTTGCCAGTATCCCTTTAACAAATCAAACTTACTGATGTACCTAGCCTTTCCGATCTTGTCTATGCAATCTTCCACACGAGGGAGAGGGTAAGTGTCTGTTTTGGTTATCTGATTAACACGTCTGTAGTCAATGCAAAGCCGCTGTGACCCACCAGGCTTAGGGACCAGAGTGACAGGAGAACTCCACTCGATCTGACAGGGCTCAATCATCTTGTGGTCCAACAGGTAGCCAAGCTCCTTCTGGATCAGAGGAACTTTCACTGGGTTCACACGGTAAGGAGGCAATTTAATTGGCTTTGCGTCTCCAACATCGACATCATGCATCAACACAGTGGTTCTTCCTGGAGTGGCATGGAACAATTGCGGGTACTCCTGCAGTAATGCCGAAAACTCCTGCCTTTCCTTGGGAGGTAGATGAGAAAGCTTAGTCTGGAGATCATTCATGATATCAGGATTCTTCCCCAAACTATCACTCAGACTCATACTGCATGGGAGAGCTTCACTTGCAGACTCGGGTGGAACAGCTACAGTGCAGACTGGATTATTTTCGTCACGCCTGTGATATAACTTTAGCATGTTGATGTGACATAGTTGCTTGCTCTTTCTACGATCTGGTGTGGCGATGACATAGTTGATATCACTGAGTTTCTTCTCCACGAAAGAAGGACCACTAAACTTGGCTTGAAGAGGTTGCCCATGAACTGGTAGCAGAATCAAAACCTGACCTCCTGGCTGAAAGTGGCGTAACCTGGACTTCTTATCATACCAAGTCTTCCTCTTCTCCTGAGCAGCTCCTAAATTCTCTCTCGCCAGCTGTAAAGCAGTGGACAGCCGTTCTTTGAACTTCATCACATACTCCAGCAGGTTGACGTCATCTTCCTCCGACAGCCAGCATTCCTTGAGTAACTTAAGGGGTCCTCTTACTTCATGGCCAAACAGTAGTTAAAAAGGTGAGAAGCCCAGTGATTCATTTGGAGATTCTCTTGCGGCAAACACAACGAATGGAAGACCTTTATCCCAGTCTTTCTGATGTTCCAAACAGTATTTCTTGAGCATCGATTTGAGTGTTTGATGATATCTCTCCAACGCTCCTTAGGTCTGGGGATGGTAAGCTGAAGACGTGATCTGGGTGATGCCCAACTCTTTCAGAGACTGCTTGAAAACATTTGACATGAAATTACTTCCCCGGTCTGACTGTACCTCCTTGGGCAGAGCAAACTTTGTGAAGAACCCTAGCATTTCCTTAACCACGTTCTTTGCTGAGATATTTCTAAGTGGAATGGCTTCAGGATAACGAGTAGCCATATCAATCAGGGTCAACACATAAGAAAATCCTGAAGAAGTCTTAGGAAGAGGGCCTACAATATCCACCAACACACGGGTGAAAGGCACCTCAAAAGGAGGAATGGGAACTAGAGGTGCAACCTTTTCGGTCTGATTACACTTCCCCACAACTTGACAGGTGTGACAAGACTTACAATACCATGAAACATCCCTGAAGATACCTGGCCAGTAGAAGTGTTTCAAAATGCGTGCCACAGTCTTCCTCACTCCAAGGTGTCCTGCCAAACTGGTATCAAGAGCCACTCGAATGATATCCTGCCTACAAACACAAGGGATGACAACTTGATGTGCAACCTCCCATTCACAGTCGGCTGATGCTGTTGGGGGTCTCCACTTCCTCATAAGTACTCCTGACTTTACATAATAACAAGTAGAAGCACCGGCTGACTCTTCTTCACTGTAAGCAGAGTTAGCTAGACCTTTCAACTCAGGGTCAGCAACCTGCAACTCAACCAACTCTTGACGAGACAAATTATCAACACTACGGGGTACTGCCTCATCTGGTGAGTGGTCCAAATTAGCAAGAAAAGTGTCAGCTAGGATAACATCATCATCATCATTATCCTCTAAATCACCAGTAACTTTAGACTTAGCCCTAGTGACAGCACATGCAGAGAACACATCAGGGACATCACAATCCTGGGACGCAGCCACTGGCTCACTAGACAACTGAGGAGCTGGACACACTTGACTTCCACCAATATCATTTCCAAGTAAGAAAGTTACACCTGACATTGGGAGTGTCTCAACCAACCCAACCATAACGGAACCATTAACAAAACCAGACTCTAAATTCACTCTGCACAGAGGGAAAGACAAGTAATTATTCCCTACACCTTGTAAGATTACAGTTTCATCAGAGGAATTAACATTAGAGCCTAGAACACTGGTCAGCATAAGGGATTGGCAAGCACCTGTATCACGATATATTTTAACTGATTTCCTGTCATTACTGTCCAGAGGACTGACAAAACCATCAGACAGGAAATTAGCACATGAACTCTTGAGAGTGTCACCCACGTTACTGCTCAAAAGAGGAGCTCCATCATGAGAATTTAAGTTACCCCTCAAAGCAGGTTCAGTTAACTCAGTTAAAGAATTCTGGGAACTCTCAAGAGTGGACACTAGACCAATTGACTGAATATTTAAAGACTCCTTTTTGTTCACATCACGCTGTCTCCTGAAACATCTCTCCGTAGTATGACCAAGCTTACTACAATAAGTACATTTACTTTTCTGAAATCTAGAGGTGAAGCTGGTATTTACTGTACTTCCTGAGAAACATCATCTTTATTCTCTTTCCTGTTACCTGTACTCTGAGTAGAGGCAACGTACTTACTCTCAGCTTTCCCTTTTTCTCTAGAATATCTCTTGTGAGTGAGAACATACTCATCAGCTAAAACTGCAGCATCAGACAAATTATCTATTCTTTTCTCATCAAGATATAGGCTTACATCTTTACTAATACACCTTTTGAAGTCCTCCAGCAAAATCATCTGCTTAAATTCGTCAAAATCAGAATCCACATTCTTAGAATTTAACCACTGCTCTAACAAATCTTCTTTGATTTTTGCATACTCAACATGGGATTGCTTATCTTGCTTGTAAGTTGTCCTAAATTTTACTCTATAAGCTTCAGGAACAAGCTCATAGGCCTTAAGAATCAAGCTCTTAACTACATCATAATTATCAGACTGATCCTGAGGCAAAGATGCATAAGTTACTTGAGCTTTACCGGTGAGAACAGTTTGAAGGAGTACTGGCCAATACTCCTTAGGCCAATTAAAACCTGTAGCTACCCTCTCAAACAACTGAAAATACTTTGTTAAATCAGATTCATTAAAAGGAGGGACAAGTTTAACATTTTTAGCCACATCAAAATCATCAGAGCTAGATGATCCAGTTCCACCTTGTTTTATGGGATACTCATGGTCTGCCTGAATCCTAGCAATTTCAACTTGTGCCTCAGCCTCCTTAGAACGTGCTTGAAATTCAGCCTCCTTAACACGAGACTCCGCCTCCTTAGCCTTAGCCTCCTGCAGGGCTAGCTGTAACTTAGCTAATTCAATCTGCGTTTGCTCATTTGGAGGAGTTACATTAAACAAGCTTTCATTAATCATGTCAACAATTTGATCTTTAGAATGATGAGAGCGAACAGCAATTCCCAATTGTTGAGCAACAAGCTTAAGTTCATTCTTTGTTCTGTTTTCTACATCACACACTGTTTGCACATTTGACAAAAAATCTTTGGCTTCATCAAGTGTAGTAATAGTAGACATAATTAATAAGTAACAGTCACAAAATATCAAGCAATATCCTTATGATAATATCCTGAATATCCTGATATGAGGTCGCCAAATTTATGTTACGGAACAGAGAAAGATAACGTACACTTTAAGTGAGAATACTAAGAGTCACTACTGTCCCGTAAAGTTCCAGGTTCAAAACAAAAGGGTTAGGTAAAATTACAAGTTAAAGTTTAATGCTCAAACTAACAACAAAACATTCAGGACTCATAAGGATAATGTAATGGCAAATAAACGGGTTAAATATATGGTTAACTGCAATAGCCTCTATTAACACGAAATTAGCAAGAGTAAATTTATCTAAGTCAGCCCTGATAAAATGACAATACTGGATAATACTCAGTGAATGCGAGATATGTTATTACAGATACAAATTATTATTAATGATGGCTGATAGTAAAACTTTACATAAATAAAAAAAAAAACTCACTAGGCCTACAAATCAACACCTTATGCTATACAGTACAAGGAAAAAATGCAATAACAGTTATACTCAAATTACACACAGCTGCTAGATGTTTGGAGATTTCTTGAGCACTCACAATAATAATAACTGTACAGGGGAGGACAGAGATGAGAACAAAATGAGGAGCAGATCTAAGTGGCCATGATGCAGAGACTGAGCTCATTATATAGGGGCCAGGAGAGCTTGATACAACTTGTAAGAAGGATGCGCAAATGAAGCCATGGGGACAAAGTGCTGAAAATCCCGCTCTGAATAACAGAGAGAACGACTTACTCTACTATAACGGTAGAAGGGGGGGACTGAGGCAGAACACGCTCGTGATCAAACATGCAGCAACTGTGCGTTAAAATTACACAAAGGATGATGAAATCATAGGCTATGTAACAATATATATATATATATATATATATATATATATATATATATATATATATATATATATATATATATATACACACACACACACATATATATATATATATATATATATATATATATATATATATATATATATATAAAAAATATATATATACACACACACACACACACACACACACACACACATATATATATATATATATATATATATATATATATATATATATATATATATATATATATATATATATATATATTGTTACATAGCCTATGATTTCATCATCCTTTGTGTAATTCTAACGTACAGTATGCTTGCATGTTTGATCACGAGCGTGTTCTACCTCAGTCCCCCCGTCCTCCCTTATAGTGGAGTAAGTCGTTCTTTCTTTTGTTCAGAGCAGGAGTGTCAATTCTGTGTCCCCTCTGGCTTCATTTGCGTGTCCTGCTTAAAAGTTGTATCAAGCTCTACCGGCCCTTATATAATGAGCTTGGTCTCTGCATTATTGCCGCTTAGATCTACTCCTCATTTTGCTCACATCTCTGTCCTCCCCTGTACAGTTGTTATTATTGTGAGTGCTCAGGAAGTCTCCAACCATCTAGCAGCTGTGTAATTTGAGTATAACTGTTATTGCATTTTTTCTTGTACTGTGTAGCGTAAGGTGTTAATTCTTAGGCCTAGTAAGGTTTTTGTGATTCATGTGTTTTGGGTGTCAGCCCTTATTAATAATATTTTGTATCTGTAATAATATATCTTGTATTCACTGAGTATTATCTGGCATTCTCATGTTATCAGGGCTGACTTAGATAAATTTACTATTGCTAATTTCGTGTTAATTGAGGCTGTTGGAGTTAACCATATATTTAACCTGTTTTTTGCCATTACATTATCCTTATGAGTCCTGAATGTTTTGTTGTTAGTTTGAGCATTAAACTTTACCTTGTAATTTTACCTAACTCTTTTGTTTTGAACCTGAAACTTTGCCGGACAGTTTTCTCTGTTCCGTAACATAAATTTGGCGACCTCTTATGAGGATATTCAGGATATTATCATAAGGATATTGCTTGATATTTTGTGACCGTGATTTATTCACGATGTCTACTATTACTACGCTTGATGAAGCCAAAGATTTTTTGTCAAATGTGCAAACAGTGTGTGATGTAGAAAACAGAACAAAGAATGAACTTAAGCTTGTTGCTCAACAATTGGGAATTGGTGTTCGCTCTCATCATTCTAAAGATCAAATTGTTGACATGATTAATGAAAGCTTGTTTAATGTAACTCCTCGAAATGAGCAAATGCAGATTGAATTAGCTAAGTTAGAGCTAGCCCTGCGGGAGGCTCGTGCTAAGGAGGCTGATTTTCAGGCAAAAGCTCTATTCAGGAGGCTAAGTTTCAGGCAAATGCTAAGGAGGCTGAGTTTCAGGCTCGTGCTAAGGAGGCTGAGTTTCAGGCACAAGTTGAACTTGCTAGGATTCAGGCAGACCATGAGTATCGCATGAAACAAGGTGGAACTGGATCATCTAGCTCTGATGATTTTGATGTGGCTAAAAATGTTAAACTTGTCCCTCCTTTTAATGAATCTGATTTAACAAAGTATTTTCAGTTGTTTGAGAGGGTAGCTACAGGTTTTACTTGGCCCAAAGAGTATTGGCCAGTACTCCTTCAAACTGTTCTCACTGGTAAAGCTCAAGTAACTTATGCATCTTTGCCTCAGGGTCAATCTGATAATTATGATGTCGTTAAGAGCTTGATTCTTAAGGCCTATGAGCTTGTTCCTGAAGCCTATAGAGTAAAATTTAGGACAACTTATAAGCAAGATAAGCAATCCCATGTTGAGTATGCAAAAATCAAAGAAGATCTGTTAGAGCAGTTGTTAAATTCTAAGAATGTGGATTCTGATTTTGACAAATTTAAGTAGATGATTTTGCTGGAGGACTTCAAAAGGTGTATTAATAAGGATGTAAGCCTATATCTTGATGAGAAAAGAATAGATAATTTGTCTGATGCTGCAGTTTCAGCTGATGAGTATGTTCTCACTCACAAGAGATATTCTAAAGAAAAAAGGAAAGCTGAGAGTAAGTACGTTGCCTCTACTCAGAGTACAGGTAACAGGAAAGAGAATAAAGATGATGTTTCTCGGGGGGTGAATACCAGCTCCACCTCTAGATTTCAGAAAAGTAAATGTACTTATTGTAGTAAGCTTGGTCATACTACGGAGAAATGTTTCAGGAGACAGCGTGATGTGAACAAAAAGGAGTCTTTAAATATTCAGTCAATTGGTCTAGTGTCCACCCTTGAGAGTTCCCAGAATTCTTTAACTGAGTTAACTGAACCTGCTTTGAGGGGTAAATTAAATCCTCATGATGAAGCTCCTCTTTTGAGCAGTAACGTGGGTGACACTCTCAAGAGTTCATGTGCTAATTTCCTGTCTGATGGTTTTGTCAGTCCTCTGGACAGTAATGACAATAAATCAGTTAAAATATATCGTGATACAGGTGCTTGCCAATCCCTTATGCTGACCAGTGTTCTAGGCTCTAATGTTAATTCCTCTGATGAAACTGTAATCTTAGAAGGTGTAGGGAATAATTACTTGTCTCTCCCTCTGTGCAGAGTGAATTTAGAGTCTGGTTTTGTTAATGTTTCCGTTATGGTTGGGTTGGTTGAGACACTCCCAATGTCAGGTGTAACTTTCTTACTTGGAAATGATATTGGTGGAAGTCAAGTGTGTCCAGCTCCTCAGTTGTCTAGTGAGCCAGTGGCTGCGGCCCAGGATTGTGATGTCCCTGATGTGTTCTCTGCATGTGCTGTCACTAGGGCTAAGTCTAAAGTTACTGGTGACTTAGAAGATAATGATGATGATGATGTTATCCTAGCTGACACTTTTCTTGCTAATTTGGACCACTCACCAGATGAGGCAGTATCCCGTAGTGTTGATAATTTGTCTCGTCAAGAGTTGGTTGAGTTGCAGGTTGCTGACCCTGAGTTGAAAGGTCTAGCTAACTCTGCTTGCAGTGAGGAAGAGTCAGCCGGTGCTTCTACTTGTTATTATATAAAGTCAGGAGTACTTATGAGGAAGTGGAGACCCCCAACAGCATCAGCCGACTGTGAATGGGAGGTTGTACATCAAGTTGTCATCCCTCGTGTTTGTAGGCAGGATATCATTAGAGTGGCTCATGATTCCAGTTTGGCAGGACACCTTGGAGTGAGGAAGACTGTGGCACGCATTTTGAAACACTTCTACTGGCCAGGTATCTTCAGGGATGTTTCATGGTATTGTAAGTCTTGTCACACCTGTCAAGTTGTGGGGAAGTGTAATCAGACCGAAAAGGTTGCACCTCTAGTTCCCATTCCTCCTTTTGAGGCGCCATTCACCCGTGTGTTGGTGGATATTGTGGGCCCTCTTCCTAAGACTTCTTCAGGATTTTCTTATGTGTTGACCCTGATTGATATGGCTACTCGTTATCCTGAAGCCATTCCACTTAGAAATATCTCAGCAAAGAACGTGGTTAAGGAAATGCTAGGGTTCTTCACAAAGTTTGCTCTGCCCAAGGAGGTACAGTCAGACCGGGGAAGTAATTTCATGTCAAATGTTTTCAAGCAGTCTCTGAAAGAGTTGGGCATCACCCAGATCACGTCTTCAGCTTACCATCCCCAGACTCAAGGAGCGTTGGAGAGATATCATCAAACACTCAAATCGATGCTCAAGAAATACTGTTTGGAACATCAGAAAGACTGGGATAAAGGTCTTCCATTCGTTGTGTTTGCCGCAAGAGAATCTCCAAATGAATCACTGGGCTTCTCACCTTTTGAACTACTGTTTGGCCATGAAGTAAGAGGACCCCTTAAGCTACTCAAGGAATGCTGGCTGTCGGAGGAAGATGACGTCAACCTGCTGGAGTATGTGATGAAGTTCAAAGAACGGCTGTCCACTGCTTTACAGCCGGCGAGAGAGAATTTAGGAGCTGCTCAGGAGAAGATGAAGACTTGGTATGATAAGAAGTCCAGGTTACGCCACTTTCAGCCAGGAGATCAGGTTTTGATTCTGCTACCGGTTCATGGGCAACCTTTTCAAGCCAAGTTTAGTGGTCCTTCTTTCGTGGAGAAGAAACTCAGTGATATCAACTATGTCATCGCCACACCAGATCGTAGAAGGAGCAAGCAACTTTGTCACATCAACATGCTAAAGTTATATCACAGGCGGGACGAAAATAATCCAGTCTGCACTGTAGCTGTTCCACCCGAGTCTGCAAGTGAAGCTCTCCCATGCAGTATGAGCCTGAGTGATAGTTTGGGGAAGAATCCTGATATCATGAATGATCTCCAGACTAAGCTTTCTCATCTACCTCCCGAGGAAAGGCAGGAGTTTTCGGCATTACTGCAGGAGTACCCGCAAGTGTTCCATGCCACTCCAGGAAGAACCACTGTGTTGATGCATGATGTCGATGTTGGAGACGCAAAGCCAATTAAACTGCCTCCTTACCGTGTGAACCCAGTGAAAGTTCCTCTCATCCAGGAGCAGCTTGGCTACCTGTTGGACCACAAGATGATTGAGCCCTGTCAGATCGAGTAGAGTTCTCCTGTCACTCTGGTCCCTAAGCCAGGGGGGTCACAGCGGCTTTACATTGACTACAGACGTGTTAATCAGATAACCAAAACAGACACCCTCTCCCTCGTGTGGAAGATTGCATAGACAAGATCGGAAAGGCTAGGTACATAAGTAAGTTTGATTTGTTAAAGGGATACTGGCAAGTACCTATGACTGAACGTGCTAGGGAGATCTGATGTTTTGTAACACTAGGAAAGACTTTTGCATGTTCCGTAATGCCATATGGTATGAAGAATGCACCAGCCACATTTCAGAAGCTCATGAATGTTGTAACAGAGGGTTTGGCAGGGTGTGTTGTTTATATTGATGATGTATTAATCTTCAGTGACAACTGGAAAGATCACCTATGCCATGTCAGTAAATTTCTTGAGCGTTTGGTTCAGGCTAATCTTGTAGCTAATTTATCAAAGTGTGAGTTTGGTCAAGCTAAAGTTCAGTACCTTGGGTACGTAATTGGTGATGGACATGTTGCACCACCAGGAGCTAAGGTTCAGATTATAAGTGATCTTTCCAGACCTAAAAGTAGGAAAGAGCTACAAAGATTTTTGGGAATGGTAGGTTATTACGGGAGATTTGTTCTTAACTTTTCAATTCTTGTATCACCACTTACAGACCTACTGAAAAAGGGAGTTAAATTTGTCTGGACCGATAACTGTGAATCCTCTTTCAGCAAACTTAAAGCTATCCTATTAAGTCAGCCAGTGCTCGCTACTCCAAATTTTGCTAAGCCTTTTAAAATGGCTGTTGATGCAAGTGATACAGGAACTGGGCCTGTTTTGCTGCAAGAGGATGATCAGGGTATTGAACATCCTGTATCTTATTACAGTAAGAAGTTCACTCCACCTCAAAAGAACTACTCAACTATTAAGAAAGAGCTTTTGGCCTTGATTTTGGGTTTACAGCATTTTTCATTTTATTTGTGTTCTGGTTTTGACCCCATAGTCATTTATACCGATCATAACCCACTGAAATTCCTTAGTAAGTTTAAAGATAAAAATCAGAGATTGACAAGATGGAGTCTACTTCTTCAGGAGTATTCATTAGACATACAACATGTCAAGGGGAAAGAAAATGTTATTGCAGATTGCTTATCTAGACTTTAGACAGATTGTTTTAGAGTAATAAGAAATTTCCTTTGTAAATTTCTTTTTCTTTGTGGGGAGGTGTTACATAGCCTATGATTTCATCATCCTTTGTGTAATTCTAAAGTACAGTATGCTGCATGTTTGATCCAGAGCGTGTTCTACCTCACTCCCTCCGTCCTCCCTTATAGTAGAGTAAGTCGTTCTTTCTGTTGTTCAGAGCAGGAGTATCAACTCTTTGTCCCCTCTGGCTTCATTTGCGTGTCCTTCTTACAAGTTGTATCAAGCTCTGCCGGCCCCTATATAATGAGCTCAGTCTCTGCATTATTGCCACTTAGATCTACTCCTCATTTTGCTCACATCTCTGTCCTCCCCTGTACAGTTGTTATTATTGTGAGTGCTCAGGAAGTCTCCAACCATCTAGCAGCTGTGTAATTTGAGTATAACTGTTATTGCATTTTTTCTTGTACTGTGTAGCGTAAGGTGTTAATTCTTAGGCCTAGTAAGGTTTTTGTGATTCATGTGTTTTGGGTGTCAGCCCTTATTATTAATATTTTGTATCTGTAATAATATATCTTGAATTCACTGAGTATTATCTGGCATTCTCATTTTATCAGGGCTGACTTAGATAAATTTACTCTTGCTAATTTCGTGTTAATAGAGGCAATTGCAGTTAACCATATATTTAACCTGTTTTTTGCCATTACATTATCCTTATGAGTCCTGAATGTTTTGTTGTTAGCCTGAGCATCAAACTTGTAATTTTACCTAACTCTTTTGTTTTGAACCTGGAACTTTGCCGGACAGTTTTCTCTGTTCCGTAACAATATATATATATATATATATATATATATATATATATATAGAGAGAGAGAGAGAGAGAGAGAGAGAGAGAGAGAGAGAGAGAGAGAGAGAGAGAGAGAGAGAGAGAGAGATTTTTAAATATATACTGTATACAAATATCTATAAGATACTGTGTATGTAAAATATATATATGCTGATATCCACAAGGAAAAGGAAACATGAAATATTCTGAGTGCTTTCATATATTCATATCTTCAAGGAAACTCTTAGGCTTGTTACTCAGTGCATAACCACAGGAAAGATGGGAGAAACTGGAAGAGAGGAGGACAGATAGAAAAAGCAAAGATGAAGGTGAAGGAAGAAGTAGGCAGCACTACATCAAGTGAGTGGATAATGGCTGCCACCACTTACCACGATCTATCTATCTATTGCCAGACGCCGTAATCCCGCAAGAGGTGGCCACAAACAAATCGCCTCCACGTTGCCCTGTCTCCTGCCATTTCACTGCCCTGCTTCCAACTCACCCCTCTCTCTCGTATACCTCTCCACTCCATTCTTCCCTCTCATCCTTGGTCTCCCCCTTCCTCTCCCCCTCACTCACATACATGATAATAATAAGTGGTACGTTGGGGCGCTCACCATCCACTCACTCAATGTAGTGCTGCTTTGTGTGTCTGCCCTTTCGTCTCTTCCATTCTTCCTCTTTTGTCTTTCTTTCCTACATTCTTTCCTCTTTCTTTTGCCTATGGGCAACTTTACACTCCCTCTTCTGTCTTTCTTTCCTCTTCCTTCTGCCTATGGGCGACTACACTAAGTGACAAGCCAAATGGTTTCCTGTATATTAGGAAACCATTTACTTCGTTAGGTGGTAACCATATAACCAAATTATGGCGCCTGGTGGTTTAGTGGATAACAAAGGTGCTCCAATTGGATTGAACCAGTGTCAGTTTATATCCAAGGGGTGGTTGGGGTTTATTGCTCATGTAATGCCACTCAGGCATGAGTGAGGCTGGTCACTCTCATCTTAAATGTCAGGACCAACTTTCCTAGCCCTAGGTTCCTATGCTCCTCATGAGGCAACACAGGATTAGATGATGAATGAATGAATGATAATAATAATAATAATAATAATAATAATAATAATTCATTCATCCATCCATCATCCAATCCTACATTGCCCCATGAGGAACGTAGGAGCCCGGGGCTAGGCAAGTTGGTCCCGACATTTAAGATGAGAGTGACCAGCCTCACTCATTCCTGAGTGGCATTACATGAGCAATCAACCCCAACCATCTCAGCTCAATCCAACTGGAGCGCAATAATTACCCACTAAAATCACCAGGCGCCAAAATTTGGTTATATGGTTACCACCCAGCGTAGTAAATGGTTTCCTGGTGCACAGGAAACCATTTGGCTTGTCACTCAGTGTAGAGTCACCCACAGGCAGAAGGAAGAGGAAAGAATGAAGGAAAGAAAGACAGAAGAGGGAGTGTGAAGTCACCCTTAGGCAGAAGGACGAGGAAAGAATGAAGGAAAGAAAGACAGAAGAGAATGGAAGGAAAGAAGGATGGAGGAGAGGAAAGGGCAGACACCTGAGAGCAGCACTACATCGAGTGAGCTGATGGTGAGCGCCCCCACCTACTACATAATAATAATAATAATAATAATAATAATAATAATAATCCATCCATCATCCAATCCTACGTTGCCCCATGAGGAGTGTAGTAGCCCGGTAGGCAGTTGGTCGTGACATTTAAGTTGAGTGTGACCAGCTTCATTCATCTCTGACTGGCATTATGTGAGCAATCAACCCCAACCATCCCTTGGATATAAAACTACACCAGCTCAATGCGACTGGAGCGCCGCAATTACCAACTAAATCACCAGGTGCCATAATTTGGTTATATGGTTACCACCCAGCAAAGTAAATGGTTTCCTGGTGTACAGCAAACCTGTTAGCTTGTCACTCAGTGTAGCCACCCACAGGCAGAAGGAACTGGAAAGAATGAAAGAAAGAAATACAGAAGAAGGAGTGTAAAGTCACCCGTAGGCAGAAGGACAAGGAAAGAATGAAGTAAAAGAAAGAGAGAAGAGGAAGGAAGGAACGGAGGGAGGAGTGGAAAAGGCAAATACCTGAGAGCAGCATTACATCGAGTGAGTGGATAGTGAGCGCCCCCACCTACCACAAAATAATAATAATAATGATTATAACAACTACTGTATAATAATAATGTCAAAGAACAGATTCAGTTTTCCTGACTTGTAACCAAGGAGACTCATTCCAGTTCACTTAATGGAACTGCCTGTGTGTGTGAATTTAGCCAGGACAGGATTCCAGAGTTGTCTCAAGCACAAGGAGGTTATAAACAAACAGGTGGGTACAGAAGAGTGAGTGGTGTGGTTGGGGTAGGGGAGAGGGGTTCGGGATGCTGTTCAAACCCCAGGTCTGAACCCGGCCCCCCTAGGTATCCTTCTTCTTGTCGTCACCTTCATCCTCATCCTGGAAGAAAAATACACACAGTTAATTAAGGTACTGTATATCATCATCATCAATATCCTAAGCCTGACTCAAATTACAGTAACCAGAGACTCATTCGTATCTCATAATAGAAGTATTTGCAGTAAGGTAAAGATACTACATACTGCTAGAATTTCGAATTTTTTATTTTATTTTGCGGGCAATGAATAACGCTCCATACGGGTGTTTTTTCATAAAAAAATTATGTAAAAAATTTCCTCATTCTTCTGAGGTAAACCCCATGCCTAATGATGAGGTCACAAAATAATTGTGATGTTGTTCAAAGGTTTTGTGGTGTTGGTTATATACTTCAAGGGATGAAGATTTATCGGTTTTACACACATGTATGAATATTTCTTGATTTATACTTTTATTCAAATACTCCCAGTGGTCACAAGCACACGTATCAAAAGAAAAAAGTTGTTTTGCCAGACAGCTGCTGCTTGTGGTATGACATGCTCTACAGATCAAAACACAGACACATGTTTTCTCAGATGTTTCCTACATTTTTCTTCTTATTGGTTCTTTCTTGGCAGATGGGAACTTGGCCCAGCCACTGACGTCTCTCACACTCTTCTTTCTTGTTATCTTCTTTCTTGACTCTGATCTGCAGTCAGCCATGGCACATATAAAGTGTGTCATACAAAAGGTTGACAAAAGTCTGTTGACAAATCCTCATACGCCAGACACCTTGGAGCTCTGGAGGTGAGACCAAATTTAGTATTTTTTTTTTACAGCAGATAAATCGCTAACTTGACTTGACAGCATTATCCATGACTTTATGATGGTGTGAGTTCATATAAAGACGAATACTACTGTAGCTCCTTAGTCGTACTGATCGTTATTTACCCTACACACAACAGACTCTAGCAATGGTTATAATGGTTATTTGTGAAATATGCCTTATTACGAGCCAAATGGTTGCTGATACGAGGGCCGTGAAAGGACGATGTGGAGGTCTGTCAGATCATATGATTGCGGTATGCAAGATCAAGCTGAGAGGAGTGAGGTGGATCAAGAGAGAGAGGAGCAGTCAGGGAGAAAGACTGAAAGTTGAGAAGCTGAGGATCAAAGAAATGGCAGATCATTACAGGACCATAGTAGAGGAGGAGTTAGAATTACTGAATTGGAATGAAATGGATCTGGACAGCCTGTGGAATGCATACCGTATGGGGATTGCTTAGTTAGGAATGCTAAAGTGGTATGTGGTGTGGCAAGAGCAACAACAAAGAAGAAAGGTACGGCATGGTGAGATGAGGAGGTAAAGAGAGCGTTGGAGGAAACGAGGAAGAAGTAGATAAAGTGGTTACAGGGCAGGGGTTCAGTTGAAATAAGAAATGAATGTCCTGAGAGCAAGAAGCACGTAAGGAGACTAGTGAAGAGGAAAAAGTAGGTAAATGATGATCAAGGAAGAAAAATGAATGCAAACTACTCTGAAGATAGAAAGTTATTCTGGAAAGAGGTGTGGAAATGTAGAAGTAAATGCGAAAAGGAATGTGATAGTGTGAAGGATGTAGGTGGTAGATTATTAACCCATGGCGATGAAGTAAGGACCAGATGGAATGAATATTTTGAATACCTGATGAATGGGAATAGAGAGAGCAAAGCGGCTGTAAACATGACTGGTTTTGGGGGTGCGGGGAGGACTGCAGTACCAGGAAACGTGACACGCGCACAGGTGAAGAGTGCTGTGAAGTGGCTGAAAAATGAGATAGCAGCTGGGGCTGATGAGGTGTACGAGTATGCAGAGATGCTTAAGTGTAGTGGAAAGAGTGGAATGAAGTGCTTGTTGGTGATATGTAAGAAGACATGGATGAGTGAAACTGTGCTTGAAGAGTGGAAGAAGGCTGTGATTGTACCCCTGTACAAAAGTAAAGGTAAGCGAAGTGAGTGCATGAATTATCGTGGCATAAGTTTATTGAGTGTGGTAGGGAAGGTATATGGAAGAATTATTATAGAGAAAGTAAGAGAGATATCAGAAGTCATAGTAAGTGATGAACAGGGTGGCTTTAGGAGTGGCAGAGGATGTGTGGACCAAATATTTGCAGTGAGACTGATAGTGGAGAAGGCTTGTGAGAAGGACCATAAGGTGTTTATGGCATTCATGGATCTGGAAAAAGCATACGGCAAAGTGGACAGGGAAGGATTGTGGAAAGTTTTGTGCATGTACGATGTAGAGGTAAGCTGCTATGGTCGTACCATTCTAAAGTGGCGGTTTGGGTGGGGCACGAACCTCTGTACAGTGATGCCACGTTTTCCATACTCGCGATGCCTCTCTCTCTCTCTCTCTCTCTCTCTCTCTCTCTCTCTCTCTCCTGGGGGGATGTGCATCACCCTAGGGAATTTTGTTTCTTTTATGTCTTATAAACTTGTGCTTTCATTTCTTTATTTTGTTTTTAATTATATTATTGTTTTACATATGACGCCAGATGACCTCGATGTTATGGCGCTTATTCATTGAATCATTCTCGCCCTCCTTCCTTCCCTCCCTTCATCTTTCCCTCAGCTTGACAATGCACTCAACACTGCCCCTGGCCTGCCTTCTCTCTCTCTCTCTCTCTCTCTCTCTCTCTCTCCTGAGGGAGATGTGCGTCAATTTTGTTTCTTTTATGAGTGACATAAACTTGTGCTTTCATTTCTTTATTTTGTTTTTATTATATCTAATTATGTTTAATTATAAACTTGTGCTTTCATTTCTTTATTTTGTTTTTATTATATCTAATTATGTTTAAAAATATTATTGTTTTACATATGGCGCCAGATGACCTCACTATTGTGGCGACATGATTTGTTTTCATTCAATCACTCTCTCCCTCCTTCCTTCTCTCCCTTCCTCCATCTCTCACTAAGCTGCACTCAACACTGACCCTGGTCTGCCTTCCCCCCTCCCTCTCTCTCTCGTCTGTGGTATTTTTAGGATACATTTTGGTTATTTTCTTTTACGTTATAATGTACATATTGTAAATTTGACTTTATTTCCACACCACCCAGGAGGTTAAAGTCTTGGCGCGTTTTTTTTTAAGAGGTGTCCCCAAACAGGCCTATTAATCCTCTATCCCTCACAGATGACCAGGTCGGACTGGGTGTGTGTGAGTGTTGCCGCTCACGAGGGTTTAGTGTATATATTTTTTTTACTAAGAAACTGGCATATTTTTGCTTATATTCCTGCACATTATCTTATAATCATAATTGTGACATTATTACCAACCCCAGAAAGACGGTAACAGCCAATAAAAGTGACTACTTTTTTTTAAGCAACACTGTAAAATAATTATGCCACGTTTCTGTATTGCCGTATAAATATTTTACGCATAATCAGTTTACTGTTCTTTCATATATTATAATACACACGTTACCATTATATTCTTATATGTTTATCTTATTGTGATGCCTATAACATATATCAGAGCCGTTCACATAGCGGGTATGGAACACGTGGCACCACTGTACAGAGGTTCGTGCCCCACCCAAACCGCCACTTGAGATTGGTACCACCATAGGCGCCGTCAAGAGTTTTTATGATGGTAGTGAATCATGTGTAAGGGTTAATGGGCATCTGAGTGAATGGTTTACGATCGGTGTGGGCATGCGACAAGGCTGTATGATGTCCCCATGGTTGTTCAATGTATACATATATATATATATATATATATATATATATATATATATATATATATATATATATATATATATCTATATCTATCTATCTATCTATCTATCTATCTATATATATATATATATATATATATATATATATATATTGGTAGGTGGGGGCGCTCTCCATCCACTCATTCGATGTAGTGATGCTCTCGGGTGTCTGCCCTTTCCTCTCCTCCATCCCTCTTTCCTTCCATCCTCTTCTGTCTTCCTTTCATTCATTCTTTCCTTGTCCTTCTGCCTATGAGCAAGTTTACACTTCCTCTTCTGTCTTTCTTTCCTTAATTCTTTAATCTTCCTTCTGCCTGTGGGTGACCCTACACCGAGTGACAAGCCAAATGGTTCCCTGTACACCAGGAAACCATTTACTATGCTGGGTGGTAACCATATAACCAAATTTTGGCGCCTGGTGGTTTAGTGGGTAATTATTGCGCTCCAATCGGATTGAGCCGGTGAAGGTTTATATCCAAGGAGTGGTTGGGGTTGACTGCTCGTGTAATGCCACCCAGGGATGAGTGAGGCTGGTCACTCTCATCTTAAATGTCGGGATCAATTGCCTAGCCCCGGGCTCCTACGCTCCACATGGAACAATGTAGGATTGGATGATATATATATATATATATATGGTTGGAGTGATGAGAGAAATAAAAACACGAGTAATGGAGAGAGGGATGGCATTGGTAATGAATGGTGATGGATGGAATATCTCAAATTTGTTGTATGCTGATTATGCAGTACTGTTTGCAAGCACTGGACAAGAACTTGGTAGGCTAGTGCAGAGTTTTGCTGATGTCTGTAAACATCATGCCTTAAGAGTAAATGTAGAAAAGAGTAAAGTGATGGTTATTGAGACAGAAGGTGACTCACAGTAACAGCGAATGGAGAGAGACTGGAATTGGTGAGAGAGTTCAAATACCTGAGTACAGTGATAGAAAAGAGAGGAAAATGTGCAAAAGAAGTGGAAAGTAGAGAGATACAAGGAAGAAAAGTGGCTGTTGCAATGAAGGCCTTGATAAGAAACAGAGGCTTGAGTGTTGCAGCTGCACGAGGCTTACATGAAGGAGTGTTAGTGCCAACTTTAACATATGGATGTGAGACTATGGTGTGGCATGAAAATGAAAAGTCAAGAGTAAGAGCAGTGGAGATGGGACTGCTGAGGAATGTACATGGAGTACAGAGGGTGGATAGGATACGAAATAATGTGAAACATGAAAGATGCGGAGTGAGGAAGTCGGTGGATACCAGAATCGAAGAGAGTGTACTGAGATGGTATGGTCATGTGGAGAGAATGGATAACAACAGAGTGGTGAAAGAGGTATATCTGAGCGAAAATGAAGCAGGGAGGAGGTGAGGTAGGCCAAGGAGAAGGTGGAGTGATATGGTGGATGAATGTGTAAGGAACAGAGATTTGGATGTAGGTGAGGCTAGGGAACTGACAGGAGATCGAACTGGCCAGATGAATGTTGTGAGGAGAAGTGCATGATCAGGGATTTGGCACCCCTTTTAATGTGGCAGCATCTGGACTGACTCTGTCGGATACGATTGTAGTGCCATAATTTTAAGTATCAGTGTAAGTTGGTATAAGCTAGTGTTGTAAGTGTAATCTTAAGCGAATGATTGTAAGTATAGTTCATACTTTAACCGTAAAGTTCTATATTTAAGTCTAGTCTTAGTTGATATTCATAATCTGAACATGATTCTGCTATTGATAGTACTAAGTCAAGTACTGATGTGAATATGATTATAGTGAACCAGCCGATTTCAACAAAGACGTATAACCACGGAAATTTTTGTAGGGATTGACAATTGCAAATGTCATCCTTCATATTCTGATCTAGAGATTTACCTGCCGAAGTTAATAGATTTCCTCTTTTGAACTATGCAGTGGTGAACTGAGAATGTCTAAAGAATATTGAAGATTGTCATTTGTGAAGCACGAAATTTATGTCACTGAATCCTGTTTGCAGTCACGTAGGCATGTAACTGACAAAGGGTTATAAAACTGTTCAAATTCTACATTAATTTGGCTTCATTACGATTAAAGTTCCTATACGCTTATTACAAAAATTTCAACATCGTAAGTCACTTTTCTACGTATGTTGAGTACAAACATATCTCTTGTATTCTTTGAAGATCCTAGAGAATCGATAATAGTATAAAGTAATCAGTTGAAGTTTCAGCCAATTCCCGAATACTGTCTGTGATGCTTATAAAATGGCAGGGGGACAGCGCAACCGCCAGATTGCTGTTCCTCTCCTCATCGTTGTAGGTTACTGCCTGAGCTCTCACTCACCCCCCTTCCCCTTCGTTTATTAAGTCATTATATACGATCATGAGTTGAATTAGTGATATTTTCCCCTGATCTTTCTTGTCCTGAATAATGAGATCTTTGCTCCTTTTCATCGTTGGAGACGAGAGTTGTGGAGGGCTGTGGCTCGCATCCCAAGGATTCGGGCGTTCTAGCCGCTGGCACACTAAATCCCCCCCCCCCCTTTAGTTCAAGGAATCATAGTGAATATCGGCTGGTTCATTTATCCATTTGATTACGATCCATGTGATTACTGATCCTATTGATTACTGTATCTAATTTATATAAGATTCTTCATTTGCTGTGCATTTAGTCTTAGAGACTAAATGCACAGCAAATGGTGATAATTTTTAGGTTCCTTCCCGACGAGTCCGTCAGAGACCACGGGACTATATCCATGCGTATCAGTATTCTTGGAATATTAATCTGGGGGTCGGGGGGTTTTTCAAGAATACTTCCCCAGTATCCCTGCTTGTCGTAAAAGGCGACTAAAAGGGTTGGCGGAGGGTTAGTGCCCCTCCCCGGAAAACAACTAACTAAAAAAACAAACAAGAAGCCTTGGACAAGGACTGACCAAACGATGACGACCAAGGACCGGACAAAGGACTTGGTAATTGGAACTTGGAATGTAAGGGGAGCAAATGCTGAGGTGAAAGAGAGAGAGATTGTCCAGGTGCTTGAGGGTGCGAAAGTGGATGTATGTGGAATAATTGAATCAAAATGGAGAGGAGAAAGTGTGAGAGAATGGGAGTATGGATGGGGTATATGTGCAGGAGTAGGTGAGAATGAGAGGGCAAAGGAAGGACTATGTATAGTTGTGAGTAAAAGATGGAAGAAGAGCATAAGACAGTATGGGTCAGTTGGGTCAAGGATTGTGTGGGTAAAGTTAAAAGTTGGAATACAAATGTGGGCGATTGTGTGTGTGTATGCACCAACGCAAGATCGTGCTAGAAGAGTGAGAGAAGAGTTCTGTACAAATGTAGAAGTGTGCATGGAAAAGTTTGGAAGGAATGAGAGAATATTTTTGATTGGTGATATGAATGGTAAAGTTGGGAATGTGAAGGTGGATGGAATAGTTGGTGAGGGGGGGTGTGCCTGCTGAGATAGATGAGAATGGGAGTGCGTTAGTCGACATTTGTGTTGGGAGGGGGTTGGTGATAGCCAATACCCACTTCAGGCATAAAATGATCCACACGTATACATGGCGAGTGATGAGAAGGGTGGGTGGTGAACTGAATGAAAGGAAGGCAATGATTGATTATGTGTGTGGATGAAAGGATGCGAAGATATGTAAAGGATGCAAGAGTGTATAGAGGTTGGGGGAGTGGACTTTCTGACCACTACTTGGTGGTGGCCAGAATTAGAATGCAAGTAAGAAGGAAGAATAGAAGAAGGGAAAGACGAGAGGAAGGAGTAGTTGCAAGGAGAGTGGAAAGGTCACAAGAGGAAGAGAAAAAGGCAGAGTATAAGAGAGAAGTGGAGGAACGATTGGGCAAATATGAAATGGAGCAGATGGGAGACGTGGAAGGTGTGTATAAGATATTTACAGAAGAAATATGTGCAGCATGTGATGTGGTGTGTGGAAGGAAGAGAAGACGGAGGGGGGTGCAAGGAACAGCGTGGTGGACTGAAGAGGTGAAACAGACTGTGGCACAAAAGAAGAAAGCATACAATGAATGGATGAAAAATAGGGGCGTGGAAGAAGTTGAGAGGCGGAAAAGAGAGTTATATATAGAAAGAAAGAGAGGTGAAAAGATTAGTAAGAGAGAGTAAGAAGAGAGTGGATGAGGAATTTGGAAGGAATTTGAGTGTAAAGTGGAGGGACTGTAAGAAAATGTTCTGGAGAGAGGTGAAAAGAGTAAGACAGGGTGGAAGTGACGTTAGCAGGGGAGTGAAAGATAAAAATGGTAGATTACTAGTGGAGAAGGGAAAAAAAGTGAGCAGATGGAGAGAACACTTTAAGGAATTGTTGAACGTAGAGGATGGAAGTAATGCGAGTATAAGTGGCTGGGGAATGGCTGGGAGAAGGAGGGAGGTGAGAAAACAGGAAGAAATCAGTAGGATAGAAGTTGTGGAAACAATGAAGAAAGTAAAATTGGGGAAAGCCCCAGGAATTGATGGAGTGTGTGGTGAAATGCTGAAGCATGGGGGAGAGATAGTAGTAGAATGGATGTGGAAGATGTGCAGATTGACCTGGGAGGAAGGTAGGGTCCCCGGAGGATTGGAAGTCAGGTATAATTATTCCCTTGTACAAAGGAAAAGGGGAAAAAGAAGTGTGTGGTAATCATAGGGGCATTTGTCTTCTTAGTATAATAGGAAAAGTGTATGGTAGGATACTTATAGACAGAGTTAGAGAAAGAACAGAGAAATTAGTTGGAGAAGAACAGGGAGGATTTAGGAAGGGAAGAGGTTGTGTAGATCAGATATTCATTCTTAGATCTTTAGTGGAAAAGTTTCTAGAGAAGGGAAAGAAGTTGTATGCGGCTTTCATGGATTTGGAGAAAGCATATGACAGGGTGGATAGACAAGGATTGTGGAAAGTGTTAAGAATATATGGAGTAGATGGGAAGTTGTTGAATGCTGTGAAGAGTAAGTCCGATGGTGCGAAGGCTGCAGTGCGTGTGGATGGTGAACTACGTGAATTTTTCTCTTTGAAAGTTGGTTTGAAACAGGGATGTCATGTCTCCATGGTTGTTCAATCTGTACATGGATGGGGTAATAAAAGAGGTACAAGGTAGGGTAGTGGATATTGGAGTGGCCCTGGTGAGAGAGGATTGTGTTTGGAAACTCCCTGTACTGTTGTTTGCAGATGATACTGTGTTGTTGAGTGAAGACGAAGGGGAGCTGCAAGGCTTGGTGGATGAGTTTGAGAGAGTGTGTAAGAAACGGAATCTAAAGGTGAATGTAGGGAAGAGTAAATTGATGGTCTTTGAGAGAGGTGAAGTTAGTGAATGTACAGAGAGGTTGGATGGTGAGGAATTGGAAAATGTGAGTACGTTTAAGTACTTGGGTAGTGTGATGAGTAAGGATGGAGGTTTGGAGGGTGTAGTGCTTGAAAGGGTACAGCAGGGAAGAAAGGTTGCTGGTTCTTTGAAAGCAGTGATAAGAAACAGGGAAGTGAGCATGGAAGTGAAAAAGTTACTACATGACAGTATTGTGATACCAGCTCTAACGTACGGAAGTGAAGCTTGGACATTGTTGGAAGGACACAAGTCAAGAGTGAGAGCAGTGGAAATGAGTTATTTAAGAGGAGCCTGTGGAGTCACGTGGAGAGACAGGCTGACAAATGAGGATATAAAGGAGCATTGTGGTGTTGATATGGATGTGATAGGAAGCGTTATGAGGAACACACTGAGGTGGTTTGGCCATATGGAGAGCATGGAGGGTGAAATACTGACGAAGAGAGTGTATGTGAGTGAGGTGGAGGGGGGAAGAGGGAGGGGGAGGCCGAGGATGAGATGGAGGGATGGGGTGGAGAGGTATATGAGAGAGGGGGGTGTGAGTTGGGAGCTGGGCAGTGAAATGGCGGGGTACAGGGCAACTTGGAGGCGATTTGTTTGTAGCCACCCCAAACGGGATTGAGGCGTCTAGCAATAGATAGATAGATAGAATTTAGTTCGTGAAGATTAATATTTCTGAAAAGTGTAACAGTATTCTTTGAATATTCTATTTGAGAAGATGCATATTTCTGTTGATACAGATCCTCATTATATTTTGTTTGGTATTATTCCCAGTTTGAAGAGTAATCTGTATCTCAGTTCTTAATACTTAGTAAATGATAGGTTATATCATACTGAGTTTTGATTTTTGCTATCCTCCAAGGAGTGGTACAGACGAGGTTGAGTGGTCCGCAAGGTGTGCTAATATCTAACTACTCACGACGTCTATAATAAGATCATGCTACCTCATTTGTCATAAAGCCATACATTCTCAAATAAGATCACACTACCCTATTTGATCATTACACTGGTGACTAATCCTCAGCATTCATATTGGTGGCAGTATTGAAATTTCTTACATTACACTGGTGGACAGCTTCCTAAAATTCTCTGAGTATTACATTGGTGAGTAAATTTTCTACATTACACGATTATGTGAAGCTACAGAACATGGTGAATGTTTCTGATGTATCCGATAAGAGCCAGGATTCCGGAGGCTTGAATGGTGAGTGAATGGAAGCGTGGCCCATTGGACTAGGCAAATTTGGGTTGTCTGGACATTGCTACTCCTCACCTTGCCCTAGGGTGGGAAAGGAGGTCCGGATGATGATGATGATGATGATGATGATGATGAATGCCATATTACGCATATCATCTCTAAATAATAAAACTTTAGACATCCACCCATCCATCCATCATCCAGTCCTACATTGCCCCATGAGGAGCGAAGAAGCCCTGGGCTAGGCAGTTGGTCCCGACATTTAAGATGAGAGTGAAACTTTAGACAAACGGTATATTAATTATTATTTGCTTCTCATATAGTGAAAAGTTTCCGCATATAAATCACAGATTCTTTGCCAAGTTTGTTCCAATGACCCTGTGACCTCTGTCCATGGGAACCGCAGTCTCTTTGATGAAAATCTTATTTTTTTCTTTTATTCCTGGTGACCACTGGGAATATTTACATAAAAGTATAAGCCAAGATATATTCGTACAGGTGTAAAACCGAAAAATCTTCATCCCTTGACGTATACAGCCAACACCACAAAACATTGGAACAACATCACAGAGTATTTTGTGACCTCATTATTAGACACGGGGCTCACCTTAAATGAGTGAGAAAAATTTGTACATAATGTTATTATGAAAAAGCACCCGTATGGGAGCATCATGCACTGCCCGCAAAATGAAACAGATAATTAGAAATTCTGGCAGTATGTATCTGTGCCTTGTTTTGGGCTTAATGTGGCATCTTCTAATCAACATAGTATTAAAGTGAAGGAAGCAACTTTTTTTTTTTTTTTTTTTTTTTTTTTAATGCAAAAGAAGAAAGACCCCAAAGCTGGAAGTCTGCAGTATTACTTTTCCATGAAAGGAAGTCTGCAGTATTACTTTTCCATGAAAAAATAAACAGAAGAGCCATATTTAAGACCCATTCATACTGAGATGCCTGTACACACTGCGTTTAAAAGACTGGAGGTCATAGGCAGAGGGAAACACAGACTAAGGACGACACTTGCAGAGTTGACCTGTTGTGTACATGAAGGACTGGGAGTAATGGTTAACCAACTCTTGCATTAGAGAGCTTGACAGAAACGGGATGAGAATATGCTGCCTGACAGGTGCTGCATGCCTGCTGTAAAGGGAATGGACACATGAAGAACTTGCATTAAAAAGCTGGACAGAAAAAGGGTGAGAGTTTCTTGCCAGACAGATGCAAACAAACAGTTCAGAAGCATAGTGACCAGTGAAGTACTGATGGAAATCAGATAAAGATGGAACAGCATGGCAAGAGACACAGACTGAAGGTAGCTGGTAAGAGAAGGAGAGTTGAGATGAAATGCCTTTGACCGCACCCTGTTTAAAAGAGCTGTGTGTGGGGGAAAAAAAAAAAAAAAAAAAACTACGATATTATGGCTGTATCTGCGTATACTCATTTTTACTCTCGCTTGACCTAAAATTGCCACCTCTACAAAGTGAGCACTGAAAGGTAATGAGAGATTATCACTAGAATATGATGCTAGTCATGAAGAAGTGCCATGAAAATGATGCAAAATCACAGCATTGTCTTTATCTCCCACTAAGATAAGGAAAATAAACTGCAGAAGGACACAGACCTGGGCCATGTTAAGGTGAAAGAATTATACTAATCTGGACATTTACTATGCATTTCAGCGGCTGTGTTACCTCGATTTTCTGGGTTTTCTCGGTAACGAAGTGTTGGATCACTATTATACTTTGCCACAGTTTATTTCACACCTAGCGCTAATTTCTGACTGCATAGTGCATTACCAGAAGTGTATGAGTAAGCTACATACTCTTGACAGTTGAGAGAAATTCCCGATATCCAGAGACAGTATTCGGACACAGCCATCACTACGTCACTCCTTAGACCCCACCCACCTCTCTCCCCCTACCTGTATGATCCCTCCTTCCTTCTATCACTCTTTACCCCCTCCCTCCCTCAACCTCCCCCCTTCTCTCTCTCTCTCTCTCTCTCTTGGATTCATAACTTACGGTGCATGCTGTATTCCTGAAGTATATAGAAATATGGTATACCAACATGCACGCGTTATTTTTGTAAAGTGAACTAATGTGGAAGTAAAGCCTTGGGTACGGTAATGTGGAGGGTAATAACGAGCGAGAATGATGGCAAACACATGGTTTACTGGAGCTGAGCAGTTTGAGGTGTTGCGAAGTTACATGGTTTGTTAAACGGGTTTGTGGCTGCACTCTACAGTAATACCCCAGAAATACAGGACGTTGGCTCCAAGGATTAACAGTATGGCATATAAGTTACGTCATTGTCCCCGTGGCTGCAGGAATGGCATTGTCATGCGGCTTTTATCCTTGTTTACCAAGGAACAGAGAGACAATCGGCTGAGGTTCAGTTTGCACAGGTGCGTGTCGTTTATAGCTATATTACTGCAACCCATTCATTCCCATCACTAACTTGATGAGTGATGGGCTCCATATCAACGGATACGCATAAACTATCTATACATACCCGAACATGGGTAAAGAAATTGTCATATGATCCAATAATACACCATATAAGGTATTCACTTGGTTATAATACAGCACATCGTGCATTTTCACATATGGTGGGTCGTGTAAGAAATTTAAGGGTTAAGGACAGAAGCCACCTTCATGTGTGTGTGTGTGTGTGTGTGTGTGTGTGTGTGTGTGTTTTATTTATACATTTTCTTTGCCAAGGTTTCGTTGTTAAAGTGGTAATGGATCAAGGTGAATTTTGTCTCCAGCCCTGATAATACTTCACCAAAGGTAAAAGACATCTCACTAATGTTGTAATATTGACCTATCACCAAGCAGGCCGTATGACAGGGTTGCCTATGCGGTCGGCATGAGCGTCCGCGCGGTGAGGACGGTGGAAAGGCGGCATCGCACCACCAACTGCGAGGCAGGGACGGCCCAGGCACTACCACCACCACCACCTGCAACACCTCCCACAACACCGGCCGGATTCGACAGTTTCACCGTAGCGGCCATTCGTCGCAAAGTCCATTCAAAGTTCGCCGCCAAAGAAGTTATGACTATTGCTTCCCTGACGGAGGCGCTGATGATCGACGGCATCATTCCGATGGCAACCTCGGATACGTCGGTGTGGCGACTCCTCCACGATATGGGATTCCGCTATAGGACATCAAAGCGGACTATGTATGTGAGGAAGGAGACCCTGGACGTTGTATGCCGGCGGATTAATGCTCTCAGGGCACTCAAGCAACACCGGGAGAGAGGGATGCAGGTGGTGTACCTTGACGAGACATGGTTCACCACCAGGATGCACCACAGCATGAAGTGGGTGGACACAACGCAACCTGCCACAAGCACCACGTACAGCCGTCACGTGCCCCCCGGAGAAGGGGACCGCTTTGAGGTAGTTGCAGCCGGCATCGCTGATGGTTTTGTGGAGGATTCGTTCCTGTGCTACCACACCAAGACAACCAGCGGTGACTACCACGGCGAGGTTAACGGGGAGCTCTTCCTTCGTTGGCTGACATCACAGCTCCTGCCCTCGCTGGCTGAACCATCTGTGCTTGTATTAGACAATGCGCCATATCACGCCAGCAGACGGAGGAGAGTCGTTGCCCAACCACTGCCACCAGGAAAGCTGACTTCATTACATGGTTGGAGAAACACAGGCTGCCCTTCCCGCCACACGCGACACGGGCCTGAGCTCCTGCTCATATGCAAAACGGAACCGTCCACAGCCACAATACATCGTCGACAACACCATTCGAATGTGGGGTCATGAGGTCGTCCGCTTGCCACCAGCCCATCCAGAACTGAATGCCATTGAACAAGTATGGGGGCACATGAAAAGACACGTGCGCTCGTCCTTACAACACTTCACTCGGGCAGACTTGCAGGCCAGGCTGGAGGAGGCAAAAATGGGTGTAACGGCAGAGGTGTGGGCAGGTGCGGTTCGCCGATCACAAGGCTATGAGGAGGAGTACTGGGCCACAGACAACATACACCACAGCATAGATCCCGTCATCATAAACCTCGACAGTGATGATGAGGAAGACTTGTTCTTGGAAAGTGACGTGGAGTAAAAGAAAGGTTATGCTGTGCACTCATGTTGTCATCACTTGTCACCTCATCATATATCCGCTTCCGCTGACAGTGTATTTTGAACTATGAAATACTCTTCCATATAACCTGTAGTTCTCTTTCTTAAAAAGTTATCCCATGGATTAATATCCGTTTTCATTTATGTCCTAAAAAGGATTTATAGATATATATTATACACAATAATACTAATAAAGATAATACTAATACTAATAATAATATTAATAACAGTAATAATAATAGTAATAATAATATTATTAATATTACTCATAATAAAAATAATAACAATACTAACGGTAATACCATTACTATTACTACTACTACTATTACTACTACCACTACTACTACTACTACTACTACTACTACTACTACTACTAATAATAATAATAATAATAATACAGTGTAATAATAAAATATCTCGATTTCATCATGTTACTGCTCTGGCGCCCATCCCCAATCGTACTTTAGGGTAGAGGCTACAAGGCAAAATGGAAATTAATCCATGAGCTACAAACAGTATATAGCCCAGATGAAGGCAAAGAAAAACAATTTACGCACACCTCATTGTTTTATGGCTAATGCATGCACCAGTTGGACAGCCATATACATCTCGTGGGTTAGTGCAAGGTTGAAATTAATTTAATTGAATTCCATGAGAGAGAGAGAGAGAGAGAGAGAGGGAGAGAGAGAGAGAGAGAGAAGGGGGGAGGTTTAGGGAGGGAGGGGGTAAAGAGTGATAGAAGGAAGGAGGGATCATACACGTAGGGGGAAAGAGGTGGGTGGGGTCTAAGGAGTGACGTAGTGATGGCTGTGTCCGAATACTGTCTCTGGATATCGGGAATTTCTCTCAACTGTCAAGAGTATGTAGCTTACTCATACACTTCTGGTAATGCACTATGCAGTCAGAAATTAGCGCTAGGTGTGAAATAAACTGTGGCAAAGTATAATAGTGATCCAACACTTCGTTACCGAGAAAACCCAGAAAATCGAGGTAACACAGCCGCTGAAATGCATAGTAACCAGCTCTGCATGGCTGCCACACGCATCTCACATTAGTGTTGGTTCTCTTGAGAATGTTGCACAATGTGACTGTTGGCCAGGGAATTTGGGTTTGGTTCATCCATCAACGACTGTAAACAATGAAGAGTTGTTGGTGTTCACTATCATCACTATGAAACAAGGAAAGACAAAATGCCAAAAACCTGAATTAGACAGTTCTTCAAGTTATTAGAGCTTGTCAGCATTCAATGAGGTCACTGCCACCTAAGCCTTTCATTCTCCTTCCTCCTATGCCCTTCTTTCTCCTTCCTCCTCAGCCCTTCTTTCTCCCACCACCTTCTTCAGCTCATAACCAGCTGGCCTCGCACACCAATGTCATGGGATGTGTTGATAACAGACTTAACCTGCTCAAACAGCATCAAAGCACATAATTCTCATCAAGTTCCAGAATATAAGAGAGAAGTGGAGGAATGATTGGGTAAATATGAATTGGAGCAGATAGGGGACGTGGAAGGTGTGTGCAAGATATTCACAAGCGAAATCTGTGCAGCATGTGAGGTGGTGTGTGGGGTGAAGAGAAGACGAAAGGAGGTGCAAGGAACAGCATGTTGGAATGAAGAGGTGAGACAGTCTGTGGCACAAAAGAAGAAAGCATATAATGAATGGATGAGAAATAGGGGCGTGAAAGAAGTTGAGAGACGGAAGAGAGAGTAATATGTAGAAAGAGAGAGGTGAAAAGATTAGTAAGAGAGAGTGAGAGGAGAGTGGATGAGGTATTTCGAAGGAATTTGAGTGTAAAGTGGAGGGAATGTAAGAAAATGTCCTTGAAAGAGGTAAAGAGAGTTAGACAGGGTGACAATGAAGTCAGATGGGGAGTGAAAGATAAAAATGGTAGATTACTAGTGGAGAAGGGAGAAAAAGTGAGCAGATGGAGAGAACACTTTAATGAATTGCTGAACATAGAGAATGAATGTAATGCGAGTATAAGTGGTTGGGGAATGGCTGGGAGAAGGAGGGAGGTGAGAAGACAGGAAGAAATCAGTAGGATAGAAGTTGTGGAAGCAGTGAAGAAAGTTAAAATGGGGAAAGCCCCAAGAACTGATGGAGTGTGTGGTGAAATGCTGAAGCATGGGGGAGAGATAGTAGTAGAGTGAATGTGGAAGATGTGCAGATTGGCCTGGGAGGAAGGTAAAGTCCCGGAGGATTGGAAGTCAGGTATAATTATTTCCCTGCACAAAGGAAAAGGGGAAAAAGAAGTGTGTGGTATTCATAGGGGCATTTGTCTTCTTAGTGTAATAGGAAAAGTGTATGGTAGGATACTTATCGACAGAGTTAGGGAAATAACAGATGAATTAATTGGAGAAGAACAGGGAGGCTTTAGGCAGGGAAGAGGTTGTGTAGATCAGATATTCATTTTTAGATCTTTAGTGGAAAAGTTTCTAGAGAAGGGAAAGAAGTTGTATGCAGCCTTCATGGATTTGGAGAAAGCATATGATAAGGTGGATAGACAAGGATTGTGGAAAGTATTAAGAATATATGGAGTAGATGGGAAGCTGTTGAATGCTGTGAAGAGTATGTATGATGGTGCTAAGGCTGCAGTGCATTTGGATAGTGAACTGAGTGAATTTTTCCATTTGAAAGTTGGGTTGAAACAGGGATGCGTCATGTCTCTATGGCTGTTCAATCTGTACATGGATGGGGTTATAAAAGAGATGCAAAGTAGGGCAGTGGATGTTGGATTGACCCTAATGAGAGAGAGCAGTGTTTGGAAACTCCCTGTGCTGTTGTTTGCAGATGATACTGTGTTGTTAAGTGAAGCTGAAGCGGAGCTGCAAGGCTTGGTGGATGAGTGGGAGAGAGTGTAAGAAACGGAATCTAAATGTGAATGTAGGGAAGAGTAAAGTTATGGTCTTTGAGAGAAGTGAAGCCAGTGAATGTACAGTGAGGTTGGATGATGAGGAAATGGACAGTGAGTATGTTTAAGTACTTGGGTAGTGTGATGAGTAAGGATGGAAGTTCAGAGGGTGAAGTGCTTGATAGGATACAACAGGGAAGAATGGTTGCTGGTTCCTTAAAAGCAGTGGTAAGATACAGAGAAGTGAGCATGGAAGTGAAAACGTTACTACATGACAGTATTGTGATACCAACTCTAATGTATGGAAATGAAGCTTGGACGTTGTTGGAGGGACAGAAGTCAGGAGTGAGAGCAGTGGAAATGAGTTATTTGAGAGGAGCATGTGGAGTCACATGAAGAGACAGACTGACAAATAAGGATGTGAAGGTGCATTGTGGTGTGGATGTGGATGTGATAGGAAGTGGTAGGAGAAACACACAGCTTTGGTTTGGCCATGTGGAGAGGATGGAGAGTGAGCGACTGACAAAGAGAGCATAAGTGAGTGAGGTGGAGGGGGATGCCAAAGATAAGATGAAGCGATGGAGTGGAGACGTATACGAGAGACGGGGGTGTGAATTGGGAGCAGGGCAGTGAAATAGCGTGGGACAGGGCGACGTGGAGGCGATTTAATTGTGGCCATCCGTATGGGATTGGGGAGTCTGGCAATAGACAGATAGAAAGAAATTCCACACAACCACAACTAAGTATTCAAGGTATGCAAGTGTCCCAGTTCCAACAGATGAAACAAAGACACTCATCTGTACAGAGGTTAAGGATGGCGGCTACATCATACGTGGCTGACCATCTGTACAATGTCCCACCAAATGCCAATATCGGCATAAACACTGGGCTGGAATATCTTACTGACCAAGTTGATTGTGGCAGGTTTGCTGGGCTACTCCTCTGTCAACTCCAGGGTTCATGCCAACGTGCTGCCTTCAAAGGGGGTGTCAGCTGGTCTGAAAAAAAAAATAAATAAATAAAAAAAATAAAAATAATAATACAGTAATAATAATCTATCGATCTATCTATCTATAGCCTTATATGTTAATCCACGGGTGGCTATAAAATATTCATTCATTCATTCATTGCCAGACGCCATGTATCCCAAACAGGGTGGCCAAGGGCCCAGAGTTAACTTTTACGGGGAGGGGCACTAATCCTCCACCAACCCCACTTGACACGTAGGGAGTTATGCCAACAGCATCTGGTGTTCCCAGGCGGTCACCCATCCAAGTACTAACCAGACCCAACGTTGCTTAACTTCGCTGATCGGACGGGAAGCGGTGTACTCAACGTGGTATGGCCGTTGGCCATAATATAAATACACACATAATATAAATACACACACACGAGACAAAAATGTATACAGTATCATTATCATCATCACTATCATCCTGAACTATTTTTGCATCATCATCATCTTTCCTTAATTTTTTCCCCACCCTCTGTCAATCCCAGAATTAACTTGAATGTGCCATATTCACAGGGAGTGTTGTGTGACCTGCAAAAAAAAAAAAAAAAATGTATATCATCATCATCATCATCAGCAGCAGCAGCACCACCACCACCACCACCACCACCACCACCACCACCACCACCATTATCACTGTTTTTTTTTTTTCCCCCACCATGGTAAAATAAACTGATGCCATACTTCTTCCCTCGTCTATCAATTCCAGGATTAACCTGGATTCTTCTCTAAGACAAGTTACAGTGAACATACTATAGGAACTCACCCAGTGATCATGATGTTTTCCGTAGGAGTGGCATGGTCTCCTGCAGGGGGTCTTGTTGCAACCTGAAAAAATAGTTGATTAGTTGCATGACTGCAACAATATGAATGATGATTTCCGTATGTGTCAACAAAAGGGTTAACAGAGGGTTATGGCCCCTCCCTGTAAAATTACTACCTCAAAGACAAACGGCCACCCCTTACAGGATTATTGCGTCTGGCTATAGAGAGACAGACAAACTGACAGAAAGATAGATAGATAGACAGATAGATTGACAGACAGACAGCTAGATAGAGAGATACTGTAGATGATGCTAATTACAACACAGAGGATCCTGGTGTTATAAGCAGTTACATTTATGGAAACCTGCTCATTAAGTGAAAGCTTATAATAACAGAGTACATAACCAAAAGGAAAAAGGGGGATTTGGTGTTTGACCACTACCAGTATGCACCTATAGTGCTGTGCAAAGCAATTTTAAACAAGAATAAAGGTTAGTAATATCTAAAATGCACATACAACACCAACATATGACCTACAATAATACATATCTACTGTAATGGAGGCATAAAGATCCCCAAGAAATGCCACTGGAATTGCATCCAAGTCCACAAACTACAAAATCTGACAAATGACTGTGTACAACTTCTATGGTAGACATGAGTGTAATAACCCCGAATAATAAACATGTCAATATAAATATGTATGATAACATAATGCACAGGGACTGGACCCGCATAAATATCTTGTCTAACTTCTTACATCAACACGTAAACTCGTCACACACCATAAAAGCAGATTTTTTCTCACCCCATGGCCATCACCTCATAATAAAAACTGGTCACAAAAATCCTTTTATTGCTCCCACTGATCTCTTTAAAGTTTATGTCACTTTCCAACACTATAAACACAGCTAATTCATTTTATTGACCTTACGAATGAGACTCTCCTCTTGGTTGCACCTGTACCATGCACTACTTTCTTCAATAATTTTATTTTTTTCTCAAAAGCAACTGCAATTCTTGTGTTCTTAGCACATCCACTGCAAAATGGAGCACAAGTTAGTTTCAAGATGGTAGTCAGAGTTCTAGGAGGCTAAGGCAGGCAGATATAGGATATGCATCACGTGGATGGGCTTGGGTTATGGATCCTTAACAGTGAGTGACAAAAACACAGGTTGTAAACAAATGCAACCATCTGGAAACTGGATACCTAAACACACCCACTTTGTCTCCCCAGCACAACTTAGTGATATTATTAGATATTAAATAATAAAGAGAGAAAATGAATGCTCATGTTATTATAAGATCATCACAGGTATAACCCGATATACAATACCCCGGCTTAGCGATGGGAGGTGAAATACCACCATACCCCGCCTAACGATGGCCAAACCCCAGATTAACGATGGGTTTAATTTTTTAAAACTGATTCTGATGATACAGTAAAACCTCGATATAATGGACTTCAATAGTCTGGAATTCGCTTTTATCGGACTCGAGGAGCTACCAGACTAAATTCCTATATACTGTATTGGAAAAAGTCCGATAAAGCTAGAAGCAGTCTGGACTGCCTGATCACTTCAGCTATATTCACCACAATAAGGTAAATAAAAGACATGTTTATCAGTGTACAGTACAGTATTATTATACATATTATACCATTTGATTAATGCAGCGAAGCTATAACACAGTACAGTACTGCAATGGTAGTCAAAACAGTTTAAAAACCGTTCATGTGATCCGGACTAATGTCTGATATATCGGAACAGGTCTGGGTTAGCAGGGGGAAGTCTGGATGTCGCTTTAAGCAGAATTTCGCATTTTTTGGAATGGTTTGGGCCCCAATTAGTCCGTTATAGTGAAGTTTTGACTTAAATTTTGTGTTTAGGTTGATTTATAAACTGTTTCTGGACTTAGATCAATGTGTTATAGTCACAGGTGGGGTGAACATAGTCATTTTAGGGTACAGTTTACTAAATTTGATTTTTCCAGACTTTTTGATTATTTTCAGATTTTAATTTTGGGTTTAGGTGCGTTATAAACATTTTTAAGGTTTAGTTTAGCTTGTTTTAAAGCTACTTGGGGATTTAGTGAGCTAGAAACTTGTTTCAGACTCATTTGGGTGGATTTAGGACTTGGTTGGGGAGTATCCCAAGGTTCAAAAACACATCCCTATACTTTACATGCTAAATCTACCCTGAGACATAATACCCTGCCCAGTGATGGGTTTTACTTAACCAACTGCATCGTTAAACTGGGGTATATCTGTACTTTCCTCAGCCTTAAATCACAACTCTACTGTACAATGTAAAACAGAAATATTGTCTTGGCTTGTTGGGGTTGAACAGCCCTTATGTTGCTTCACCACTACCAGCACTGGCTCGGTGTTTCACAGAATGCCATGGTGAAAGCTGCAAGAGTGATTTTGTTTGGGGCAATTTGTTTGAGGCCAAACCTTACAGGACTGAAACATCTGACTATAGTTAGATAGCTACCTCAGCGATAAGGGACTGAATAAGAAGACTGCCAGAGATCGAACAGCATGGAAAGCTGCCATTAGGTGACCAAGGCCAACACATGCAAGCATAATGGAGCCTTTATAAATGAAATGAAATGTTTCACTCCTGTGCTGTTCTCATCACTCCCATTCATTGGCCTTCAAAAATAGTCTTTCCATATGCTCCTTAATTCACTTCCATTTGTTACATTTTTCCACTCTCTTCCCTTACATTTTTACACTAGGTGGTTGGTGGTGGCAACTGTCACCTATTCACTTGATGTAGTGCTACCTACTTCTTCCTTAACCTTAATCACTCTTTTTCTGTGTCTGCTATCCTCACTTCCTATTTCTTCCACCATTCCTGTCATTTTTTCTCTCCACTTAAGGTGGCTCTACATTGACAAGCCTAACGATTTCTTATAACCCAGAAAACCATTTACTACACTTGGTAGTAACCACATAATTATACAATTGGGTGATGTGGAGCCTTCTATGGTGCCCCTGAAAGGTGAGTGGAGACACACAAGTGTGATGTCTATCCAGGACGCAAACTTCTGCACTCTTGCCGGTGAGGTGCTGTCCACTGCAAGGGAACATTGGTTCACTGCACGGGATGACCCTGCAGGGACAGCGCCTGTCTGCAGCTGATGAGGTCTGTTCAGCCAGACAAACTGGGATTACTTAAAAACAACAACAACAAATGTATACTGCACGGTACTTTTTTTCATTATCTTTACACCTCAAGCCATAATTAACTCTTATTTTCATGGTACAGTAGTTTACATTTACTTTTCCTCCAGGATAATTATTTACTTATTTCTTTATCCAAGAAACTGTTAAGCTTGTCAGTCAGTGTATAGCCACCTGAAGTGAAAATCAGGGCACCCCTGTAATAAAAAGTGGCAGAAATGATGGGAGAAATAGGAAGAGAGGAAAGCACACACAAGAAAAAAGTGATAAAGGTGAACGAAGAAGTAGGCAGCACTGTATCGAGTGAGTGGATGACTGGTGCCCCTATCTACCACCAACTGTTTTTATGTGACAATATGAAGGACACAACAAAGGAGTATTGGAAGGAAGGATACTCTATTGTCCGGGGAGGAGTGACAAATAAGGAAGGTGTTACATGAACTATTTATATATGACAGCAATATCTATCTATCTGTCTATTGCCAGATGCCTTTATCTCATAAGGAGTGGCCACAAGCAAATCACCTCCAAGCTGCTGAGTCCCCCATGATTTCACTGCCCTGCCCCCAGCTCACCCCGCCCTCTCTCATATACCTTTCCACTCCATCTCATCCTTGGCCTCCCCCTCCCTCTCCCCCCCTTCACCTCACACATACACTCTCCTTGTCAGTCTCTCGCTTTCCATCCTGTCCACATGGCCAAACCACCTCAATGTGCTCCTCCTAACAGTTCCTATCACATCCACATCCACACCACAATGCTCCTTCACTTCCTCATTTTTCAGTCTGTCTCTCCATATGACTCCACATGCTCCTCTCAAATAACTCATTTCCACTGCTCTCACTCTTAACTTGTGTCCCTCTAACAAGGTCCAAGCTTCACTTCCATAAGTCAGAGTTGGTATCACAACACTGAAGCACAAAACAAAAGAGTCCAGGATGAAAGATAATCTCTGTCACTTGGGGAGGACTGAGAAATATGGAAGGCAGGACATAGTGGTTACAGAAAGCTGCCTGCCAAATCTTGCTCATGGCTGTGCCTTATCATTCAGCTGTGATACACTGGCACATATATAATAAAGACTTACTCTAATATGGAAGCTTCTAACCCTTTTACAACCAATGATCATCATTATTATCATCATCTTATCCAGTGTCGCCCCATGAGGAGTCTAGAAGCCCGGTGCTAGGCAAGTTGGTCCTGATATTTAAGATGAGAGTGACCAGCCTCACTCATCCCTGAGTGGCATTACATGATCAATAAACTCCAACAACTCCTTGGGTGTAAACCTGCACAGGCTCAGTCCTATCGGGGCACCTTAATTGCTTACTAAACCACCAGGTGCCATAATTTGGTTATATGGTTACCACCCAGTGTAGTAAATGGTTTCCTGGTTTACAGGAAACCTACTTAAGCTAATCAGAAGACAGTAAACCCTCAATATACTGAACCCTCTTTTAACGAACCACCTTGAGCTGGCCTGACTTTATGTTTATTTAACAAATTTTGTTTCGTAAAAGAGTGGACATAAAGATGCACATAAATATACATGGTACAGAGGCAATGGAGAGCGTGTTGAAGGAAGCCTAACTGACTACATGCTTGTATAGAGGTCGATGCTGGGTAGTGTTGTTGATACAAGGGCAGTGAGACGACAGTGTCCAGGTTTGTCAAGCCAAGTTGTTTGAAGGATAGCAAGAAATACAGTTTTCCACATAGATGCACAGACCTGTGGAATAGCCTGGACAAAGAGATCATCCAGTCTAAAGGATTAAAAGAGTTCAAAACTAAATCTGACGTTGAGAAACAGAGATGGGACCCCATGAACGTAGCTCATTTCCTCTATATCACAACTAGGTAAATACACAGAGCAAGTGAAAAGGGTAACACATCTTACCTTGAGGGTGAAGGGTTCCATAAGATACATAAACAATGTATCCTGCACATGATCTAATAGTATGCCAACCACCGGTTCAAATTCATCGCATCAGGAGCTTTACGGATTCTTACCTGGTTATTAAAAAAATATATAGCTAGTTAGCAATACAGTACTTATAACCATAATCCTGACCCTTTTTCTTGCCACTGTCTCTATCTATCTATCTATTGCCAGACTCTTCGTCTCTATCTATCTATCTATTGCCAGACTCTTCAATCCTGTAAGGGGTGGCCACAAACAAATTGCCTCTATGGTGCCCTGTCCAATGCCACTTCACTGCCTTGCTCCCAGCTCACCCCCCCCCCTCTCATATACTTCTCCACTCCATCCCTCCATCTCATTCTCGGCCTTCCCCTCCCTCTCCCCCCCCTCCACCACACTCTCACATACACTCTCCTCAATAGTCTCTTGCTCTCCATCCTCTCCACATGGCCAAACCACCTCAATGTATTTCTCCTAATGCTTCCTATCACATCCACATCCACACCATAGCGTTCCTACATTTCCTCACTTGTCAATTTGTTTCTACATGTAACTCCACATGCTCCTCTCAAATAACTCATTACTTACCATCATTCATTTTACCATTACTGTTACTAATAATACAGCAGTAATAATAATAACCACCATCATCAATATCATCATTGCAGGACTGACATGCATTTTCAGAGATCTATATATTTTTTTTTTTTTTTTTTTTTTAAGTGTCCGACTCTGGGCAAAGGCTCAGGGCCTATTTCTTGGGGGCAGTGGCCTATCCCAAGGCCCAATAGTCCTCCTACACATCCACATGTCACCACTTCGACGCTAACACCCACCGTCCATAATGAATACATGCTAGGGCTGTCTCATACAGGACTGGTGTATTGGTATTAGCGGGGGTATTTTTACAACATGTCGGCGGGTCATCTGGTAGATCAGGAAAGTCTGCTTTTTAGGAAATTCAAATCCTTAAACTGTTCCTTGCCCCAGCCGGGATTCGATCTTGGGTCCATTAGGACTGCAAGCCGCCTCTCTACCGATTCAGCCACCGCTATAGATGTATTCAAGTTTCTTTCACTATCATAATCAGTATACTGTACAGTATTTAACATACTATGGAATACACTAGGAAACCATTTACTATGCTGGGTGATAACTATCTATCTATCTATTGCCAGACGCCTCAGTGCCATTCGGGGTGTTCACAAACAAATCGCCTCCACGTCGCGTCGCCCTGTTCCTTGCCATTTCACTGCCCTGCTTCCAACTCACACCCCCCTCTCTCATATACCTCTCCACCCCATCCCTCCAGCTCATCCTCGGCCTCCCCCTCCCTCTTCCCCCTTCCACCTCACTCACATACACTCTCTTCGTCAGTCTTTCACCCTCCATCCTCTCCACACGGCCAAAACACCTCAGTGTATTCCTCCTAATGCAGGGGTTCTTAACCTGGGGTTCATGGACCCCTTGGGGGTCCATAGATGGGCTTCAGTGAGTCTGTGGTCAGAATAATTGAGAACAATTTAACAATATTGCTTGATGCCGTTTGGCATCATTGGCTGAGAAAGAAAGAAAGAAAGAAAAAAAAAGTCTTGAAGAATTCTGATGTTCGTTGACACAAGCTTACCCTTGTCTGGCAAAGCGAGCTATGGGTGCTCTGATTACGTTTGCTACTACATGCCATCGTGAGTCAGGGTTTTCAGCGCTTGTTTCTATCAAAACGAAAAGTCGAAATCAATTGGATGTCAATGACGACATGCGTGTTGCCTTGTTAAAGACCACTTCACAATTTCGTCTCCTTATTCAAGCCAAACAACAACAACGCTCGCATTGAAATGAACTTTTAAGCTGAATTAAAGTTTTGTTTCGTTTAATTTGTACAAGTTGGATGTATTTCATTTTTCATCGAGTGGCCATTAGTTTTTGCATGAAAAAGAGTGAGAAACATAATTCTTATATAGACTGTTTTGTACTTTGTTCTTATCTACCTAATTGTTCTTACCTAATTGTATCTTTACAGGAATGAGTCAAGCTCGTACTGTCCCGTGTCTTAAACCATATTTATCGTACATATCCTTAAGTTTGTGAATTGTTTTGGTACACACTATTTCATTCGGTAGTGCATTCCATTGATCAATTGCTCTGTTTGGGAAACTGAATTTCCTTATGTCTTTATCACCTCTCTTCTTATGCAGTTTTTTGCAGTGTCCTCTTGCTGATACTTCTCCATATGTTAAGTAATCATTTATGTCTATTTTCTCCTTTCCTGATATGCACTTATATAGCATTATCATGTCACCTCTTTTCCTTCTCTCCTGTAGTGTTGGTAGATTCAGTTTATTTAGTCTTTCTTCGTAGCTTAGGTCCCTTAAGCTTGGTATCCATTATGTAGTGGCCCTTTGAACTTTTTCAATCTTGTCTATGTGTTTTTTGAGATGAGGACTCCAGACTACTGATGCATATTCCAGGGTTGGTCTAATGAATGATGTTATTATCCTTCTTAGCATGTCTTCATTTATGTATGTGAATGCTATTCTCATATTTGCAAGCAGTGTATACATGTTCCGTACCTTCTCGCTGATGTGGTCAGCCGGAGATAGTCTGTTATTGATAATCACACCTAGGTCCTTCTCTCTTTCTGATGTGTATAGGGTTTTATTTCCTAACTTATAATCCCAATCAGGTCTTTTTCCACTTTTACCAAACTTGATTACATGACAGTTGTCCACATTGAATTCCATTTGCCATGTACTACTCCATTCATGAAGTTTATTTAATTCTTCTTGTAGCTCTTTACAAGAGTCTGTGTTAGTAATTCTCCTTTGTATTTTTGCATCATCTGCAAACATATTTAGATAGCTCTCATTTCCAGTGTTACTGTTTACATCATTTATATACACTAAAAACATGATTGGTGCCAGCACCGAACCCTGTGGTACTCCACTAGTCACTTCTTTCCATGATGAGTAGTTTCCTCTTATGGTCCTTTCACCGCAAGAAGTCCGTTCAGGGTGGGGCCCACCTGGTGAATCACCTCTAGCGATGCTGCCAAATCAACCGTAGTACATGCCTCTCTCTTATTTCTCATCTATGTGCTATTTGAAACTGTTTTTTATATTCTGTATATAGTAAAGGAAGCTATATAGTACATTGAGTATCACTTTTTAGAATTATAACAACGATTTGAATGAATTCTATGACACGTGGCAGTGCTTTTTTCCCATGTTGCCACGCCGTAGAATTGCCAATTTGACCACCAATTATCGGATTATCACCTACCCCCATCCCACCTGTTTCTCTCTCCCTCTCTCTCTCTCTCTCTCTCTCTCTCGTCAATATAACAGAAAGTTCTGATGACGAAGAAAATTATGATTAAAGATCAGAGAGAGGATTAGGCCGACAGGGGAAACCTCTTAAAAATAAAACGCGCCTAGACTTTTACCTCATAAGTGGTGTGGAAAAAAAATTGGAAATAAAAAATATATATATACAATATATATATATATATATATATATATATATATATATAGAGAGAGAGAGAGATAGAGAGAGAGAGAGAGAGAGAAAGAGAGAGAAACAGGTGTGATGGGGGTAGGTAGTGATAATCCGATAATTGGTGGTCAAATTGGCAACGTCCCACTCGGGGG
Source organism: Coenobita brevimanus (assembly GCF_032717465.1). Taxonomy (NCBI): domain Eukaryota; kingdom Metazoa; phylum Arthropoda; class Malacostraca; order Decapoda; family Coenobitidae; genus Coenobita; species Coenobita brevimanus. The sequence continues at coordinate 23,421,611 of NC_137044.1, forward strand.
AATTCCAAATTCTGCCACACCCTGAACGGACTTCTTGCGGTGAAAGGACCATAGTACTGTCCTCATTTCTCTTTTTATGAGAAAGTCTTGCATCCAACAAGACAGTTTGCCTCGAATTCCTCCTTGATGGTACAGTTTCCATAAAAGTCTTTCGTGTGGTACTGTGCCAAAAGCTTTCTTGAAATCTAAATAGATACTGTCCACCCATCCTTTCCTTTCCTGTATTGTGTTTGTTACTCTGTCATAGTAGCTCAACAGATTAGTAACACATAATTTTCCTTTTCTGAAACCAAACTGTCTTTCTGTTATCATACTGTGTTCTTCTAGATGATTTACCCAAGCTTTTCTTATAAGTTTTTCTAATACCTTGCTTACAACACTGGTCAGTGATACTGGTCGGTAGTTGAGTGGATTTTGTCTATTTCCTTTCTTGAATAAGGGGACAATATTTGCTTTTTCCAAATATCAGGTAGTTTACCTTGACTCAAGGATTTCTTGAAAATTAAAAATAATGGTTTACTTAACTCCTTTGCACATTCTCGTAATACCCAACATGAAATTTCATCAGGGCCACTTGCTTTTCCTCTGTCTAATCTCCTTAACTCCTCCTGTATTACTTTTTCTGCTATTTGTATATCTGGTAGTATGTGTGGACATGCGTGTCCCACATAGTCCCTCTCAAAATTTTTTTCTTCTGTAAAAACTAATTGGAAATTCTTATTTAGTGCTTCACAAATATCTTTCTCTTGTGTATAAGTGATTCCCTCGTCCGTAATGGATTGTATTATATCCTTTACTTTGGTTTTGCTTCTGATATAGTTGTAAAACAGCTTTGGTTGATCACTACTTTTATTTATTATATCGTCCTCAAACTGTTTTTGGGCTTCCCTCCTTATTCTTGTATAGTTGTTTCTTGCCTGTTTGTAATTATTATACGCCCTTTCACTATTGTGTCTTCTGTATCTATTCCACAACAAATCTCTTCTTTCTTTTGATTTTTTACATTCTGTATTGAACCATTTCTGTATTTTCTTATCTGCTTCTTTGTGCTGTAGGATGTACATCTGGACTCCTATTTCATAAAATTCACAACATTTTTTATATACAGCATTTAAATCTTGTCCTCTAGGCTCATTTTCCCAATCAACTTCTAAGAAATACTTCTTTAGGTCTTGATAATTTCCCTTTTTATAGTTTAGGCTCTTTTTGTAACTGTCATTGCTGTTTACTATGTCATATGCTATCCTGAAGTTATAATTTAGTACTGCATGATCGCTTTTGCCGAATGGAGGGTGATATATTAAACTGTCAGTATCATTTTCTTGCCTAGTAAATACTAGATCTAGCACTGAAGGTACATCAAGTCCTCTTTTCTGGTGGTTTCCCTCACATGTTGCATTAAGAAAAACTCTTGTACGAGATCCAGGAGCTTTTGGTCCCAACAGCTTTCTTGGCTATTTATATCTAGAGTATTCCAATTTATATTTGTATTGAAGTCCCCAGTTAGTATAATTCTTTCCGATTTCTCTTCCATTTTATGTAGCAATGATCTTATACTCTGAATTGTACTCTCTGCCAGGTCCTCATATTCGTCTCTTTCCCATGTGTTTGATCTGGGTGGCATGTACAGATTGGCTACAATTACTTTACCTTCAGCTGTGTCGATCTCTACTGCAATCAGTTCTACTTGTGATGGTATATCTAGTTTTATTTCTTTGACTTTTAGATTTTTCTTAGTTAATATTATAATTCCTCCTCCTTTTTTAAATTTCTGTCTCTTCTCCATATATTGTATTCCTCTAAGTTTAGTATGTCATTGGATATCCTTGGTGTTAATTTTGTCTCAGTCAGGCATATAATTTGTGGTTCATTTTCTCTGACATAATCATTCATCTCTAGTAATTTAGATACCATTCCATCCACATTTGAGTACATCAACTTTATCATCTTGTTTATATACTTGTCATGACATGGTTCTACTACCTTCCTCCTTTTTCTTCCATCCTGTTTGTGTACCACTTTCGTACCTGCAATCCTATTACTTTTTATAAAAATTTCTTCTTCTCCTCTTCTGATCTTCCCTCATTTTTTGTTTTTGCTTCCTCCCTTTTCTCTTTCAGTAATTCCAGTTCCTCTTGTGTTAGGCATCTTTTTATCCATACATTTTTGAACTCCTCTTTTTCCTTAAGATTCTTTGCATTTTTTAATATCTCTTCCACAGTGTTTACACTCTGGAAAGTCACCTTTAGAGGTCTTGTCTTGCTTTTCTCGTATTTTCCTAACCTTTTGTTTTCCTCTATGTCTTTACTACAGATTTCCTCTGATACTTCTTTCAGTAAGCTCATTACATTTGCCATCTCCTTTTTGTCTCTAGTGATCTTGTTTTTAACTTCTTCCTCTTCTATACCAGTGATTACTATTGATTTGCTTATCTCTAATGCATCTCTGACTAACTTTGGATTGTTTTGGATTATTCTTTTCACTTCCTTTTTAATGCTTTTTTCCTCCACCCTTGTTTCTAAGTCTTTCTTTACTTTCACCATTTCAGCATACGTGGTTTCTACATCATTTTTGTAGCTTTGCACAGCTTCATTCACCTGTGTTATCTTCTCCTCAATATCACTGCTCTGGTCCATAAGACTGCTTGCTTGCCTAATTGTCTCTGTGTTATTTTTGAACTCTTCCATAACATTCTCGTGATTGACTACTGTACTTGCCATTTCACTCACCTTCTTCCTAAGCGTACTCAGTTCTACTGTTAGTTCACTGATGGTTGTGTCTTTCTTATTGGCCTCCCTTCTGACTCAGCGCATTTTTTTTTCCTCGTGGTTCTGTGTTCTGTTTGAACCAGTCTTGTTTAAACTTATTATTTCTTTTCCTTTTAATAATGAAAAATCATTTAGTCTAACCTGGTACAGAGCTTGACTCATTCAAAGATACTAATTTAGGTAATGCCACTGGCCGTGTTGGTTGGATACGGAGCGCCGACGACGGACGTCTACCTCTGATGACTCCCTCCGTGTGTATGTCATACAGTGCGTGTGATAGTTTTCAGTAAAAGAAAGTATATTAATTGCATGCAAAATGCTGCGCTTATGTGCATTTTTGTAGGGAAAGGGTTCATAGCTTTCTCCAGATTCTAGAAGGGGTCCATGACTCAAAAAGGTTAAGAACCACTGTCCTAAAGCTTCCTATCACATCCACATCCACACCACAACGCTCCTTTATATCCTCATTTGTCAGCCTGTCTCTCCATGTGACTCCACAGGCTCCTCTTAAATAACTCATTTCCACTGCTCTCACTCTTGACTTTTGTCCTTCCAACAATGTCCAAGCTTCACTTCCAGACGATAGAGTTGGTATCACAATACTGTCATGTAACTTTTTCACCTCCACGCTCACTTCCCTGCTTCTTATCACTGCTTTCAAGGAACCAGCAACCTTTCTTCCCTGCTGTACCCTTTCAAGCACTTCACCCTCTAAACTTCCATCCTTAATCATCACACTACCCAAGTACTTAAACGTACTCACATTTTCCAATTCCTCACCATCAAACCTCACTGTACATTCACTGACTTCACCTCTCTCAAAGACCATGACTTTACTTTTCCTTACATTCACATTTAGATTAGATTCCGTTTCTTACACACTGTCCCAAACTCATCCACCAAATTATGGAGTCTGGAGGCTGAGCGAGTAATTAAGGCACTCCAAATGGACTGAGCCGGTGCAGGTTTATATCCAAGGGGTGGGTGGGGCTTATTGCCCATGTAATGCCACTCAAGGATGAGTGAGGCTGGTCACTCTCATCTTAAATGTCAGGACCAACTTGCCTAGCCCTGGGCTCCTACACTCCTCATGGGGCAAAATAGGACTGGATAATGATGATGATGGAATCTCCATTCTAACCTGGCTTAAAACTGCCATTTCTGAATCTTGAATGTTGAGATTTAATTAATAGATTAATACTAGTATATGGTGCTAGTCATGAAAAAGTGCTATGGAAAGGATGTATAGCTGTGGTACTGACTTGTTCTGCTACTGTGCTACAAGAATACAGCTAAAAAGGAATGTATGGTAAATCTCTGCCAAATTACAGTGGACAACTTCTAGTCATTATTATCATACCACTGCCACCACCACCGCCACTGCCATCATCATCATCATCATCATCCAGGCCTCTCTTCTCACATAACGATGGGGTGAGGTGGGGTCCAAAGAGCAATTAAGAAAACAATAAGGAAACTGACCAGAAGTGTGCCTGATTTGATGGTTCACATTCTCAGTCACTCACCTTTCAAGCTCCCTGAATCCCGACTCCACCCCACACGTGTAAGGATCATCTAACAGCTGGAATAAAATAGCTACAGTTGTTCCAATCCACCTCAGGTACCTCACTTGCATCAACATCCACACTTACACACCTCATTACCAAGTACAGGCACTCTTATGACAATCATTATTATCTAACTCAAATGACCACTGTCTATTACCTACTATGAATACATGCCTTTTCTTTTTTGTTTTAGCTTATACAATATGTAGCATCATTACAAAGTAAATTTAAGTACTTCCACCTCAAACAGTGAATGCAACAAAAATAAAAAAAAGACTGGAGGTTACATATTATCAGGATAAAAAGAGTTCAGTGAAATAAGTAAAGCTGACCCGGAGAGTGATTCAAAATTTATACAGGTGTTATTGCCATTGTTGACTGAACCTGGTCTATCTAGCTAAGCAGACAAGTCAGTCATAGGTCAGTACTGCTTCCACAGGCTGTCCTACAGGTTCAGTATAGTGCATACACTGTGTAGGGAACCTGCATCTCATCAAGGTCAGACCTACAAGTTAAGTGCAAACACAGTGTTAGGAACCAGCACCCCGTCATGGCAGACATTGCCTCACCTGGGTCAAACAAGGGTGCTTCCCATGGTGAGGTGCAGGGAAATATGAGGGGCTTGGATCCCGTGTGGATGCCTTTGCTGCTCCACCCAAGGTACACTGTGCCATCAAATGTAGGCTCTCATCAGCACCAGTTTTGTCAATAAAAACAGTACAGTAGAAAGTAAATCAATGGCAAATCAGGTTATGCAAAAATTTCTCACATATACACGCATGCACACACATCCAGTAAAAAGGGTAATACAATAAACCCTCCCTTTACCATACTCTGCTTGACTGGATATCGGATTTAACAAACACTTTGAGGTCCCGACAAACCATCATACATACCAGATACCATCCACTAAATGGGAAACCACTCGGACTATCTGTTACATGAGGCATATGACACGGGCCTACTGGATCAAAGTGGATCGCTTCCCGTGTCCAGGAAGACTCAATGCAGTTACCAAAGCTGCCGGCATTTTTTCCAGTTGCTAGGGCTTGTCATGAAGAAAAGCTATGACATGGGTGTGAAACTGTGGGCCAAGCATTTATAAAATGGGTATAGTTTCCATTTTTAATACTAGAATATGCTATCTGACTCATTATTTTCCACTATGTGCTTCAAATCCCACTTCAGGGAGGAGGATCATCGGATTTACCGGATTATTGGCTTTATCGGATTGAGCTTCCCCCCAACTGACTCAGTACAGGGAGGGTTTACTGTACATCTAACCTTGAGGGTGAAGGGGCAAGTCAATAGCAGATCAGAGGGTTCTGGAAAATGCTCTCCAACACACACATATGCACATACATACATCAAGTGAAAAGGATAACACATCTAACCTTGTGGGTGAAGGGCTCCATGAAATCCATAAACACTGTAACCTGCTGATGATCTCTTAGATTGCCAACCACAGCTTCAAAATCATCGCATCAGGACCTTCACAGTTTCTTATCTGGTTATAAATGAAAAATTCAATTAGCAATAGCTACAGTATGGTACAAACTCTAGAATCCAAAATGCTTGTCTACAAGGGCTTTCTGGAAAATGGAATATTTTCCATAGTCAAATCTGACACCTATGAGAAAATTATGTAATAAATGATCTAGAGTATCATAAGCTGTAAAAACACTGGTTAGCTTGCATTAGGATTTAGGAATTTATTATCTCATCCTACACATGTCAACAAAAGAATGCTGGCTTCAAACATACATAATGACTGTGCCGGGATAAATATACACAATGACTATGCAGGGATAGGTGACATCAACACCTCTCTTTAATTTGAAAAAAAATATTTGGGAAAGTGGAGGATCCTGGAAACTGGATATTTGGAACTGGGAATTGTACGAGTACAGTACGGTACCACAGCTACTTCATGATCATCATCTTGACCTAAAAACAAAAACACTACAGATCAGGGAGAATTATTAGCAGCAAACC
>NC_137044.1:23428041-23613041 GCF_032717465.1 Coenobita brevimanus
TACATTATCCTTATGAGTCCTGAATGTTTTGTTGTTAGTTTGAGCATTAAACTTTAACTTGTAATTTTACCTAACTCTTTTGTTTTGAACCTGGAACTTTGCGGGACAGTTTTCTCTGTTCCGTAACATAAATTTGGCGACCTCTTATGAGGATATTCAGGATATTATCATAAGGATATTGCTTTATATTTTGTGACCATGATTTATTCACGATGTCTACTATTACTACGCTTGATGAAGCCAAAGATTGTTTGTCAAATGTGCAAACAGTGTGTGATGTAGAAAACAGAACAAAGAATGAACTTAAGCTTGTTGCTCAACAATTGGGAATTGGTGTTCGCTCTCATCATTCTAAAGATCAAATTGTTGACATGATTAATGAAAGCTTGTTTAATGTAACTCCTCGAAATGAGCAAACGCAGATTGAATTAGCTAAGTTAGAGCTAGCCCTGCAGGAGGCTCGTGCTAAGGAGGCTGAATTTCAGGCAAAAGCTCTATTCAGGAGGCTGAGTTTCAGGCAAATGCTAAGGAGGCTGAGTTTCAGGCTCGTGCTAAGGAGGCTGAGTTTCAGGCACAAGTTGAACTTGCTAGGATTCAGGCAGACCATGAGTATCGCATGAAACAAGGTGAAACTGGATCATCTAGCTCTGATGATTTTGATGTGGCTAAAAATGTTAAACTTGTCCCTCCTTTTAATGAATCTGATTTAACAAAGTATTTTCAGTTGTTTGAGAGGGTAGCTACAGGTTTTACTTGGCCCAAAGAGTATTGGCCAGTACTCCTTCAAACTGTTCTCACCGGTAAAGCTCAAGTAACTTATGCATCTTTGCCTCAGGGTCAATCTGATAATTATGATGTCGTTAAGAGCTTGATTCTTAAGGCCTATGAGCTTGTTCCTGAAGCCTATAGAGTAAAATTTAGGACAACTTATAAGCAAGATAAGCAATCCCATGTTGAGTATGCAAAAATCAAAGAAGATCTGTTAGAGCAGTGGTTAAATTCTAAGAATGTGGATTCTGATTTTGACAAATTTAAGCAGATGATTTTACTGGAGGACTTCAAAAGGTGTATTAATAAGGATGTAAGCCTATATCTTGATGAGAAAAGAATAGATAATTTGTCTGATGCTGCAGTTTCAGCTGATGAGTGTGTTCTCACTCACAAGAGATATTCTAAAGAAAAAAGGAAAGCTGAGAGTAAGTACGTTGCCTCTACTCAGAGTACAGGTAACAGGAAAGAGAGTAAAGATGATGTTTCTCGGGGGGTGAATACCAGCTCCACCTCTAGATTTCAGAAAAGTAAATGTACTTATTGTAGTAAGCTTGGTCATACTACGGAGAAATGTTTCAGGAGACAGCGTGATGTGAACAAAAAGGAGTCTTTAAATATTCAGTCAATTGGTCTAGTGTCCACCCTTGAGAGTTCCCAGAATTCTTTAACTGAGTTAACTGAACCTGCTTTGAGGGGTAAATTAAATCCTCATGATGAAGCTCCTCTTTTGAGCAGTAACGTGGGTGACACTCTCAAGAGTTCATGTGCTAATTTCCTGTCTGATGGTTTTGTCAGTCCTCTGGACAGTAATGACAGGAAATCAGTTAAAATATATCGTGATACAGGTGCTTGCCAATCCCTTATGCTGACCAGTGTTCTAGGCTCTAATGTTAATTCCTCTGATGAAACTGTAATCTTACAAGGTGTAGGGAATAATTACTTGTCTCTCCCTCTGTGCAGAGTGAATTTAGAGTCTGGTTTTGTTAATGTTTCCGTTATGGTTGGGTTGGTTGAGACACTCCCAATGTCAGGTGTAACTTTCTTACTTGGAAATGATATTGGTGGAAGTCAAGTGTGTCCAGCTCCTCAGTTGTCTAGTGAGCCAGTGGCTGCGGCCCAGGATTGTGATGTCCCTGATGTGTTCTCTGCATGTGCTGTCACTAGGGCTAAGTCTAAAGTTACTGGTGACTTAGAAGATAATGATGATGATGATGTTATCCTAGCTGTCACTTTTCTTGCTAATTTGGACCACTCACCAGATGAGGCAGTATCCCGAAGTGTTGATAATATGTCTCGTCAAGAGTTGGTTGAGTTGCAGGTTGCTGACCCTGAGTTGAAAGGTCTAGCTAACTCTGCTTGCAGTGAGGAAGAGTCAGCCGGTGCTTCTACTTGTTATTATATAAAGTCAGGAGTACTTATGAGGAAGTGGAGACCCCCAACAGCATCAGCCGACTGTGAATGGGAGGTTGTACATCAAGTTGTCATCCCTCGTGTTTGTAGGCAGGATATCATTAGAGTGGCTCATGATTCCAGTTTGGCAGGACACCTTGGAGTGAGGAAGACTGTGGCACGCATTTTGAAACACTTCTACTGGCCAGGTATCTTCAGGGATGTTTCATGGTATTGTAAGTCTTGTCACACCTGTCAAGTTGTGGGGAAGTGTAATCAGACCGAAAAGGTTGCACCTCTAGTTCCCATTCCTCCTTTTGAGGCGCCATTCACCCGTGTGTTGGTGGATATTGTGGGCCCTCTTCCTAAGACTTCTTCAGGATTTTCTTATGTGTTGACCCTGATTGATATGGCTACTCGTTATCCTGAAGCCATTCCACTTAGAAATATCTCAGCAAAGAACGTGGTTAAGGAAATGCTAGGGTTCTTCACAAAGTTTGGTCTGCCCAAGGAGGTACAGTCAGACCGGGGAAGTAATTTCATGTCAAATGTTTTCAAGCAGTCTCTGAAAGAGTTGGGCATCACCCAGATCACGTCTTCAGCTTACCATCCCCGGACTCAAGGAGCGTTGGAGAGATATCATCAAACACTCAAATCGATGCTCAAGAAATACTGTTTGGAACATCAGAAAGACTGGGATAAAGGTCTTCCATTCGTTGTGTTTGCCGCAAGAGAATCTCCAAATGAATCACTGGGCTTCTCACCTTTTGAACTACTGTTTGGCCATGAAGTAAGAGGACCCCTTAAGCTACTCAAGGAATGCTGGCTGTCGGAGGGAGATGACGTCAACCTGCTGGAGTATGTGATGAAGTTCAAAGAACGGCTGTCCACTGCTTTACAGCTGGTGAGAGAGAATTTCGGAGCTGCTCAGGAGAAGATGAAGACTTGGTATGATAAGAAGTCCAGGTTACGCCACTTTCAGCCAGGAGATCAGGTTTTGATTCTGCTACCGGTTCATGGGCAACCTCTTCAAGCCAAGTTTAGTGGTCCTTCTTTCTTGGAGAAGAAACTCAGTGATATCAACTATGTCATCGCCACACCAGATCGTAGAAAGAACAAGCAACTTTGTCACATCAACATGCTTAAGTTATATCACAGGCGGGACGAAAATAATCCAGTCTGCACTGTAGCTGTTCCACCCGAGTCTGCAAGTGAAGCTCTCCCATGCAGTATGAGCCTGAGTGATAGTTTGGGGAAGAATCCTGATATCATGAATGATCTCCAGACTAAGCTTTCTCATCTACCTCCCGAGGAAAGGCAGGAGTTTTCGGCATTACTGCAGGAGTACCCGCAAGTGTTCCATGTCACTCCAGGAAGAACCACTGTGTTGATGCATGATGTCGATGTTGGAGACGCAAAGCCAATTAAACTGCCTCCTTACCGTGTGAACCCAGTGAAAGTTCCTCTCATCCAGGAGCAGCTTGACTACCTGTTGGACCACAAGATGATTGAGCCCTGTCAGATCGAGTAGAGTTCTCCTGTCACTCTGGTCCCTAAGCCAGGGGGGTCACAGCGGCTTTGCATTGACTACAGACGTGTTAATCAGATAACCAAAACAGACACTTACCCTCTCCCTCGCGTGGAAGATTGCATAGACAAGATCGGAAAGGCTAGGTACATAAGTAAGTTTGATTTGTTAAAGGGATACTGGCAAGTACCTATGACTGAACGTGCTAGGGAGATCTGATGTTTTGTAACACTAGGAAAGACTTTTGCACGTTCCGTAATGCCATATGGTATGAAGAATGCACCAGCCACATTTCAGAACCTCATGAATGTTGTAACAGAGGGTTTGGCAGGGTGTGTTGTTTATATTGATGATGTATTAATCTTCAGTGACAACTGGAAAGATCACCTATGCCATGTCAGTAAATTTCTTGAGCGTTTGGTTCAGGCTAATCTTGTAGCTAATTTATCAAAGTGCGAGTTTGGTCAAGCTAAAGTTCAGTACCTTGGGTATGTAATTGGTGATGGACATGTTGCACCACCAGGAGCTAAGGTTCAGGTTATAAGTGATCTTTCCAGACCTAAAAGTAGGAAAGAGCTACAAAGATTTTTGGGAATGGTAGGTTATTACAGGAGATTTGTTCTTAACTTTTCAATTCTTGTATCACCACTTACAGACCTACTGAAAAAGGGAGTTAAATTTGTCTGGACCGATAACTGTGAATCCTCTTTCAGCAAACTTAAAGCTATCCTATTAAGTCAGCCAGTGCTCGCTACTCCAAATTTTGCTAAGCCTTTTAAGATGGCTGTTGATGCGAGTGATACAGGAGCTGGGGCTGTTTTGCTGCAAGAGGATGATCAGGGTATTCAACACCCTGTATCTTATTACAGTAAGAAGTTCACTCCACCTCAAAAGAACTACTCAACTATTAAGAAAGAGCTTTTGGCCTTGATTTTGGGTTTACAGTATTTTTCATTTTATTTGTGTTCTGGTTTTGACCCCATAGTCATTTATACCGATCATAACCCACTGACATTCCTTAGTAAGTTTAAAGATAAAACTCAGAGATTGACAAGATGGAGTCTACTTCTTCAGGAGTATTCATTAGACATACAACATGTCAAGGGGAAAGAAAATGTTATTGCAGATTGCTTATCTAGACTTTAGACAGATTGTTTTAGAGTAATAAGAAATTTCCTTTGTAAATTTCTTTTTCTTTGTGGGGAGGTGTTACATAGCCTATGATTTCATCATCCTTTGTGTAATTCTAACGTACAGTATGCTGCATGTTTGATCAAGAGCGTGTTCTACCTCACTCCCTCCGTCCTCCCTTATAGTAGAGTAAGTCGTTCTTTCTGTTGTTCAGAGCAGGAGTATCAACTCTTTGTCCCCTCTGGCTTCATTTGCGTGTCCTTCTTACAAGTTGTATCAAGCTCTGCCGGCCCGTATATAATGAGCTCAGTCTCTGCATTATTGCCACTTAGATCTACTCCTCATTTTGCTCACATCTCTGTCCTCCCCTGTACAGTTGTTATTATTGTGAGTGCTCAGGAAGTCTCCAACCATCTAGCAGCTGTGTAATTTGAGTATAACTGTTATTGCATTTTTTCTTGTACTGTGTAGCGTAAGGTGTTAATTCTTAGGCCTAGTAAGGTTTTTGTGATTCATGTGTTTTGGGTGTCAGCCCTTATTAATAATATTTTGTATCTGTAATAATATATCTTGCATTCACTGAGTATTATCTGGCATTCTCATTTTATCAGGGCTGACTTAGATAAATTTACTCTTGCTAATTTCGTGTTAATAGAGGCTATTGCAGTTAACCATTTATTTAACCTGTTTTTGTCATTACATTATCCTTATGAGTCCTGAATGTTTTGTTGTTAGTTTGAGCATTAAACTTTAACTTGTAATTTTACCTAACTCTTTTGTTTTGAACCTGGAACTTTGCCGGACAGTTTTCTCTGTTCCGTAACAATATATATATATATATATATATATATATATATATATATATATATATATATATATATATATATAGAGAGAGAGAGAGAGAGAGAGAGAGAGAGAGAGAGAGAGAGAGATTTTTAAAATCTATACTGTATACAAATATCTATAAAATACTGTGTATGTAAAATATATATATGCTGATATCCACAAGGAAAAGGAAACATGAAATATTCTGAGTGCTTTCATATATTCATATCTTCAAGGAAACCCTTAGGCTTGTTACTCAGTGCAGAACCACAGGAAAGATGGGAGAAACTGGAAGAGAGGAGGACAGACAGAAAAAGCAAAGATGAAGGTGAAGGAAGAAGTAGGCAGCACTACATCAAGTGAGTGGATAATGGCTGCCACCACTTACCACGATCTATCTATCTATTGCCAGACGCCTTAATCCCGCAAGAGGTGGCCACAAACAAATCGCCTCCACGTTGCCCTGTCTCCTGCCATTTCACTGCCCTGCTTCCAACTCACCCCTCTCTCTCATATACCTCTCCACTCCATTCTTCCCTCTCATCCTTGGTCTCCCCCTTCCTCTCCCCCTCACTCACATACATGATAATAATAAGTGGTACGTTGGGGCGCTCACCATCCACTCACTCAATGTAGTGCTGCTTTGTGTGTCTGCCCTTTCGTCTCTTCCATTCTTCCTCTTTTGTCTTTCTTTCCTACATTCTTTCCTCTTTCTTTTGCCTATGGGCAACTTTACACTCCCTCTTCTGTCTTTCTTTCCTCTTCCTTCTGCCTATGGGCGACTACACTAAGTGACAAGCCAAATGGTTTCCTGTATATTAGGAAACCATTTACTTCGTTAGGTGGTAACCATATAACCAAATTATGGCGCCTGGTGGTTTAGTGGATAACAAAGGTGCTCCAATTGGATTGAACCAGTGTCAGTTTATATCCAAGGGATGGTTGGGGTTTATTGCTCATGTAATGCCACTCAGGCATAAGTGAGGCTGGTCACTCTCATCTTAAATGTCAGGACCAACTTTCCTAGCCCTAGGTTCCTATGCTCCTCATGAGGCAACACAGGATTAGATGATGAATGAATGAATGAATGATAATAATAATAATAATAATAATAATAATAATAATAATAATTCATTCATCCATCCATCATCCAATCCTACATTGCCCCATGAGGAACGTAGGAGCCCGGGGCTAGGCAAGTTGGTCCCGACATTTAAGATGAGAGTGACCAGCCTCACTCATTCCTGAGTGGCATTTCATGAGCAATCAACCCCAACCATCCCTTGGATATAAACCTTCACCAGCTCAATCCAACTGGAGCGCAATAATTACCCACTAAAATCACCAGGCGCCAAAATTTGGTTATATGGTTACCACCCAGCGTAGTAAATGGTTTCCTGGTGCACAGGAAACCATTTGGCTTGTCACTCAGTGTAGAGTCACCCACAGGCAGAAGGAAGAGGAAAGAATGAAGGAAAGAAAGACAGAAGAGGGAGTGTGAAGTCACCTGTAGGCAGAAGGACAAGGAAAGAATGAAGGAATGAAAGACAGAAGAGGGAGTGTGAAGTCACCCGTAGGCAGAAGTACAAAGAAAGAATGAAGGAAAGAAAGACAGAAGAGAATGGAAGGAAAGAAGGATGGAGGAGGGCAGACACCTGAGAGCAGCACTACATCGAGTGAGCTGATGGTGAGCGCCCCCACCTACTACATAATAATAATAATAATAATAATAATCCATCCATCATCCAATCCTACGTTGCCCCATGAGGAGTGTAGAAGCCCGGGGCTAGGCAAGTTGGTCCTGACATTTAAGTTGAGTGTGACCAGCTTCATTCATCTCTGACTGGCATTACATGAGCAATCAACCCCAACCATCCCTTGGATATAAACCTACACCAGCTCAATGCGACTGGAGCGCCGCAATTACCAACTAAATCACCAGGTGCCATAATTTGGTTATATGGTTACCACCCAGAAAAGTAAATGGTTTCCTGGTGTACAGCAAACCTGTTAGCTTGTCACTCAGTGTAGTCACCCACAGGCAGAAGGAACTGGAAAGAATGAAAGAAAGAAATACAGAAGAAGGAGTGTAAAGTCACCCGTAGGCAGAAGGACAAGGAAAGAATGAAGTAAAAGAAAGAGAGAAGAGGAAGGAAGGAACGGAGGGAGGAGTGGAAAAGGCAAACACCTGAGAGCAGCATTACATCGAGTGAGTGGATAGTGAGGGCCCCCACCTACCACAAAATAATAATAATAATGATTATAACAACTACTGTATAATAATAATGTCAAAGAACAGAATCAGTTTTTTTCTGACTTGTAACCAAGGAGACTCATTCCAGTTCACTTAATGGAACTGCCTGTGTGTGTGAATTTAGCCAGGACAGGATTCCAGAGTTGTCTCAAGCACAAGAAGGTTATAAACAAACAGGTGGGTACAGAAGAGTGGGTGGTGTGGTTGGGGTAGGGGAGAGGGGTTCGGGATGCTGTTCAAACCCCAGGTCTGAACCCGGCCCCCCTAGGTATCCTTCTTCTTGTCGTCACCTTCATCCTCATCCTGGAAGAAAAATACACACAGTTAATTAAGGTACTGTATATCATCATCATCAATATCCTAAGCCTGACTCAAATTACAGTAACCAGAGACTCATTCGTATCTCATAATAGAAGTATTTGCAGTAAGGTAAAGATACTACATACTGCTAGAATTTCGAATTTTTTATTTTATTTTGGGGGCAATGAATAACGCTCCATACGGGTGTTTTTTCATAAAAATATTATGTAAAAAATTTCCTCATTCTTCTGAGGTAAACCCCATGCCTAATGATGAGGTCACAAAATAATTGTGATGTTGTTCAAAGGTTTTGTGGTGTTGGTTATATACTTCAAGGGATGAAGATTTATCGGTTTTACACACATGTATGAATATTTCTTGATTTATACTTTTATTCAAATACTCCCAGTGGTCACAAGCACACGTATCAAAAGAAAAAAGTTGTTTTGCCAGACAGCTGCTGCTTGTGGTATGACATGCTCTACAGATCAAAACACAGACACATGTTTTCTCAGATGTTTCCTACATTTTTCTTCTTATTGGTTCTTTCTTGGCAGATGGGAACTTGGCCCAGCCACTGACGTCTCTCACACTCTTCTTTCTTGTTATCTTCTTTCTTGACTCTGATCTGCAGTCAGCCATGGCACATATAAAGTGTGTCATACAAAAGGTTGACAAAAGTCTGTTGACAAATCCTCATACGCCAGGCACCTTGGAGCTCTGGAGGTGAGACCAAATTTAGTATTTTTTCTTTACAGCAGATAAATCGCTAACTTGACTTGACAGCAATATCCATGACTTTATGATGGTGTGAGTTCATATAAAGACGAATACTACTGTAGCTCCTTAGTCGTACTGATCGTTATTTACCCTACACACAACAGACTCTAGCAATGGTTATAATGGTTATTTGTGAAATATGCCTTATTACGAGCCAAATGGTTGCTGATACGAGGGCCGTGAAAGGACGATGTGGAGGTCTGTCAGATCATATGATTGCGGTATGCAAGATCAAGCTGAGAGGAGTGAGGTGGATCAAGAGAGAGAGGAGCAGTCAGGGAGAAAGACTGAAAGTTGAGAAGCTGAGGATCAAAGAAATGGCAGATCATTACAGGACCATAGTAGAGGAGGAGTTAGAATTACTGAATTGGAATGAAATGGATCTGGACAGCCTGTGGAATGCATACCGTATGGGGATTGCTTAGTTAGGAATGCTAAAGTGGTATGTGGTGTGGCAAGAGCAACAACAAAGAAGAAAGGTACGGCATGGTGAGATGAGGAGGTAAAGAGAGCGTTGGAGGATAGAGGAAGAAGTAGATAAAGTGGTTACAGGGCAGGGGTTCAGTTGAAATAAGAAATGAATGTCCTGAGAGCAAGAAGCACGTAAGGAGACTAGTGAAGAGGAAAAAGTAGGTAAATGATGATCAAGGAAGAAAAATGAATGCAAACTACTCTGAAGATAGAAAGTTATTCTGGAAAGAGGTGTGGAAATGTAGAAGTAAAAGCGAAAAGGAATGTGATAGTGTGAAGGATGTAGGTGGTAGATTATTAACCCATGGCGATGAAGTAAGGACCAGATGGAATGAATATTTTGAATACCTGATGAATGGGAATAGAGAGAGCAAAGCGGCTGTAAACATGACTGGTTTTGGGGGTGCGGAGAGGATTGCAGTACCAGGAAACGTGACACGCGCACAGGTGAAGAGTGCTGTGAAGTGGCTGAAAAATGAGATAGCAGCTGGGGCTGATGAGGTATATGCAGAGATGCTTAAGTGTAGTGGAAAGAGTGGAATAAAGTGCTTGTTGGTGATATGTAAGAAGACATGGATGAGTGAAACTGTGCTTGAAGAGTGGAAGAAGGCTGTGATTGTACCCCTGTACAAAAGTAAAGGTAAGCGAAGTGAGTGCATGAATTATCGTGGCATAAGTTTATTGAGGGTGGTAGGGAAGGTATATGGAAGAATTATTATAGAGAAAGTAAGAGAGATATCAGAAGTCATAGTAAGTGATGAACAGGGTGGCTTTAGGAGTGCCAGAGGATGTGTGGACCAAATATTTGCAGTGAGACTGATAGTGGAGAAGGCTTGTGAGAAGGACCATAAGGTGTTTATGGCATTCATGGATCTGGAAAAAGCATACGGCAAAGTGGACAGGGAAGGATTGTGGAAAGTTTTGTGCATGTACGATGTAGAGGTAAGCTGCTAGGCGCCGTCAAGAGTTTTTATGATGGTAGTGAATCATGTGTAAGGGTTAATGGGCATCTGAGTGAATGGTTCACGATCGGTGTGGGCATGCGACAAGGCTGTATGATGTCCCCATGGTTGTTCAATGTATACATAAATATATATATATATATATATATATATATATATATATATATATATATATTTGTGGTAGGTGGGGGCGCTCACCATCCACTCACTCGATGTAGTGCTGCTCTCGGGTGTCTGCCCTTTCCTCTCCTCCATCCCTCTTTCCTTCCATCCTCTTCTGTCTTCCTTTCATTCATTCTTTCCTTGTCCTTCTGCCTATGAGCAAGTTTACACTTCCTCTTCTGTCTTTCTTTCCTTCATTCTTTAATCTTCCTTCTGCCTGTGGGTGACCCTACACCGAGTGACAAGCCAAATGGTTCCCTGTACACCAGGAAACCATTTACTATGCTGGGTGGTAACCATATAACCAAATTTTGGCGCCTGGTGGTTTAGTGGGTAATTATTGCGCTCCAATCGGATTGAGCCGGTGAAGGTTTATATCCAAGGAGTGGTTGGGGTTGACTGCTCGTGTAATGCCACCCAGGGATGAGTGAGGCTGGTCACTCTCATCTTAAATGTCGGGATCAACTGCCTAGCCCCGGGCTCCTACGCTCCACATGGAACAATGTAGGATTGGATGATATATATATATATATATATATATATATATATATATATATATATATATATATATATATATATATGGTTGGAGTGATGAGAGAAGTAAAAACACGAGTAATGGAGAGAGGGATGGCATTGGTAATGAATGGTGATGGATGGAATATCTCAAATTTGTTGTATGCTGATTATGCAGTACTGTTTGCAAGCACTGGACAAGAACTTGGTAGGCTAGTGCAGAGTTTTGCTGATGTCTGTAAACATCATGCCTTGAGAGTAAATGTAGAAAAGAGTAAAGTGATGGTTATTGAGACAGAAGGTGACTCACAGTAACAGCGAATGGAGAGAGACTGGAATTGGTGAGAGAGTTCAAATACCTGAGTACAGTGATAGAAAAGAGAGGAAAATGTGCAAAAGAAGTGGAAAGTAGAGAGATACAAGGAAGAAAAGTGGCTGTTGCAATGAAGGCCTTGATAAGAAACAGAGGCTTGAGTGTTGCAGCTGCACGAGGCTTATATGAAGGAGTGTTAGTGCCAACTTTAACATATGGATGTGAGACTATGGTGTGGCATGAAAATGAAAAGTCAAGAGTAAGAGCAGTGGAGATGGGACTGCTGAGGAATGTACATGGAGTACAGAGGGTGGATAGGATACGAAATAATGTGAAACATGAAAGATGCGGAGTGAGGAAGTCGGTGGATACCAGAATCGAAGAGAGTGTACTGAGATGGTATGGTCATGTGGAGAGAATGGATAACAACAGAGTGGTGAAAGAGGTATATCTGAGCTAATATGAAGCAGGGAGGAGGTGAGGTAGGCCAAGGAGAAGGTGGAGTGATATGGTGGATGAATGTGTAAGGAACAGAGATTTGGATGTAGGTGAGGCTAGGGAACTGACAGGAGATCGAACTGGCCAGATGAATGTTGTGGGGAGAAGTGCATGATCAGGGATTTGGCACCCCTTTTAATGTGGCAGCATCTGGACTGACTCTGTCGGATACGATTGTAGTGCCATAATTTTAAGTATCAGTGTAAGTTGGTATAAGCTAGTGTTGTAAGTGTAATCTTAAGCGAATGATTGTAAGTATAGTTCATACTTTAACCGTATTCTATATTTAAGTCTAGTCTTAGTTGATATTCATAATCTGAACATGATTCTGCTATTGATAGTACTAAGTCAAGTACTGATGTGAATATGATTATAGTGAACCAGCCGATTTCAACAAAGACGTATAACCACGGAAATTTTTGTAGGGATTGACAATTGCAAATGTCATCCTTCATATTCTGATCTAGAGATTTACCTGCCGAAGTTAATAGATTTCCTCTTTTGAACTATGCAGTGGTGAACTGAGAATGTCTAAAGAATATTGAAGATTGTCATTTGTGAAGCACGAAATTTATGTCACTGAATCCTGTTTGCAGTCACGTAGGCATGTAACTGACAAAGGGTTATAAAACTGTTCAAATTCTACATTAATTTGGCTTCATTACGATTAAAGTTCCTATACGCTTATTACAAAAATTTCAACATCGTAAGTCACTTTTCTACGTATGTTGAGTGCAAACATATCTCTTGTATTCTTTGAAGATCCTAGAGAATCGATAATAGTATAAAGTAATCAGTTGAAGTTTCAGCCAATTCCCGAATACTGTCTGTGATGCTTATAGAATGGCAGGGGGACAGCGCAACCGCCAGATTGCTGTTCCTCTCCTCATCGTTGTAGGTTAGTGCCTGAGCTCTCACTCACCCCCCTTCTCCTTCGTTTATTAAGTCATCATATACGATCATGAGTTGAATTAGTGATATTTTCCCCTGATCTTTCTTGTCCTGAATAATGAGATCTTTGCTCCTTTTCATCGTTGGAGACGAGAGTTGTGGAGGGCTGTGGCTCGCATCCCAAGGATTCGGGCGTTCTAGCCGCTGGCACACTAAATCCCCCCCCCCCTTCAGTTCAAGGAATCAAAGTGAATATCGGCTGGTCCATTTATCCATTTGATTACGATCCATGTGATTACTGATCCTATTGATTATTGTATCTAATTTATATAAGATTCTTCATTTGCTGTGCATTTAGTCTTAGAGAATATTCTTTGGTGATAATTTTTAGGTTCCTTCCCGACGAGTCCGTCAGAGACCACGGGACTATATCCATGCGTATCAGTATTCTTGGAATATTAATCTGGGGGTCGGGTTTTTTTTCAAGAATACTTCCCCAGTATCCCTGCTTGTCGTAAAAGGCGACTAAAAGGGTTGGCGGAGGGTTAGTGCCCCTCCCCGGAAAACAACTAACTAAAAAAACAAACAAGAAGCCTCGGACAAGGACTGACCAAACGATGACGACCAAGGACCGGACAAAGGACTTGGTAATGAGTACATGGAATGTAAGAGGAGCGAATGATGAGGTGAAAGAGAGAGAGAGATTGTCCAGGTGCTTGAGGGTGCGAAAGTGGATGTATGTGGAATAACTGAATCAAAATGGAGAGGAGAAAGTGTGAGAGAATGGGAGAATGGATGGGGTATATGTGCAGGAGTAGGTGAGAATGAGAGGGCAAAGGAAGGACTATGTATAGTTGTGAGTAAAAGATGGAAGAAGAGCATAAGACAGTATGGATCAGTTGGGTCAAGGATTGTGTGGGTAAAATTAAAAGTTGGAATACAAATGTGGGCGATTGTGTGTGTGTATGCACCAACGCAAGATCGTGCTAGAAGAGTGAGAGAAGAGTTCTGGACAAATGTAGAAGTGTGCATGGAAAAGTTTGGAAGGAATGAGAGAATGTTTTTGATTGGTGATATGAATGGTAAAGTTGGGAATGTGAAGGTGGATGGAATAGTTGGTGAGTGGGGTGTGCCTGCTGAGATAGATGAGAATGGGAGTGCGTTAGTCGACATTTGTGCTGGGAGGGGGTTGGTGATAGCCAATACCCTCTTCAGGCATAAAATGATCCACACGTATACATGGCGAGTGATGAGAAGGGTGGGTGATGGACTGAATGAAAGGAAGGCAATGATTGATTATGTGTGTGGATGAAAGGATGCGAAGATGTGTAAAGGATGCAAGAGTGTATAGAGGTTGGGGGAGTGGACTTTCTGACCACTACTTGGTGGTGGCCAGAATTAGAATGCAAGTAAGATGGAAGAATAGAAGAAGGGAAAGACGAGAGGAAGGAGTAGTTGCAAGGAGAGTGGAAAGGTCACAAGAGAAAGAGAAAAAGGCAGAGTATAAGAGAGAAGTGGAGGAACGATTGGGCAAATATGAAATGGAGCAGATGGGAGACGTGGAAGGTGTGTATAAGATATTTACAGAAGAAATATGTGCAGCATGTGATGTGGTGTGTGGAAGGAAGAGAAGACGGAGGGGGGTGCAAGGAACAGCGTGGTGGACTGAAGAGGTGAAACAGGCTGTGGCACAAAAGAAGAAAGCATACAATGAATGGATGAAAAATAGGGGCGTGGAAGAAGTTGAGAGGCGGAAGAGAGAGTTATATGTAGAAAGAAAGAGAGAGGTGAAAAGATTAGTAAGAGAGAGTAAGAAGAGAGTGGATGAGGAATTTGGAAGGAATTTGAGTGTAAGTGGAGGGACTGTAAGAAAATGTTCTGGAGAGAGGTGAAAAGAGTAAGACAGGGTGGAAGTGAAGTTAGCAGGGGAGTGAAAGATAAAAATGGTAGATTACTAGTGGAGAAGGGAGAAAAAGTGAGCAGATGGAGAGAACACTTCAAGGAATTGTTGAACGTAGAGGATGGAAGTAATGCGAGTATAAGTGGCTGGGGAATGGCTGGGAGAAGGAGGGAGGTGAGAAGACAGGAAGAAATCAGTAGGATAGAAGTTGTGGAAGCAATGAAGAAAGTAAAATCGGGGAAAGACCCAGGAATTGATGGAGTGTGTGGTGAAATGCTGAAGCATGGGGGAGAGATAGTAGTAGAATGGATGTGGAAGATGTGCAGATTGACCTGGGAGGAAGGTAGGGTCCCAGAGGATTGGAAGTCAGGTATAATTATTCCCTTGTACAAAGGAAAAGGGGAAAAAGAAGTGTGTGGTAATCATAGGGGCATTTGTCTTCTTAGTATAATAGGAAAAGTGTATGGTAGGATACTTATAGACAGAGTTAGAGAAAGAACAGAGAAATTAGTTGGAGAAGAACAGGGAGGATTTAGGAAGGGAAGAGGTTGTGTAGATCAGATATTCATTCTTAGATCTTTAGTGGAAAAGTTTCTAGAGAAGGGAAAGAAGTTGTATGCGGCTTTCATGGATTTGGAGAAAGCATATGACAGGGTGGATAGACAAGGATTGTGGAAAGTGTTAAGAATATGTGGAGTAGATGGGAAGTTGTTGAATGCTGTGAAGAGTATGTACGATGGTGCGAAGGCTGCAGTGCGTGTGGATGGTGAACTACGTGAATTTTTCTCTTTGAAAGTTGGTTTGAAACAGGGATGTGTCATGTCTCCATGGTTGTTCAATCTGTACATGGATGGGGTAATAAAAGAGGTACAAGGTAGGGTAGTGGATATTGGAGTGGCCCTGGTGAGAGAGGATTGTGTTTGGAAACTCCCTGTACTGTTGTTTGCAGATGATACTGTGTTGTTGAGTGAAGACGAAGGGGAGCTGCAAGGCTTGGTGGATGAGTTTGAGAGAGAGTGTAAGAAACGGAATCTAAAGGTGAATGTAGGGAAGAGTAAATTGATGGTCTTTGAGAGAGGTGAAGTTAGTGAATGTACAGCGAGGTTGGATGGTGAGGAATTGGAAAATGTGAGTACGTTTAAGTACTTGGGTAGTGTGATGAGTAAGGATGGAGGTTTGGAGGGTGTAGTGCTTGAAAGGGTACAGCAGGGAAGAAAGGTTGCTGGTTCTTTGAAAGCAGTGATAAGAAACAGGGAAGTGAGCATGGAAGTGAAAAAGTTACTACATGACAGTATTGTGATACCAACTCTAACGTACGGAAGTGAAGCCTGGACATTGTTGGAAGGACACAAGTCAAGAGTGAGAGCAGTGGAAATGAGTTATTTAAGAGGAGCCTGTGGAGTCACGTGGAGAGACAGGCTGACAAATGAGGATATAAAGGAGCATTGTGGTGTTGATATGGATGTGATAGGAAGCGTTATGAGGAACACACTGAGGTGGTTTGGCCATATGGAGAGCATGGAGGGTGAAATACTGACGAAGAGAGTGTATGTGAGTGAGGTGGAGGGGGGAAGAGGGAGGGGGAGGCCGAGGATGAGATGGAGGGATGGGGTGGAGAGGTATATGAGAGAGGGGGGTGTGAGTTGGAAGCAGGGCAGTGAAATGGCGGGGGACAGGGCGACTTGGAGGCGATTTGTTTGTAGCCACCCCAAACGGGATTGAGGCGTCTGGCAATAGATAGATAGATAGAATTTAGTTCGTGAAGATTAATTTTTCTGAAAAGTGTAACAGTATTCTTTGAATATTCTATTTGAGAAGATGCATATTTCTGTTGATACAGATCCTCATTATATTTTGTTTGGTATTATTCCCAGTTTGAAGAGTAATCTGTATCTCAGTTCTTAATACTTAGTAAATGATAGGTTATGTCATATTGAGTTTTGATTTTTGCTATCCTCCAAGGAGTGGTACAGACGAGGTTGAGTGGTCCGCAAGGTGTGCTAATATCTAACTACTCACGCCGTCTATAATAAGATCATGCTACCTCATTTGTCATAAAGCCATACATTCTCAAATAAGATCACACTACCCTATTTGATCATTACACTGGTGACTAATCCTCAGCATTCATATTGGTGGCAGTATTGAAATTTCTTACATTACACTGGTGGACAGCTTCCTAAAATTCTCTGAGTATTACATTGGTGAGTAAATTTTCTACATTACACGATTATGTGAAGCTACAGAACATGGTGAATGTTTCTGATGTATCCGATAGAGCCAGGATTCCGGAGGCTTGAATGGTGAGTGAATGGAAGCGTGGCCCATTGGACTAGGCAAATTTGGGTTGTCTGGACATTGCTACTCCTCACCTTGCCCTAGGGTGGGAAAGGAGGTCCGGATGATGATGATGATGATGAATGCCATATTACGCATATCATCTCTAAATAATAAAACTTTAGACATCCACCCATCCATCCATCATCCAGTCCTACATTGCCCCATGAGGAGCGAAGAAGCCCGGGGCTAGGCAGTTGGTCCCGACATTTAAGATGAGAGTGAAACTTTAGACATACGGTATATTAATTATTATTTGCTTCTCATATAGTGAAAAGTTTCCGCATATAAATCACAGATTCTTTGCCAAGTTTGTTCCAATGACCCTGTGACCTCTGTCCATGGGAACCGCAGTCTCTCTGATGAAAATCTTATTTTTTTCTTTTATTCCTGGTGACCACTGGGAATATTTACATAAAAGTATAAGCCAAGAAATATTCGTACAGGTGTAAAACCGAAAAATTTTCATCCCTTGACGTATACAGCCAACACCACAAAACATTGGAACATCACAAAGTATTTTGTGACCTCATTA
Source organism: Coenobita brevimanus (assembly GCF_032717465.1). Taxonomy (NCBI): domain Eukaryota; kingdom Metazoa; phylum Arthropoda; class Malacostraca; order Decapoda; family Coenobitidae; genus Coenobita; species Coenobita brevimanus. Next base: position 23,445,602 of record NC_137044.1, read on the forward strand.
TTAGACACGGGGCTCACCTTAAATGAGTGAGAAAAATGTGTACATACTGTTATTATGAAAAAGCACCCGTATGGGAGCATCATGCACTGCCCGCAAAATGAAACAGATAATTAGAAATTCTGGCAGTATGTATCTGTGCCTTGTTTTGGGCTTAATGTGGCATCTTCTAATCAACATAGTATTAAAGTGAAGGAAGCAACTTTTTTTTTTTTTTTTTTTTTTTTTTTAATGCAAAAGAAGAAAGACCCCAAAGCTGGAAGTCTGCAGTATTACTTTTCCATGAAAGGAAGTCTGCAGTATTACTTTTCCATGAAAAAATAAACAGAAGAGCCATATTTAAGACCCATTCATACTGAGATGCCTGTACACACTGCGTTTAAAAGACTGGAGGTCATAGGCAGAGGGAAACACAGACTAAGGACAACACTTGCAGAGTTGACCTGTTGTGTACATGAAGGACTGGGAGTAATGGTTAACCAACTCTTGCATTAGAGAGCTTGACAGAAACGGGATGAGAATATGCTGCCTGACAGGTGCTGCATGCCTGCTGTAAATGGGAATGGACACATGAAGAACTGGGAGCATCGGTTAACTCTTGCATTAAAAAGCTGGACAGAAAAAGGGTGAGAGTTTCTTGCCAGACAGATGCAAACAAACAGTTCAGAAGCACAGTGACCAGTGAAGTACTGATGGAAATCAGATAAAGATGGAACAGCATGGCAAGAGGCACAGACTGAAGGTAGTTGGTAAGAGAAGGAGAGTTGAGATGAAATGCCTTTGACCGCACCCTGTTTAAAAGAGCTGTGTGTGGGAAAAAAAAAAAAAAAAAACTACGATATTATGGCTGTATCTGAGTATACTCATTTTTACTCTCGCTTGACCTAAAATTGCCACCTCTACAAAGTGAGCACTGAAAGGTAATGAGAGATTATCACTAGAATATGATGCTAGTCATGAAGAAGTGCCATGAAAATGATGCAAAATCACAGCATTGTCTTTATCTCCCACTAAGATAAGGAAAATAAACTGCAGAAGGACACAGACCTGGGCCATGTTAAGGTGAAAGAATTATACTTATCTGGACATTTACTATGCATTTCAGCGGCTGTTACCTCGATTTTCTGGGTTTTCTCGGTAACGAAGTGTTGGATCACTATTATACTTTGCCACAGTTTATTTCACACCTAGCGCTAATTTCTGACTGCATAGTGCATTACCAGAAGTGTATGAGTAAGCTACATACTCTTGACAGTTGAGAGAAATTCCCGATATCCAGAGACAGTATTCGGACACAGCCATCACTACGTCACTCCTTAGACCCCACCCACCTCTTTCCCCCTACCTGTATGATCCCTCCTTCCTTCTATCACTCTTTACCCCCTCCCTCCCTCAACCTCCCCCCTTCTCTCTCTCTCTCTCTCTCTCTCTCTCTCTCTCTCTCTCTCTCTCTCTCTTGGATTCATAACTTACGGTGCATGCTGTATTCCTGAAGTATATAGAAATATGGTATACCAACATGCACGCGTCATTTTTGTAAAGTGAACTAATGTGGAAGTAAAGCCTTGGGTACGGTAACGTGGAGGGTAATAACGAGCGAGAATGATGGCAAACACATGGTTTACTGGAGCTGAGCAGTTTAAGGTGTTGCGAAGTTACATGGTTTGTTAAACGGGTTTGTGGCTGCACTCTACAGTAATACCCCAGAAATACAGGACGTTGGCTCCAAGGATTAACAGTATGGCATATAAGTTACGTCATTGTCCCCGTGGCTGCAGGAATGGCATTGTCATGCGGCTTTTATCCTTGTTTACCAAGGAACAGAGAGACAATCGGCTGAGGTTCAGTTTGCACAGGTGCGTGTCGTTTATAGCTATATTACTGCAACCCATTCATTCCCATCACTAACTTGATGAGTGATGGGCTCCATATCAACGGATACGCATAAACTATCTATACATACCCGAACATGGGTAAGGAAATTGTCATATGATCCAATAATACACCATATAAGGTATTCACTTGGTTATAATACAGCACATCATGCATTTTCACATATGGTGGGTCGTGTAAGAAATTTAAGGGTTAAGGACAGAAGCCACCTTCATGTGTGTGTGTGTGTGTGTGTGTGTGTGTGTGTGTGTGTGTGTGTGTGTGTGTGTGTGTGTGTGTTTTATTTATACATTTTCTTTGCCAAGGTTTCGTTGTTAAAGCGGTAATGGATCAAGGTGAATTTTGTCTCCAGCCCTGATAATACTTCACCAAAGGTAAAAGACATATCACTAATGTTGTAATATTGACCTATCACCAAGCAGGCCGTATGACAGGGTTGCCTATGCGGTCGGCATGAGCGTCCGCGCGGTGAGGACGGTGGAAAGGCGGCATCGCACCACCAACTGCGAGGCAGGGACGGCCCAGGCACTACCACCACCACCACCTGCAACACCTCCCACAACACCGGCCGGATTCGACAGTTTCACCGTAGCGGCCATTCGTCGCAAAGTCCATTCAAAGTTCGCCGCCAAAGAAGTTATGACTATTGCTTCCCTGACGGAGGAGCTGATGATCGACGGCATCATTCCGATGGCAACCTCGGATACGTCGGTGTGGCGACTCCTCCACGATATGGGATTCCGCTATAGGACATCAAAGCGGACTATGTATGTGAGGAAGGAGACCCTGGACGTTGTATGCCGGCGGATTAATGCTCTCAGGGCACTCAAGCAACACCGGGAGAGAGTGATGCAGGTGGTGTACCTTAACGAGACATGGTTCACTACCAGGATGCACCACAGCATGAAGTGGGTGGACACAACGCAACCTGCCACAAGCACCACGTACAGCCGTCACGTGCCCCCCGGAGAAGGGGACCGCTTTGTGGTAGTTGCAGCCGGCACCGCTGATGGTTTTGTGGAGGATTCGTTCCTGTGCTACCACACCAAGACAACCAGCGGTGACTACCACGGCGAGGTTAACGGGGAGCTCTTCCTTCGTTGGCTGACATCACAGCTCCTGCCCTCGCTGGCTGAACCATCTGTGCTTGTATTAGACAATGCGCCATATCACAGCCAGCAGACGGAGGAGAGTCGTTGCCCAACCACTGCCACCAGGAAAGCTGACCTCATTACATGGTTGGAGAAACACAGGCTGCCCTTCCCGCCACACGCGACACGGCCTGAGCTCCTGCTCATATGCAAACGGAACCGTCCACAGCCACAATACATCGTCGACAACACCATTCGAATGTGGGGTCATGAGGTCGTCCGCTTGCCACCAGCCCATCCAGAACTGAATGCCATTGAACAAGTATGGGGGCACATGAAAAGACACGTGCGCTCGTCCTTACAACACTTCACTCGGGCAGACTTGCAGGCCAGGCTGGAGGAGGCAAAAATGGGTGTAACGGCAGAGGTGTGGGCAGGTGCGGTTCGCCGATCACAAGGCTATGAGGAGGAGTACTGGGCCACAGACAACATACACCACAGCATAGATCCCGTCATCATAAACCTCGACAGCGATGATGAGGAAGACTTGTTCTTGGAAAGTGACGTGGAGTAAAAGAAAGGTTATGCTGTGCACTCATGTTGTCATCACTTGTCACCTCATCATATATCCGCTTCCGCTCACAGTGTATTTTGAACTATGAAATACTCTTCCATATAACCTGTAGTTCTCTTTCTTAAAAAGTTATCCCATGGATTAATATCCGTTTTCATTTATGTCCTAAAAAGGATTTATAGATATATATTATACACAATAATACTAATAAAGATAATACTAATACTAATAATAATATTAATAACAGTAATAATAATAGTAATAATAATAGTATTAATATTACTCATAATAAAAATAATAATAATAACGGTAATACCATTACTATTACTACTACTACTATTACTACTACCACCACTACTACTACTACTACTACTACTACTAATAATAATAATAATAATAATACAGTGTAATAATAAAATATCTCGATTTCATCATGTTACTGCTCTGGCGCCCATCCCCAAACGTACTTTAGGGTACAGGCTACAAGGCAAAATGGAAATTGATCCATGAGCTACAAAGAGTATATAGCCCAGATGAAGGCAAAGAAAAACAATTTACGCACACCTCATTATTTTATGGCTAATGCATGCACCAGTTGGACAGCCATATACATCTCGTGGGTTAGTGCAAGGTTGAAATTAATTTAATTGAATTCCATGAGAGAGAGAGAGAGAGAGAGAGAGAGAGAGAGAGAGAGAGAGAGAGAGACGGGGGGAGGTTGAGGGAGGGAGGGGGTAAAGAGTGATAGAAGGAAGGAGGGATCATACAGGTAGGGGGAAAGAGGTGGGTGGGGTCTAAGGAGTGACGTAGTGATGGCTGTGTCCGAATACTGTCTCTGGATATCGGGAATTTCTCTCAACTGTCAAGAGTATGTAGCTTACTCATACACTTCTGGTAATGCACTATGCAGTCAGAAATTAGCGCTAGGTGTGAAATAAACTGTGGCAAAGTATAATAGTGATCCAACACTTCGTTACCGAGAAAACCCAGAAAATCGAGGTAACAGCCGCTGAAATGCATAGTAACCAGCTCTGCATGGCTGCCACACGCATCTCACATTAGTGTTGGTTCTCTTGAGAATGTTGCACAATGTGACTGTTGGCCAGGGAATTTGGGTTTGGTTCATCCATCAACGACTGTAAACAATGAAGAGTTGCTGGTGTTCACTATCATCATCACTGAAACAAGGAAAGACAAAATGCCAAAAACCTGAATTAGACAGTTCTTCAAGTTATTAGAGCTTGTCAGCATTCAAGGAGGTCACTGCCACCTAAGCCTTTCATTCTCCTTCCTCCTATGCCCTTCTTTCTCCTTCCTCCTCAGCCCTTCTTTCTCCCACCACCTTCTTCAGCTCATAACCAGCTGGCCTCGCACACCAATGTCATGGGATGTGTTGATAACAGACTTAACCTGCTCAAACAGCATCAAAGCACATAATTCTCATCAAGTTCCAGAATATAAGAGAGAAGTGGAGGAATGATTGGGTAAATATGAATTGGAGCAGATAGGGGACGTGGAAGGTGTGTGCAAGATATTCACAAGAGAAATCTGTGCAGCATGTGAGGTGGTGTGTGGGGTGAAGAGAAGACGAAAGGAGGTGCAAGGAACAGCATGTTGGAATGAAGAGGTGAGACAGTCTGTGGCACAAAAGAAGAAAGCATATAATGAATGGATGAGAAATAGGGACGTGAAAGAAGTTGAGAGACGGAAGAGAGAGTAATATGTAGAAAGAAAGAGAGAGGTGAAAAGATTAGTAAGAGAGAGTGAGAGGAGAGTGGATGAGGTATTTGGAAGGAATTTGAGTGTAAAGTGGAGGGAATGTAAGAAAATGTCCTTGAAAGAGGTAAATAGAGTTAGACAGGGTGACAATGAAGTCAGATGGGGAATGAAAGATAAAAATGGTAGATTACTAGTGGAGAAGGGAGAAAAAGTGAGCAGATGGAGAGAACACTTTAATGAATTGCTGAACATAGAGAATGAATGTAATGCGAGTATAAGTGGTTGGGGAATGGCTGGGAGAAGGAGGGAGGTGAGAAGACAGGAAGAAATCAGTAGGATAGAAGTTGTGGAAGCAGTGAAGAAAGTTAAAATGGGGAAAGCCCCAAGAACTGATGGAGTGTGTGGTGAAATGCTGAAGCATGGGGGAGAGATAGTAGTAGAGTGAATGTGGAAGATGTGCAGATTGGCCTGGGAGGAAGGTAAAGTCCCGGAGGATTGGAAGTCAGGTATAATTATTTCCCTGTACAAAGGAAAAGGGGAAAAAGAAGTGTGTGGTATTCATAGGGGCATTTGTCTTCTTAGTGTAATAGGAAAAGTGTATGGTAGGATACTTATCGACAGAGTTAGGGAAATAACAGATGAATTAATTGGAGAAGAACAGGGAGGCTTTAGGCAGGGAAGGGGTTGTGTAGATCAGATATTCATTTTTAGATCTTTAGTGGAAAAGTTTCTAGAGAAGGGAAAGAAGTTGTATGCAGCCTTCATGGATTTGGAGAAAGCATATGATAAGGTGGATAGACAAGGATTGTGGAAAGTATTAAGAATATATGGAGTAGATGGGAAGCTGTTGAATGCTGTGAAGAGTATGTATGATGGTGCTAAGGCTGCAGTGCATTTGGATAGTGAACTGAGTGAATTTTTCCATTTGAAAGTTGGGTTGAAACAGGGATGCGTCATGTCTCTATGGCTGTTCAATCTGTACATGGATGGGGTTATAAAAGAGATGCAAAGTAGGGCAGTGGATGTTGGAGTGACCCTAATGAGAGAGAGCAGTGTCTGGAAACTCCCTGTGCTGTTGTTTGCAGATGATACTGTGTTGTTAAGTGAAGCTGAAGCGGAGCTGCAAGGCTTGGTGGATGAGTGGGAGAGAGTGTAAGAAACGGAATCTAAATGTGAATGTAGGGAAGAGTAAAGTTATGGTCTTTGAGAGAAGTGAAGCCAGTGAATGTACAGTGAGGTTGGATGATGAGGAAATGGACAGTGAGTATGTTTAAGTACTTGGGTAGTGTGATGAGTAAGGATGGAAGTTCAGAGGGTGAAGTGCTTGATAGGATACAACAGGGAAGAATGGTTGCTGGTTCCTTAAAAGCAGTGGTAAGATACAGAGAAGTGAGCATGGAAGTGAATACGTTACTACATGACAGTATTGTGATACCAACTCTAATGTATGGAAATGAAGCTTGGACGTTGTTGGAGGGACAGAAGTCAGGAGTGAGAGCAGTGGAAATGAGTTATTTGAGAGGAGCATGTGGAGTCACATGGAGAGACAGACTGACAAATAAGGATGTGAAGGTGCATTGTGGTGTGGATGTGGATGTGATAGGAAGTGGTAGGAGAAACACACAGCTTTGGTTTGGCCATGTGGAGAGGATGGAGAGTGAGCGACTGACAAAGAGAGCATAAGTGAGTGAGGTGGAGGGGGATGCCAAAGATAAGATGAAGCGATGGAGTGGAGACGTATACGAGAGACGGGGGTGTGAATTGGGAGCAGGGCAGTGAAATAGCGTGGGACAGGGCGACGTGGAGGCGATTTAATTGTGGTCATCCGTATGGGATTGGGGAGTCTGGCAATAGACAGATAGAAAGAAATTCCACACAACCACAACTAAGTATTCAAGGTATGCAAGTGTCCCAGTTCCAACAGATGAAACAAAGACACTCATCTGTACAGAGGTTAAGGATGGCGGCTACATCATACGTGGCTGACCATCTGTACAATGTCCCACCAAATGCCAATATCGGCATAAACACTGGGTTGGAATATCTTACTGACCAAGTTGATTGTGGCAGGTTTGCTGGGCTACTCCTCTGTCAACTCCAGGGTTCATGCCAACGTGCTGCCTTCAAAGGGGGTGTCAGCTGGTCTGGAAAAAAAAATAAAAAAAATAAAAAAAAAAAATAATAATACAGTAATAATAATCTATCGATCTATCTATCTATAGCCTTATATCTTAATCCACGGGTGGCTATAAAATATAAATTATAATAAATACACACACACGAGACAAAAATGTATACAGTATCATTATCATCATCACTATCATCCTGAACTATTTTTGCATCATCATCATCTTTCCTTAATTTTTTCCCCACCCTCTGTCAATCCCAGAATTAACTTGAATGTGCCATATTCACAGGGAGTGTTGTGTGACCTGCAAAAAAAAAAAAAAAATGTATATCATCATCATCATCATCAGCAGCAGCAGCAGCACCACCACCACCACCACCACCACCACCACCACCACCACCACCATTATCACTGTTTTTTTTTTTTTTCCCCACCATGGTAAAATAAACTGATGCCATACTTCTTCCCTCGTCTATCAATTCCAGGATTAACCTGGATTCTTCTCTAAGACAAGTTACAGTGAACATACTATAGGAACTCACCCAGTGATCATGATGTTTTCCGTAGGAGTGGCATGGTCTCCTGCAGGGGGTCTTGTTGCAACCTGAAAAAATAGTTGATTAGTTGCATGACTGCAACAATATGAATGATGATTTCCGTATGTGTCAACAAAAGGGTTAACAGAGGGTTATGGCCCCTCCCTGTAAAACTACTACCTCAAAGACAAACGGCCACCCCTTACAGGATTATTGCGTCTGGCTATAGAGAGACAGACAAACTGACAGAAAGATAGATAGATAGACAGATAGATTGACAGACAGACAGCTAGATAGAGAGATACTGTAGATGATGCTAATTACAACACAGAGGATCCTGGTGTTATAAGCAGTTACATTTATGGAAACCTGCTCATTAAGTGAAAGCTTATAATAACAGAGTACATAACCAAAGGGAAAAAGGGGGATTTGGTGTTTGACCACTACCAGTATGCACCTATAGTGCTGTGCAAACCAATTTTAAACAAGAATAAAGGTTAGTAATTTCTAAAATGCACATACAACACCAACATATGACCTACAATAATACATATCTACTGTAATGGAGGCATAAAGATCCCCAAGAAATGCCACTGGAATTGCATCCAAGTCCACAAACTACAAAATCTGACAAATGACTGTGTACAACTTCTATGGTAAACATGAGTGTAATAACCCCGAATAATAAACATGTCAATATAAATATGTATGATAACATAATGCACAGGGACTGGACCCGCATAAATATCTTGTCTAACTTCTTACATCAACACGTAAACTCGTCACACACCATAAAAGCAGATTTTTTCTCACCCCATGGCCATCACCTCATAATAAAAACTGTTCACAAAAATCTTTTTATTGCTCCCACTGATCTCTTTAAAGTTTATATCACTTTCCAACACTATAAACACAGCTAATTCATTTTATTGACCTTACGAATGAGACTCTCCTCTTGGTTGCACCTGTACCATGCACTACTTTCTTCAATAATTTTATTTTTTTCTCAAAAGCAACTGCAATTCTTGTGTTCTTAGCACATCCACTGCAAAATGGAGCACAAGTTAGTTTCAAGATGGTAGTCAGAGTTCTAGGAGGCTAAGGCAGGCAGGTATAGGATGTGCATCACGTGGATGGGCTTGGGTTATGGATCCTTAACAGTGAGTGACAAAAACACAGGTTGTAAACAAATGCAACCATTTGGAAACTGGATACCTAAACACACCCACTTTGTCTCCCCAGCACAACTTAGTGATATTATTAGATATTAAATAATAAAGAGAGAAAATGAATGCTCATGTTATTATAAGATCATCACAGGTATAACCCGATATACAATACCCCGGCTTAGCGATAGGAGGTGAAATACCACCATACCCCGCCTAACGATGGCCAAACCCCAGATTAACGATAGGTTTAATTTTTTAAAACTGATTCTGATGATACAGTAAAACCTCGATATAATGAACTTCAATAGTCTGGAATTCGCTTTTATCGGACTCGAGGAGCTACCAGACTAAATTCCTATATACTGTATTGGAAAAAGTCCGATAAAGCTAGAAGCAGTCTGGACTGCCTGATCACTTCAGCTATATTCACCACAATAAGGTAAATAAAAGACATGTTTATCAGTGTACAGTACAGTATTATTATACATATTATACCATTTGATTAATGCAGCGAAGCTATAACACAGTACAGTACTGCAATGGTAGTCAAAACAGTTTAAAAACCGTTCATGTGGTCCGGACTAATGTCTGATATATCGGAACAGGTCTGGGTTAGCAGGGGGAAGTCTGGATGTCGCTTTAAGCAGAATTTCGCATTTTTCGGAATGGTTTGGGCCCCAATTAGTCCGTTATAGTGAAGTTTTGACTTAAATTTTGTGTTTAGGTTGATTTATAAACTGTTTTTAGACTTAGATTAATGTGTTTTAGTCACAGGTGGGGTGAACATTGTCATTTTGGGGTACAGTTTACTAAGTTTGATTTTTTCCAGACTTATATTTGATGATTTTCAGATTTTAATTTTGGGTTTAGGTGCGTTATAAACATTTTTAAGGTTTAGTTTAGCTTGTTTTAAAGCTACTTGGGGGTTTAGTGAGCTAGAAACTTGTTTCAGACTCATTTGGGTGGATTTAGGACTTGGTTGGGGAGTATCCCAAGGTTCAAAAACACATCCCTATACTTTACATGCTAAATCTACCCTGAGACATAATACCCTGCCCAGTGATGGGTTTTTACTTAACCAACTGCATCGTTAAACTGGGGTATATCTGTACTTTCCTCAGCCTTAAATCACAACTCTACTGTACAATGTAAAACAGAAATATTGTCTTGGCTTGTTGGGGTTGAACAGCCCTTATGTTGCTTCACCACTACCAGCACTGGCTCGGTGTTTCACAGAATGCCATGGTGAAAGCTGCAAGAGTGATTTTGTTTGGGGCAATTTGTTTGAGGCCAAACCTTACAGGACTGAAACATCTGACTATAGTTAGATAGCTACCTCAGCGATAAGGGACTGAATAAGAAGACTGCCAGAGATCGAACAGCATGGAAAGCTGCCATTAGGTGACCAAGGCCAACACATGCAAGCATAATGGAGCCTTTATAAATGAAATGAAATGTTTCACTCCTGTGCTGTTCTCATCACTCCCATTCATTGGCCTTCGAAAATAGTCTTTCCATATGCTCCTTAATTCACTTCCATTTGTTACATTTTTCCACTCTCTTCCCTTACATTTTTACACTAGGTGGTTGGTGGTGGCAACTGTCACCTATTCACTTGATGTAGTGCTACCTACTTCGTCCTTAACCTTAATCACTCTTTTTCTGTGTCTGCTATCCTCACTTCCTATTTCTTCCACCATTCCTGTCATTTTTTCTCTCCACTTAAGGTGGCTGTACATTGACAAGCCTAATGATTTCTTATAACCCAGAAAACCATTTACTACACTTGGTAGTAACCACATAATTATACAATTGGGTGATGTGGAGCCTTCTATGGTGCCCCTGAAAGGTGAGTGGAGACACACAAGTGTGATGTCTATCCAGGACGCAAACTTCTGCACTCTTGCCGGTGAGGTGCTGTCCACTGCAAGGGAACATTGGTTCACTGCACGGGATGACCCTGCAGGGACAGCGCCTGTCTGCAGCTGATGAGGTCTGTTCAGCCAGACAAACTGGGATTACTTAAAAACAACAACAACAAATGTATACTGCACGGTACTTTTTTTCATTATCTTTACACCTCAAGCCATAATTAACTCTTATTTTCATGGTACAGTAGTTTACATTTACTTTTCCTCCAGGATAATTATTTACTTATTTCTTTATCCAAGAAACTGTTAAGCTTGTCAGTCAGTGTATAGCCACCTGAAGTGAAAATCAGGGCACCCCTGTAATAAAAAGTGGCAGAAATGATGGGAGAAATAGGAAGAGAGGAAAGCACACACAAGAAAAAAGTGATAAAGGTGAACGAAGAAGTAGGCAGCACTGTATCAACTGAGTGGATGACTGGTGCCCCTATCTACCACCAACTGTTTTTATGTGACAATATGAAGGACACAACAAAGGAGTATTGGAAGGAAGGATTTTCTATTGTCCGGGGAGGAGTGACAAATAAGGAAGGTGTTACATGAACTATTTATATATGACAGCAATATCTATCTATCTGTCTATTGCCAGATGCCTTAATCTCATAAGGAGTGGCCACAAGCAAATCACCTCCAAGCTGCTGAGTCCCCCATGATTTCACTGCCCTGCCCCCAGCTCACCCCCCCCCCCTCTCTCATATACCTTTCCACTCCATTTCACCATCTCATCCTTAGCCTCCCCCTCCCTCTCCCCCCCTTCACCTCACACATACACTCTCCTTGTCAGTCTTTCGCTTTCCATCCTCTCCACATGGCCAAACCACCTCAATGTGCTCCTCCTAACAGTTCCTATCACATCCACATCCACACCACAACGCTCCTTCACTTCCTCATTTTTCAGTCTGTCTCTCCATATGACTCCACATGCTCCTCTCAAATAACTCATTTCCACTGCTTTCACTCTTAACTTGTGTCCCTCTAACAAGGTCCAAGCTTCACTTCCATAAGTCAGAGTTGGTATCACAACACTGAAGCACAAAACAAAAGAGTCCAGGATGAAAGATAATCTCTGTCACTTGGGGAGGACTGAGAAATATGGAAGGCAGGACATAGTGGTTACAGAAAGCTGCCTGCCAAATCTTGCTCATGGCTGTGCCTTATCATTCAGCTGTGATACACTGGCACATATATAATAAAGACTTACTCTAATATGGAAGCTTCTAACCCTTTTACAACCAATGATCATCATTATTATCATCATCTTATCCAGTGTCGCCCCATGAGGAGTCTAGAAGCCCGGTGCTAGGCAAGTTGGTCCTGATATTTAAGATGAGAGTGACCAGCCTCACTCATCCCTGAGTGGCATTACATGATCAATAAACTCCAACAACTCCTTGGGTATAAACCTGCACAGGCTCAGTCCTATCGGGGCACCTTAATTACTTACTAAACCACCAGGTGCCATAATTTGGTTATATGGTTACCACCCAGTGTAGTAAATAGTTTCCTGGTTTACAGGAAACCTACTTAAGCTAATCAGAAGACAGTAAACCCTCAATATACTGAACCCTCTTTTAACGAACCACCTTAAGCTGGCCTGACTTTATGTTTATTTAACAAATTTTGTTTCGTAAAAGAGTGGACATAAAGATGCACATAAATATACATGGTACAGAGGCAATGGAGAGCGTGTTGAAGGAAGCCTAACTGACTACATGCTTGTATAGAGGTCGATGCTGGGTAGTGTTGTTGATACAAGGGCAGTGAGACGACAGTGTCCAGGTTTGTCAAGCCAAGTTGTTTGAAGGATAGCAAGAAATACAGTTTTCCACATAGATGCACAGACCTGTGGAATAGCCTGGACAAAGAGATCATCCAGTCTAAAGGATTAAAAGAGTTCAAAACTAAATCTGACGTTGAGAAACAGAGATGGGATCCCATGAACGTAGCTCATTTCCTCTATATCACAACTAGGCAAATACACAGAGCAAGTGAAAAGGGTAACACATCTTACCTTGAGGGTGAAGGGTTCCATAAGATACATAAACAATGTATCCTGCACATGATCTAATAGTATGCCAACCACCGGTTCAAATTCATCGCATCAGGAGCTTTACGGATTCTTACCTGGTTATAAAAAAAATATATACCGGTAGCTAGTTAGCAATACAGTACTTATAACCATAATCCTGACTCTTTTTCTTGCCACTGTCTCTATCTATCTATCTATTGCCAGACTCTTCGTCTCTATCTATCTATCTATTGCCAGACTCTTCAATCCTGTAAGGGGTGGCCACAAACAAATTGCCTCTATGGTGCCCTGTCCAATGCCACTTCACTGCCTTGCTCCCAGCTCACACCCCCCCCTCTCATATACTTCTCCACTCCATCCCTCCATCTCATTCTCGGCCTTCCCCTCCCTCTCCCCCCCCTCCACCACACTCTCACATACACTCTCCTCAATAGTCTCTTGCTCTCCATCCTCTCCACATGGCCAAACCACCTCAATGTATTTCTCCTAATGCTTCCTATCACATCCACATCCACACCATAGCGTTCCTACATTTCCTCACTTGTCAATTTGTTTCTACATGTAACTCCACATGCTCCTCTCAAATAACTCATTACTTACCATCATTCATTTTACCACTACTGTTACTAATAATACAACAGTAATAATAATAACCACCATCATCAATATCATCATTGCAGGACTGACATGCATTTTCAGAGATCTATATAATTTTTTTTTTTTTTTTTAAGTGTCCGACTCTGGGCAAAGGCTCAGGGCCTATTTCTTGGGGGCAGTGGCCTATCCCAAGGCCCAGTAGTCCTCCTACACATCCACATGTCACCACTTCGACGCTAACACCCACCGTCCATATCGAATACATGCTAGGGTTGTCTCATACAGGACTGGTGTATTGGTATTAGCGGGGGTATTTTTACGACATGTCGGCGGGTCATCTGGTAGATCAGGAAAGTCTGCTTTTTAGGAAATTCAAATCCTTAAACTGTTCCTTGTCCCAGCCGGGATTCGATCTTGGGTCCATTAGGACTGCAAGCCGCCTCTCTACCGATTCAGCCACCGCTATAGATGTATTCAAGTTTCTTTCACTATCATAATCAGTATACTGTACAGTATTTAACATACTATGGAATACACTAGGAAACCATTTACTATGCTGGGTGATAAGTATCTATCTATCTATTGCCAGACGCCTCAGTGCCGTTCGGGGTGTCCACAAACAAATCGCCTCCACGTCGCCCTGTCCCTTGCCATTTCACTGCCCTGCTTCCAACTCACACCCCCCTCTCTCATATACCTCTCCACCCCATCCCTCCATCTCATCCTCGGCCTCCCCCTCCCTCTTCCCCCTTCCACCTCACTCACATACACTCTCTTCGTCAGTCTTTCACCCTCCATCCTCTCCACACGGCCAAAACACCTCAGTGTATTCCTCCTAATGCAGGGGTTCTTAACCTGGGGTTCATGGACCCCTTGGGGGTCCATAGATGGGCTTCAGTGGGTCCGTGGTCAGAATAATTGAGAACAATTTAACAATATTGCTTGATGCCGTTTGGCATCATTGGCTGAGAAAGAAAGAAAGAAAAAAAAAGTCTTGAAGAATTCTGATGTTCGTTGACACAAGCTTACCCTTGTCTGGCAAAGCGAGCTATGGGTGCTCTGATTACGTTTGCTACTACATGCCATTGTGAGTCAGGGTTTTCAGCGCTTGTTTCTATCAAAACGAAAAGTCAAAATCAATTGGATGTCAATGACGACATGCGTGTTGCCTTGTTAAAGACCACTTCACAATTTCGTCTCCTTATTCAAGCCAAACAACAACAACGCTCGCATTGAAATGAACTTTTAAGCTGAATTAAAGTTTTGTTTCGTTTAATTTGCACAAGTTGGATGTATTTCATTTTTCATCGAGTGGCCATTAGTTTTTGCATGAAAAAGAGTGAGAAACATAATTCTTATATAGACTGTTTTGTACTTTGTAATTACCTACCTAATTGTTCTTACCTAAATGTATCTTTACAGGAATGAGTCAAGCTCGTACTGTCCCGTGTCTTAAACCATATTTATCGTACATATCCTTAAGTTTGTGAATTGTTTTGGCACACACTATTTCATTAGGAAGTGCATTCCATTGATCAATTGCTCTGTTTGGGAAACTGAATTTCCTTACGTCTTTATCACCTCTCTTCTTATGCAGTTTTTTGCAGTGTCCTCTTGCTGATACTTCTCCATATGTTAAGTAATCATTTATGTCTATTTTCTCCTTTCCTGATATGCACTTATATAGCATTATCATGTCACCTCTTTTCTTCTCTCCTGTAGTGTTGGTAGATTCAGTTTATTTAGTCTTTCTTCGTAGCTTAGGTCCCTTAAGCTTGGTATCCATTATGTAGTGGCCCTTTGAACTTTTTCAATCTTGTCTATGTGTTTTTTGAGATGAGGACTCCAGACTACTGATGCATATTCCAGGGTTGGTCTAATGAATGATGTTATTATCCTTCTTAGCATGTCTTCATTTATGTATGTGAATGCTATTCTCATATTTGCAAGCAGTGTATACATGTTCCGTACCTTCTCGCTGATGTGGTCAGCCGGAGATAGTCTGTTATTGATAATCACACCTAGGTCCTTCTCTCTTTCTGATGTGTATAGGGTTTTATTTCCTAACTTATAATCCCAATCAGGTCTTTTTCCACTTTTACCAAACTTGATTACATGACAGTTGTCCACATTGAATTCCATTTGCCATGTACTACTCCATTCATGAAGTTTATTTAATTCTTCTTGTAGCTCTTTACAAGAGTCTGTGTTAGTAATTCTCCTTTGTATTTTTGCATCATCTGCAAACATATTTAGATAGCTCTCATTTCCAGTGTTACTGTTTACATCATTTATATACACTAAAAACATGATTGGTGCCAGCACCGAACCCTGTGGTACTCCACTAGTCACTTCTTTCCATGATGAGTAGTTTCCTCTTATGGTCCTTTCACCGCAAGAAGTCCGTTCAGGGTGGGGCCCACCTGGTGAATCACCTCTAGCGATGCTGCCAAATCAACCGTAGTACATGCCTCTCTCTTATTTCTCATCTATGTGCTATTTGAAACTGTTTTTTATATTCTGTATATAGTAAAGGAAGCTATATAGTACATTGAGTATCACTTTTTAGAATTATAACAACGATTTGAATGAATTCTATGACACGTGGCAGTGCTTTTTTCCCATGTTGCCACGCCGTAGAATTGCCAATTTGACCACCAATTATCGGATTATCATCTACCCCCATCCCACCTGTTTCTCTCTCCCTCTCTCTCTCTCTCTCTCTCTCTCCCTCGTCAATATAACAGAAAGTTCTGATGACGAAGAAAATTATGATTAAAGATCAGAGAGAGGATTAGGCCGACAGGGGAAACCTCTTAAAAATAAAACGCGCCTAGACTTTTACCTCATAAGTGGTGTGGAAAAAAAATTGGAAATAAAAAATATATATATACAATATATATATATATATATATATATATATATATATATAGAGAGAGAGAGAGAGAGAGAGAGAGAGAGAGAGAGAGAGAGAGAGAGAAACAGGTGTGATGGGGGTAGGTAGTGATAATCCGATAATTGGTGGTCAAATTGGCAACGTCGCACTCGGGGGAATTCCAAATTCTGCCACACCCTGAACGGACTTCTTGCGGTGAAAGGACCATAGTACTGTCCTCATTTCTCTTTTTATGAGAAAGTCTTGCATCCAACAAGACAGTTTGCCTCGAATTCCTCCTTGATGGTACAGTTTCCATAAAAGTCTTTCGTGTGGTACTGTGCCAAAAGCTTTCTTGAAATCTAAATAGATACTGTCCACCCATCCTTTCCTTTCCTGTATTGTGTTTGTTACTCTGTCATAGTAGCTCAACAGATTAGTAACACATAATTTTCCTTTTCTGAAACCAAACTGTCTTTCTGTTATCATACTGTGTTCTTCTAGATGATTTACCCAAGCTTTTCTTATAAGTTTTTCTAATACCTTGCTTACAACACTGGTCAGTGATACTGGTCGGTAGTTGAGTGGATTTTGTCTATTTCCTTTCTTGAATAAGGGGACAATATTTGCTTTTTTCCAAATATCAGGTAGTTTACCTTGACTCAAGGATTTCTTGAAAATTAAAAATAATGGTTTACTTAACTCCTTTGCACATTCTCGTAATACCCAACATGAAATTTCATCAGGGCCACTTGCTTTTCCTCTGTCTAATCTCCTTAACTCCTCCTGTATTACTTTTTCTGCTATTTGTATATCTGGTAGTATGTGTGGACATGCGTGTCCCACATAGTCCCTCTCAAAATTTTTTTCTTCTGTAAAAACTAATTGGAAATTCTTATTTAGTGCTTCACAAATATCTTTCTCTTGTGTATAAGTGATTCCCTCGTCCGTAATGGATTGTATTATATCCTTTACTTTGGTTTTGCTTCTGATATAGTTGTAAAACAGCTTTGGTTGATCACTACTTTTATTTATTATATCGTCCTCAAACTGTTTTTGGGCTTCCCTCCTTATTCTTGTATAGTTGTTTCTTGCCTGTTTGTAATTATTATACGCCCTTTCACTATTGTGTCTTCTGTATCTATTCCACAACAAATCTCTTCTTTCTTTTGATTTTTTACATTCTGTATTGAACCATTTCTGTATTTTCTTATCTGCTTCTTTGTGCTGTAGGATGTACATCTGGACTCCTATTTCATAAAATTCACAACATTTTTTATATACAGCATTTAAATCTTGTCCTCTAGGCTCATTTTCCCAATCAACTTCTAAGAAATACTTCTTTAGGTCTTGATAATTTCCCTTTTTATAGTTTAGGCTCTTTTTGTAACTGTCATTGCTGTTTACTATGTCATATGCTATCCTGAAGTTATAATTTAGTACTGCATGATCGCTTTTGCCGAATGGAGGGTGATATATTAAACTGTCAGTATCATTTTCTTGCCTAGTAAATACTAGATCTAGCACTGAAGGTACATCAAGTCCTCTTTTTCTGGTGGTTTCCCTCACATGTTGCATTAAGAAAAACTCTTGTACGAGATCCAGGAGCTTTTGGTCCCAACAGCTTTCTTGGCTATTTATATCTAGAGTATTCCAATTTATATTTGTATTGAAGTCCCCAGTTAGTATAATTCTTTCCGATTTCTCTTCCATTTTATGTAGCAATGATCTTATACTCTGAATTGTACTCTCTGCCAGGTCCTCATATTCGTCTCTTTCCCATGTGTTTGATCTGGGTGGCATGTACAGATTGGCTACAATTACTTTACCTTCAGCTGTGTCGATCTCTACTGCAATCAGTTCTACTTGTGATGGTATATCTAGTTTTATTTCTTTGACTTTTAGATTTTTCTTAGTTAATATTATAATTCCTCCTCCTTTTTTTAAATTTCTGTCTCTTCTCCATATATTGTATTCCTCTAAGTTTAGTATGTCATTGGATATCCTTGGTGTTAATTTTGTCTCAGTCAGGCATATAATTTGTGGTTCATTTTCTCTGACATAATCATTCATCTCTAGTAATTTAGATACCATTCCATCCACATTTGAGTACATCAACTTTATCATCTTGTTTATATACTTGTCATGACATGGTTCTACTACCTTCCTCCTTTTTCTTCCATCCTGTTTGTGTACCACTTTCGTACCTGCAATCCTATTACTTTTTATAAAAATTTCTTCTTCTCCTCTTCTGATCTTCCCTCATTTTTTGTTTTTGCTTCCTCCCTTTTCTCTTTCAGTAATTCCAGTTCCTCTTGTGTTAGGCATCTTTTTATCCATACATTTTTGAACTCCTCTTTTTCCTTAAGATTCTTTGCATTTTTTAATATCTCTTCCACAGTGTTTACACTCTGGAAAGTCACCTTTAGAGGTCTTGTCTTGCTTTTCTCGTATTTTCCTAACCTTTTGTTTTCCTCTATGTCTTTACTACAGATTTCCTCTGATACTTCTTTCAGTAAGCTCATTACATTTGCCATCTCCTTTTTGTCTCTAGTGATCTTGTTTTTAACTTCTTCCTCTTCTATACCAGTGATTACTATTGATTTGCTTATCTCTAATGCATCTCTGACTAACTTTGGATTGTTTTGGATTATTCTTTTCACTTCCTTTTTAATGCTTTTTTCCTCCACCCTTGTTTCTAAGTCTTTCTTTACTTTCACCATTTCAGCATACGTGGTTTCTACATCATTTTTGTAGCTTTGCACAGCTTCATTCACCTGTGTTATCTTCTCCTCAATATCACTGCTCTGGTCCATAAGACTGCTTGCTTGCCTAATTGTCTCTGTGTTATTTTTGAACTCTTCCATAACATTCTCGTGATTGACTACTGTACTTGCCATTTCACTCACCTTCTTCCTAAGCGTACTCAGTTCTACTGTTAGTTCACTGATGGTTGTGTCTTTCTTATTGGCCTCCCTTCTGACTCAGCGCATTTTTTTTTCCTCGTGGTTCTGTGTTCTGTTTGAACCAGTCTTGTTTAAACTTATTATTTCTTTTCCTTTTAATAATGAAAAATCATTTAGTCTAACCTGGTACAGAGCTTGACTCATTCAAAGATACTAATTTAGGTAATGCCACTGGCCGTGTTGGTTGGATACGGAGCGCCGACGACGGACGTCTACCTCTGATGACTCCCTCCGTGTGTATGTCATACAGTGCGTGTGATAGTTTTCAGTAAAAGAAAGTATATTAATTGCATGCAAAATGCTGCGCTTATGTGCATTTTTGTAGGGAAAGGGTTCATAGCTTTCTCCAGATTCTAGAAGGGGTCCATGACTCAAAAAAGGTTAAGAACCACTGTCCTAAAGCTTCCTATCACATCCACATCCACACCACAACGCTCCTTTATATCCTCATTTGTCAGCCTGTCTCTCCATGTGACTCCACAGGCTCCTCTTAAATAACTCATTTCCACTGCTCTCACTCTTGACTTTTGTCCTTCCAACAATGTCCAAGCTTCACTTCCAGACGATAGAGTTGGTATCACAATACTGTCATGTAACTTTTTCACCTCCACGCTCACTTCCCTGCTTCTTATCACTGCTTTCAAGGAACCAGCAACCTTTCTTCCCTGCTGTACCCTTTCAAGCACTTCACCCTCTAAACTTCCATCCTTAATCATCACACTACCCAAGTACTTAAACGTACTCACATTTTCCAATTCCTCACCATCAAACCTCACTGTACATTCACTGACTTCACCTCTCTCAAAGACCATGACTTTACTTTTCCTTACATTCACATTTAGATTAGATTCCGTTTCTTACACACTGTCCCAAACTCATCCACCAAATTATGGAGTCTGGAGGCTGAGCGAGTAATTAAGGCACTCCAAATGGACTGAGCCGGTGCAGGTTTATATCCAAGGGGTGGGTGGGGCTTATTGCCCATGTAATGCCACTCAAGGATGAGTGAGGCTGGTCACTCTCATCTTAAATGTCAGGACCAACTTGCCTAGCCCTGGGCTCCTACACTCCTCATGGGGCAAAATAGGACTGGATAATGATGATGATGGAATCTCCATTCTAACCTGGCTTAAAACTGCCATTTCTGAATCTTGAATGTTGAGATTTAATTAATAGATTAATACTAGTATATGGTGCTAGTCATGAAAAAGTGCTATGGAAAGGATGTATAGCTGTGGTACTGACTTGTTCTGCTACTGTGCTACAAGAATACAGCTAAAAAGGAATGTATGGTAAATCTCTGCCAAATTACAGTGGACAACTTCTAGTCATTATTATCATACCACTGCCACCACCACCGCCACTGCCATCATCATCATCATCATCATCCAGGCCTCTCTTCTCACATAACGATGGGGTGAGGTGGGGTCCAAAGAGCAATTAAGAAAACAATAAGGAAACTGACCAGAAGTGTGCCTGATTTGATGGTTCACATTCTCAGTCACTCACCTTTCAAGCTCCCTGAATCCCGACTCCACCCCACACGTGTAAGGATCATCTAACAGCTGGAATAAAATAGCTACAGTTGTTCCAATCCACCTCAGGTACCTCACTTGCATCAACATCCACACTTACACACCTCATTACCAAGTACAGGCACTCTTATGACAATCATTATTATCTAACTCAAATGACCACTGTCTATTACCTACTATGAATACATGCCTTTTCTTTTTTGTTTTAGCTTATACAATATGTAGCATCATTACAAAGTAAATTTAAGTACTTCCACCTCAAACAGTGAATGCAACAAAAATAAAAAAAAGACTGGAGGTTACATATTATCAGGATAAAAAGAGTTCAGTGAAATAAGTAAAGCTGACCCGGAGAGTGATTCAAAATTTATACAGGTGTTATTGCCATTGTTGACTGAACCTGGTCTATCTAGCTAAGCAGACAAGTCAGTCATAGGTCAGTACTGCTTCCACAGGCTGTCCTACAGGTTCAGTATAGTGCATACACTGTGTAGGGAACCTGCATCTCATCAAGGTCAGACCTACAAGTTAAGTGCAAACACAGTGTTAGGAACCAGCACCCCGTCATGGCAGACATTGCCTCACCTGGGTCAAACAAGGGTGCTTCCCATGGTGAGGTGCAGGGAAATATGAGGGGCTTGGATCCCGTGTGGATGCCTTTGCTGCTCCACCCAAGGTACACTGTGCCATCAAATGTAGGCTCTCATCAGCACCAGTTTTGTCAATAAAAACAGTACAGTAGAAAGTAAATCAATGGCAAATCAGGTTATGCAAAAATTTCTCACATATACACGCATGCACACACATCCAGTAAAAAGGGTAATACAATAAACCCTCCCTTTACCATACTCTGCTTGACTGGATATCGGATTTAACAAACACTTTGAGGTCCCGACAAACCATCATACATACCAGATACCATCCACTAAATGGGAAACCACTCGGACTATCTGTTACATGAGGCATATGACACGGGCCTACTGGATCAAAGTGGATCGCTTCCCGTGTCCAGGAAGACTCAATGCAGTTACCAAAGCTGCCGGCATTTTTTTTTTTTCCAGTTGCTAGGGCTTGTCATGAAGAAAAGCTATGACATGGGTGTGAAACTGTGGGCCAAGCATTTATAAAATGGGTATAGTTTCCATTTTTAATACTAGAATATGCTATCTGACTCATTATTTTCCACTATGTGCTTCAAATCCCACTTCAGGGAGGAGGATCATCGGATTTACCGGATTATTGGCTTTATCGGATTGAGCTTCCCCCCAACTGACTCAGTACAGGGAGGGTTTACTGTACATCTAACCTTGAGGGTGAAGGGGCAAGTCAATAGCAGATCAGAGGGTTCTGGAAAATGCTCTCCAACACACACATATGCACATACATACATCAAGTGAAAAGGATAACACATCTAACCTTGTGGGTGAAGGGCTCCATGAAATCCATAAACACTGTAACCTGCTGATGATCTCTTAGATTGCCAACCACAGCTTCAAAATCATCGCATCAGGACCTTCACAGTTTCTTATCTGGTTATAAATGAAAAATTCAATTAGCAATAGCTACAGTATGGTACAAACTCTAGAATCCAAAATGCTTGTCTACAAGGGCTTTCTGGAAAATGGAATATTTTCCATAGTCAAATCTGACACCTATGAGAAAATTATGTAATAAATGATCTAGAGTATCATAAGCTGTAAAAACACTGGTTAGCTTGCATTAGGATTTAGGAATTTATTATCTCATCCTACACATGTCAACAAAAGAATGCTGGCTTCAAACATACATAATGACTGTGCCGGGATAAATATACACAATGACTATGCAGGGATAGGTGACATCAACACCTCTCTTTAATTTGAAAAAAAATATTTGGGAAAGTGGAGGATCCTGGAAACTGGATATTTGGAACTGGGAATTGTACGAGTACAGTACGGTACCACAGCTACTTCATGATCATCATCTTGACCTAAAAACAAAAACACTACAGATCAGGGAGAATTATTAGCAGCAAACCCTGTGACACTAAAACACAATCATTCAAGCCCCCGGAATCCTGGCTCTACCTCACAGGCTGCCTTCAAGTGGTGGCACTTATATAAACACGTGGGTCAGTTGTCCCATTATACAGTACAAACATCCTTGCCCTTCAAAAGTTGGATGGTGGACTGCAGACAGAAGCTGCCTTTCACTTGCAGTTCAAACTGCCTCCATGTCACACTGTCCCCTACCATCAGGCTGCCCTCCCTCAATCTCATACCCCCTCCCTCATACATCTCTCCAGCCCATCTCATCTTGTCTCCCTCTTTCTCCATTTTATTCACATAAAGATACTTTATTCTTGTCACTCTCATTCATCATCATTGCCACAAGGGTCAACCATCTCTATCTATCTATTTATTGCCAGACGCCTCAATCCCGTTTGGGGTGGCCACAAACAAATCGCCTCCAAGTCGCCCTGTCCCCCGCCATTTCACTGCCCTGCTCCCAACTCACCCCCCCCCCTCTCTCATATACCTCTCCACCCCATCCCTCCATCTCATCCTCGGCCTCTCCCTTCCTCTTCCCCCCTCCACCTCACTCACATACACTCTCTTCGTCAGTCTTTCACCCTCCATCCTCTCCACATGGCCAAACCACCTCAGTGTGTTCCTCATAACGCTTCCTATCACATCCACATCCACACCACAACGCTCCTTTATATCCTCATTCGTCAGCCTGTCTTTCCATGTGACTCCACAGGCTCCTCTTAAATAACTCATTTCCACTGCTTTCACTCTTGACTTGTGTCCTTCCAACAACGTCCAAGCTTCACTTCCGTACGTTAGAGTTGGTATCACAATACTATCATGTAGTAACTTTTTCACTTCCATGCTCACTTCCCTGTTTCATATCACTGCTTTCAAAGAACCAGCAACCTTTCTTCCCTGCTGTACCCTTTCAAGCACTTCACCCTCCAAATCTCCATCCTTACTCATCACACTACCCATGTACTTAAACGTACTCACATTTTCCTATTCCTCACCATCCAACCTCGTTGTACATTCATTGACTTCACCTCTCTCAAAGACCATCACTTTACTCTTCTCTACATTCACCTTTAGATTCCGTTTCTTACACACTCTCCCAAACTCATCCACCAAGCCTTGCAGCACCCCTTCATCTTCACCCAACAACACAGTATCATCTGCAAACAACAGTACAGGGAGTTTCCAGAAACTATCCTCTCTCACCAAGGCCACTCCAACATCCACTACCCTACCTTGTACCTCTTTTATTACCCCATCCATGTTGTCACGAATCAAATTCGCGACATTTTCCTTTTGTGAGAAACCACGAACTATTAGTGGAAAACTCACTGAGTATCGCTCACTTAACCGTTTCTCTCTCCATTTCGGTGGTATACTTTTCAAAACATTCGTCACTGTTTCAAAAGTGACCGATCTAATGCACGTCATTAAGTGCTCTACTGAGCGATATTATTGTTTCTTTATTGTTCGCCCCTGCCTGCCTCGACCGTTAAAAAAATGCGGCCATAGCGCTCCCTTTCTTTCCCACGAGTTAGTCAGTCAAGTGTCTGTCGTGATGGAGTGAGGTTCTGTGCTCCAGCAGTGAGAGAGTGAGAGTTCAGCTAGCACCCAGACTCCACTAGACTACAGTTCTCCAGGCTCCCACCCTTCTTGGTGATACACCACATTCATTGACAAGTATTTTCTTTTCGTTTTCCTAGACTTAAGAGTTTAGTTAAGGTGCTTTTCCTAGGCGTAAGAATTTAGCTCGAGTGAGCGAGTGAGTACAATCTCTTTACTTGAATTCATTTTGAGATGTAACGTTAAATTTATTTTTGTAATCAATAAATTTAACAGTTCTTTTTTTTGAGCTTAATGTAATGTAAACTCGTGTTTCATTTCTCAACAATTAAGCTTATTTCCCTTATAGCTCCGAGCTTGCATAAACGTTTTGCCATTCATAACTGGTACTTAGGCCAGTCTTGTTGTATTAAACTTAAAATCCGTTGTGCCTCCTAGGAGTTACGCATCAGCAAGAACCTGATATTATTATTAGTATTAGTTATTTATTGTCAGGGGTGAAGTAACTTTCTCCAGAGGCAACAGTACTAATAAACAGCACTTGAGTAATTAGTCTCTGCTGTGTACTGTTGAGAAAGTTTATAAATTCTCGTTCTTAGAGAATCGTGCGAAGCAAGCCAGAGTAAAGTAATCATTGCTTGATTTAGCAAGACAATTCTTGTTCCTGCTGTTCAGTATTATTGAACAATTATCATTTTAAATTGTGCATTTATTTTAAAAAAACCCATGACAATTGGCGACCTCATTCCAGGATATTAACTCCTAGCTCTAAAGCTATTCACAAGATAATACTCATTCGTTCATAATTAGGTATTTATCATTAAAGTTTATAGGCACAAGCTTACTGGTGTTTACCGTTAGTTTAGCAAGTGAATTTTTGCTTTATTTTTGCCAGATAACTAGATACGATTGGTCACCACTAGCTTGTGTCTGTATTCTTTACTTGTGTTATTAGCATTCGTTTGCGAAGCAGTCAGTAATTAGTTTCGGTTTGCTTAGTAAATTAGCGCCATGTCGACCAGCATCTATGTACAGGAAGCCAAAGATATGGGTCTTACGGACCCAACTGAAATCAAAGAGTTCGTCCTCTCCCGGTTTAATTACGAACAGCAGCGCAAGAGTGATGCTCGTGAAGAGCGTCGAATTCAGCGTGAGGAACGCGAAAAGGAGCGCGAATACGAGCGAGAACAACTCGAATATGAGCGTGAACAACGCGAGAGAACGAGAACACGAACATGCCGAGCAAGAAACACGCGAAAAACATGAACTTGAAGTGCTGAAGCTCAAGCGAGATTCCTTGGCTTGAGACATATCTGGTGCAGTTAACCCAAGCTCCACTAGCGCTCTTCCTACTCATGTCCTGGCGACCCCACGCATCAAGCTTCCTTCATACAAGGAAGGCGAGCGAATCGAGCCGTACATAGCTCGTTTTGAGGACATGGCAGACATGTATCAACTGGATGAGGCAGCTAAGCGGATCCAATTTCTTAGTTTATTTGAGGGCCCTGCCCTCGATATTCTCCACAGAATTCGAGGAGACAATCTCACTTATGAGATGATGAAAGCTGCACTCATTAAGGCGTATGGTCTCACAGTAGACGACGCCAAAGTTCAGTTCATGCGAGCTCATCTCCAAGACAAGGAGACAGCTGTTCAGTTCCTCGACCGTCTCACTGCTTACTTAAATGAGTGGATGGAGAAAGATGAAACTCCTTCCGCGCGTGAAGGGATAATTGACCTTATGCTGCGTACACAGCTAGAGAGGTCGTGGCCTGCTGAGCTCATAGCACAGCTTAAGATCTGCCAGGTGAAAGATGCCAGTCAAATGGCAGAAAAGGCTGACGGATATTTTACAGCATACGGGTATCAAACTCGTAAGCAAAACACCTGGAACAGCAGAAAAGATACTGCCAAGTCTGGGAAGCCGTCTCAGACTGAATCCCAGCAC
The DNA here is from genome assembly GCF_032717465.1 of Coenobita brevimanus. Classification (NCBI taxonomy): domain Eukaryota; kingdom Metazoa; phylum Arthropoda; class Malacostraca; order Decapoda; family Coenobitidae; genus Coenobita; species Coenobita brevimanus. The sequence goes on from NC_137044.1 coordinate 23,472,177, forward strand.
CAAGGCCGTTCTCAGAGTAATGGCCAAGGTCCAAGCAAACCGCAGAAGGACCAGGGGCAAATTACACAGCAGCCTGCTTGGAAGCGGTACAACAAGTACCCTAACCAGCAGCAGTATCAGCCACGCAACCAACCGTTGGGACAAACTTTTTCACCACCAGCTCAAAAGAGGCAGGAAGCGAACGCAGCCTTCATTCCTCAGCAGCAGCATGGTGGTCACGTCCCTACCAGTACGGGTACTCCCCCACAGTTCACTAGTCCCACAGTGACAGTGAACCCCCCTCCACAGATGGCCAGTGTTCCATCTCCACAGGCAGTGAGTACGACTCCTCAAGTATCTAATTCTCAGGGCACCATGTTTGCTGCATCAATTCAGCAGCCTCATGAGTGGCTAGCTGCTTCCTCCACAGGCCCTCCCACAGGTGACAGTACCTTCCTTGTTCAGCCAGGGTTTGTGGGAGCCATCCCTGTGAAGGTCCTGAGAGATAATGGATCCTCAGGTTGCTCTGTCAAGCAGAGTTTAGTTCGGCCTGAGCAGTACACAGGTCGACAGATCCATGCAAACCTTATTGATGGATCAGTGAGATTGTTCCCTGAGGCATGTATCCAGGTGGCATCTCCATTTTATACTGGTACAACACTCGAAGTTGTCATGCCAGAACCCTTATTTGACCTTATTATAGGCAACATTCCCGGTGTCAAGGATAGTTGCACCGAACATGATGCTACTCAGACTTCGGCTGCTGCGGTAACACGAGCCATGGCTGAGGCTCCAGCCTGTGTCACCCCAGTGACCATTGAATCGCCGCAAGATCTGATGTGTAGCCAACTTGTTGTTCAAGAACAACATTCTGACCCGACACTTGCTGCCGTGTGGAACAAACAAAAGGGTAGTGTGATAAAGTATTCACGGGGAGGTCGAGCCAAGTTCCTTCGTAAACAAGGACGGCTCTACCGTGAGTCACGAACACCCGAGGCCGAGCTTCGACTGCAGTTTGTCGTTCCCACCAAGTACCACCAAGTAGTGTTAGAATGGGGTCATTGTTCAGCCTCAGGAGGTCACGTGGGCAAAAGGAAGACCCAGGGCCGTATCCGAGCTGACTTTTTCTGGCCAGGGGACGAGACATAGATAGTTTTGTGCGTTCCTGCAGTGTGTGTCAAAGTAACACCACTAATCAGGGACATGTCCTTCCTGTGCCGTTTGTAACCACACCTGTAATCTCTGAGTCAGTTGAGAGACAGGGTAGTGGTAATGTGGGTGTAGACCTGATGTCTCACCTACTAACTGCTTACTAACTAGCAACTGTTGTATGCTGGGTTCCGTAAGATAGGCAGCCTCAGAGATTTGAGTAATCCAAGGACCAGCCTGGTTCCCAGTTAGACTTGACGTCTCACTTGTTGGCCCCACAGGACACAGTATGTCCAGGGCCTGTACATACATATTATGTACTGTAAGTTAAGGGGAGAAGTTCGAGAGAGAACTCCGCAGAGGCGACTCAAGGCTACGTGAGCCCGAGTTTGCACAAGGATTCTCAGCTCCCCGATATTAGTATAAGTACTGTAGGTTAAGGGGGAACGAAGAGAACCCCACAGAGGTGACTCAAGGCTGTGTCTGCGGACACACGAGCCCGAGTTTGCACAAGGATTCTCAGCTCCCCGATATTAATATAGGCACTAGGTTAAGACACAGGTTGAGGACCCGTGTGCAGTTCGAGGCTACGTTAGCCCGAGTTTGCATAAGGATTCTCAACTTGCCGACACTAATCGTAAGTGTAGAGTTAAGTTTAACCAGTAAAGTACACGAGTCCTCGAGACAACGGCGTCCAGGGACTACGTTTCCTGGTTAATAATCTACCTAATAAATTAAGGGCGACCTCAAATGTACGAAGCTTAGGCTGTCACTCGTATTTTTCAGCTAGAGCGTACCTTTCACAGCATGTACTGACTGCTAGGCAGAGAAAGTAATTGTAACATAAGAATTTTTGTCTCATTGACACTTTTGATGCTGCACCTTAATTAATTTGCAGGTACAACAATGGGTGTAGCAGTTTTGCTCTGTGGGCCAGCTGATCGTCTGCCACACGCTGACGCCTCTTCTCCTCTGCCTTCGTCGTCGCCATATTATTAATATTACTGTATCATTTTACACGTAGGTACAGTTACACTACAACTGTCACTCCTACACCGTGTATTACATGCACCACGCTACACAACAATTAGTTGTCAGTGTAAATATAGCGAACTTTCGCTCAGTTTCACCTGAGTACAGGATTTTCACCGTCGTCACAGAGTTTTTTTCCCTCAAGCTTGCCTCTATTGACGTAAGTACAAGGTTTTTATGCTCATTGGTGATAGTGATTTTCTCTTGTAGCAGGATAGCACACACACCACAGTGTGAATCTTGTGTGACTGAGTTAGGATGTGTACATATATATATATATATATATCCACAAATTTTTTCCCATAAGGAAAAAATTCATTTTGTAGGGGCATAATGTCACAAATCAAATTCGCGACATTTTCCTTTTGTGAGAAACCATGAACTATTAGTGGAAAACTCACTGTGTATCGCTCAGTTAACCGTTTCTCTCTCTATTTCGGTGGTATACTTTTCAAAACATTCGTTACTGTTTCAAAAGTGACCGATCTAATGCACGTCATTAAGTGCTCTACTGAGCGATATTATTGTTTCTTTATTGTTCGCCCCTGCCTGCCTCGACCGTTAAAAAAATGCGGCCATAGCTCTCCCTTTCTTTCCCACGAGTTAGTCAGTCAAGTGTCTGTCATGACGGAGTGAGGTTCTGTGCTCCAGCAGTGAGAGAGTGAGAGTTCAGCTAGCACCTAGACTCCACTAGATTACAGTTCTCCAGGCTCCCACCCTTCTTGGTGATACACCACATTCATTGACAAGTATTTTCTTTTCGTTTTCCTAGACTTAAGAGTTTAGTTAAGGTGCTTTTCCTAGGCGTAAGAATTTAGCTCGAGTGAGCGAGTGAGTACAATCTCTTTACTTGAATTCATTTTGAGATGTAACGTTAAATTTATTTTTGTAATCAATAAATTTAACAGTTCTTTTTCTTGAGCTTAATGTAATGTAAACTCGTGTTTCATTTCTCCACAATTAAGCTTATTTCCCTTATAGCTCCTAGCTTGCATAAACGTTTTGCCATTCATAACTGGTACTTAGGCCAGTCTTGTTGTATTAAGTTTAAAATCCGTTGTGCCTCCTAGGAGTTACGCATCAGCAAGAACCTGATATTATTATTAGTATTAGTTATTTATTGTCAGGGGTGAAGTAACTTTCTCCAGAGGCTAACAGTACTAATAAACAGCAATTGAGTAATTAGTCTCTGCTGTGTACTGTTGAGAAAGTTTATAAATTCTCGTTCTTAGAGAATCGTGCGAAGCAAGCCAGCGTAAAGTAATCATTGCTTGATTTAGCAAGACAATTCTTGTTCCTGCTGTTCAGTACTACTGAACAATTATCATTTTAAAATTGTGCATTTATTTTAAAAAACCCCGTGACAATTGGCGACCTCATTCCAGGATATTAACTCCTAGCTCTAGAGCTATTCACGAGATAATACTTACTCGTTCATATTTAGGTATTTATCATTAAAGTTTATAGGCACAAGCTTACTGGTGTTTACCGTTAGTTTAGCAAGGGAATTTTTGCTTTATTTTTGCCAGTTAACTAGATAAGACTGGTCACCACTAGCTTGTGTCTGTATTCTTTACTTGTTTTACTAGCATTCGTTTGCGAAGCAGTCAGTACTCAGTTTCGGTTTGCTTAGTAAATTAGCGCCATGTCGACCAGCATCTACGTACAGGAAGCCAAAGATATGGGTCTTACGGACCCAACTGAAATCAAAGAGTTCGTCCTCTCCCGGTTTAATTACGAACAGCAGCGCAAGAGTGATGCTCGTGAAGAGCGTCGAATTCAGCGTGAGGAACTCGAAAAGGAGGGCGAATACGAGCGAGAACAACTCGAATATGAGCGTGAACAACGCGAGAGAGAACGAGAACACGAATGTGCCGAGCGAGAAGCACGCGAAAAACATGAACTTGAAGTGCTGAAGCTCAAGCGAGATTCCTTGCCTTCAGACATATCTGGTGCAGTTAACCCAAGCTCCACAAGCGCTCTTCCTACTCATGTCCTGGCGACCCCACGCATCAAGCTTCCTTCATACAAGGAAGGCGAGCGAATCGAGCCGTACATAGCTCGTTTTGAGGACATGGCAGACATGTATCAACTGGATGAGGCAGCTAAGCGGATCCAATTTCTTAGTTTATTTGAGGGCCCTGCCCTCGATATTCTCCACAGAATTCGAGGAAACAATCTCACTTATGAGATGATGAAAGCTGCACTCATTAAGGCGTATGGTCTCACAGTAGACGACGCCAAAGTTCAGTTCATGCGATCTCGTCTCCAAGACAAGGAGACAGCTGTTCAGTTCCTTGACCATCTCACTGCTTACTTAAAAGAGTGGATGGAGAAAGATGAAACTCCTTCCACGCATGAGGGGATAATTGACCTTCTGCTGCGTACACAGCTAGAGAGGTCGTGGCCTGCTGAGCTCATAGCACAGCTTAAGATCTACCAGGTGAAAGATGCCAGCCAAATGGCAGAAAAGGCTGATGCATATTTTATGACATACGGGTATCAAACTCGTAAGCAAAACACCTGGAACAGCAGAAAAGATACTGCCAAGTCTGGGAAGCCGTCTCAGACTGAATCCCAGCACCAAGGCCGTTCTCAGAGTAATGGCCAAGGTCCAAGCAAACCGCAGAAGGACCAGGGGCAAATTACACAGCAGCCTGCTTGGAAGCGGTACAACAATTGCCTTAACCAGCAGCAGTATCAGCCATGCAACCGACCGTCGGGACAAACTTTTTCACCACCAGCTCAAAAGAGGCAGGAAACGAAAGCAGCCGTCATTCCTCAGCAGCAGCACGGTGGTCACGTCCCTACCAGTACGGGTACTCCCCCACAGTTCACTAGTCCCACAGTGACAGTGAACCCCCCTCCACAGATGGCCAGTGTTCCATCTCCACAGGCAGTGAGTACGACTCCTCAAGTATCTAATTCTCAGGGCACCATGTTTGCCGCATCAATTCAGCAGCCTCATGAGTGGCTAGCTGCTTCCTCCACAGGCCCTCCCACAGGTGACAGTACCTTCCTTGTTCAGCCAGGGTTTGTGGGAGCCATCCCTGTGAAGGTCCTGAGAGATAATGGATCCTCAGGTTGCTCTGTCAAGCAGAGTTTAGTTCGGCCTGAGCAGTACACAGGTCGACAGATCCATGCAAACCTTATTGATGGATCAGTGAGATTGTTCCCTGAGGCATGTATCCAGGTGGCATCTCCATTTTATACTGGTACAACACTCGAAGTTGTCATGCCAGAACCCTTATTTGACCTTATTATAGGCAACATTCCCGGTGTCAAGGATAGTTGCACCGAACATGACGTTACTCAGACTTCGGCTGCTGCGGTAACACGAGCCATGGCTGAGGCTCCAGACTGTGTCACCCCAGTGACCATTGAATCGCCGCAAGATCTGATGTAGCCAACTTGTTGTTCAAGAACAACATTCTGACCCGACACTTGCTGCCGTGTGGAACAAACAAAAGGGTAGAGTGATAAAGTATTCACGGGGAGGTCGAGCCAAGTTCCTTCGTAAACAAGGACGGCTCTACCGTGAGTCACGAACACCCGAGGCCGAGCTTCGACTGCAGTTTGTCGTTCCCGCCAAGTACCACCAAGTAGTGTTAGAATGGGGTCATTGTTCAGCCTCAGGAGGTCACGTGGGCAAAAGGAAGACCCAGGGCCGTATCCGAGCTGACTTTTTCTGGCCAGAGATGGGACGAGACATAGATAGTTTTGTGCGTTCCTGCAGTGTGTGTCAAAGTAACACCACTAATCAGGGACATGTCCTTCCTGTGCCGTTTGTAACCACACCTGTAATCTCTGAGTCAGTTGAGAGACAGGGTAGTGGTAATGTGGGTGTAGACCTGATGTCTCACCTACTAACTGCTTACTAACTAGCAACTGTTGTGTGCTGGGTTCCATAAGATAGGCAGCCTCAGAGATTTGAGTAATCCAAGGACCAGCCTGGTTCCCAGTTAGACTTGACGTCTCACTTGTTGGCCCCACAGGACACAGTATGTCCAGGGCCTGTACATACATATTATGTACCGTAAGTTAAGGGGGGAAGTTCGAGAGAGAACTCCGCAGAGGCGACTCAAGGCTACGTGAGCCCGAGTTTGCACAAGGATTCTCAGCTCCCTGATATTAGTATAAGTACTGTAGGTTAAGGGGGAAGTTCGAGAGAGAACTCTGCAGAGGCGACTCGAGGCTACGTGAGCCTGAGTTTGCACAAGGATTCTCAGCTCCCCAATATTAATATAAGTACTGTAGGTTAAGGGGGAACGAAGAGAACCCCACAGAGGTGACTCGAGGCTGTGGCTGCAGACACACGAGCCCGAGTTTGCACAAGGATTCTCAGCTCCCCGATATTAATATAGGCACTAGGTTCAGGCACAGGTTGAGGACCCGTGTGCAGTTCGAGGCTACGTGAGCCCAAGTTTGCATAAGGATTCTCAACTTGCCGACACTAATCATAAGTGTAGAGTTAAGTTTAACCAGTAAACTACATGAGTCCTCGAGACAGCGGCGTCCTGGGACTACGTTTCCTGGTTAATAATCTACCTAATAAATTAATGGCGACCTCGAATGTGCGAAGCTTAGGCTGTCACTCGTATTTTTCAGCTAGAGCGTACCTTTCGTAGCATGTACTGACTGCTAGGCAGAGAGAGTAATTGTAACGTAATAAGAATTTTTGTCTCATTGACACTTTTGATGCTCCACCTTAATTGATTTTGCAGGTACAGCAATGGGTGTAGCAATTTTGCTGTGCAGGCCAGCTGATCGTCTGCGGCACGCTGCTGCCTCTTCTCCTCTGCCTTCGTCGTCGCCATATTATTAATATTACTGAGTCATTTTACACGTAGGTACAGTTACACTACAACTGTCACTCCTACACCGTGTATTACATACATCACGCTACACAACAATTAGTTGTCAGTGTAAATATAGCGAACTTTCGCTCAGTTTGACCTGAGTAAAGGATTTTCACCGTCGTCACGGAGTTTTTTTCCCTCAAGCTTGCCTCTATTAACGTAAATACGAGGTTTTTACGTTCATTGGCAATAGTAATTTTCTCTTGTAGCAGGATAGCACACACACCACAGTGTGAATCTTGTGTGACTGAGTTAGGATGTGTACACATATATATATATATATATATATATATATATATATATATATATATATATATATACATATATATATATATATATATATATATATATATAGATATATATATATCCAAAAAAAAATTTCCCATAAGGAAAAAATTCATTTTGTAGAGGCATAATGTCATGAATCAAATTCGCGACATTTTCCTTTTGTGAGAAACCATGAACTATTAGTGGAAAACTCACTGTGTATTGCTCAGTTAACCGTTTCTCTCTCTATTTCGGTGGTATACTTTTCAAAACATTCGTCACTGTTTCAAAAGTGACCGATCTAATGCACGTCATTAAGTGCTCTACTGAGCAATATTATTGTTTCTTTATTGTTCGCCCCTGCCTGCCTCGACCGTTAAAAAAATGCGGCCATAGCTCTCCCTTTCTTTCCCACGAGTTAGTCAGTCAAGTGTCTGTCATGACGGAGTGAGGTTCTGTGCTCCAGCAGTGAGAGAGTGAGAGTTCAGCTAGCACCCAGACACCACTAGACTACAGTTCTCCAGGCTCCCACCCTTCTTGGTGATACACCACATTCATTGACAAGTATTTTCTTTTCGTTTTCCTAGACTTAAGAGTTTAGTTAAGGTGCTTTTCCTAGGCGTAAGAATTTAGCTCTTGAGTGAGTGAGTACAATCTCTTTATTTGAATTCATTTAGAGATGTAACGTTAAATTTATTTTTGTAATCAATAAATTTAACAGTTCTTTTTCTTGAGCTTAATGTAATGTAAACTCGTGTTTCATTTCTCCACAATTAAGCTTATTTCCCTTATAGCTCCTAGCTTGCATAAACGTTTTGCCATTCATAACTGGTACTTAGGCCAGTCTTGTTGTATTAAACTTAAAATCCTTTGTGCCTCCTAGGAGTTACGCATCAGGAAGAACCTGATATTATTATTAGAATTAGTTATTTATTGTCAGGGGTGAAGTAACTTTCTCCAGAGGCTAACAGTACTAATAAACAGCAAATGAGTAATTAGTCTCTGCTGTGTACTGTTAAGAAAGTTTATAAATTCTCGTTCTGAGAGAATCGTGCGAAGCAAGCCAGAGTAAAGTAATCATTGCTTGATTTAGCAAGACAATTCTTGTTCCTGCTGTTCAGTATTATTGAACAATTATCATTTTAAAATTGTGCATTTATTTTAAAAAAACACCGTGACAAATGTACAGATTGAACAACCATGGAGACATGACACATCCCTGTTTCAACCCAACTTTCAAAGAGAAAAGTTCACTTAGTTGACCATCCACACGCACTACAGCCTTCGCACCATCGTACATACTCTTCACAGCATTCAACAACTTCCCATCTACTCCATATTTTCCTAACACTTTCCACAATCCTTGTCTACCCACCCTGTCATATGCTTTCTCCAAATCAATGAAAGCCGCATACAACTTCTTTCCCTTCTCTAGAAACTTTTTCCATTAAAGATCTAAGAATGAATATCTGATCTACACAACCTCTTCCCTTTCTAAAGCCTCCCTGTTCTTCTCCAACTAATTTCTCTGTTCTTTCTCTAACTCTGTCAATAACTATCCTACCATACACTTTTCCTATTATACTAAGAAGACAAATGCTCCTATGATTACCACACACTTCTTTTTCCCCTTTTCCTTTGTACAAGGGAATAATTATACCTGACTTCCAATCCTCCGGGACTCTATCTTCCTCCCAGGCCAATCTGCACATCTTCCACATCCATTCTACTACTATCTCTCCCCCATGCTTCAGCATTTCAACACACACTCCATCAATTCCTGGGGCTTTCCCCGATTTAACTTTCTTCATTGCTTCCACAACTTCTATCCTACTGATTTCTTCCTGTCTTCTCACCTGCCTCCTTCTCCCAGCCACTTATACTTGCATTACTTCCATCCTCTATGTTCAACAATTCCTTAAAGTGTTCTCTCCATCTGCTCACTTTTTCTCCCTTCTCCACTAGTAATCTACCATTTTTATCTTTCACTCCCCTGCTAACTTCACTCCCACCCTGTCTTACTCTTTTCACCTCTTTTTAGAACATTTTCTTACAGTCCCTCCACTTTACACTCAAATTCCTTCCAAATTCCTCATCCACTCTCTTCTTACTCTCTCTTACTAATCTTTTCACTTCTCTCTTTCTTTCTACAATATAACTCTCTCTTCCGCCTCTCAACTTCTTCCACGCCCCTATTTCTCATCCATTCATTGTATGCTTTCTTCTTTTGTGCCACAGCCTGTTTCACCTCTTCAGTCCACCACGCTGTTCCTTGCACCCCCCTCCGTCTTCTCTTCCTTCCACACACCACATCACATGCTGCACATACTTCTTCTGTAAATATCCTACACACACCTTCCACGTCTCCCATCTGCTCCAATTCATATTTGCCCAATCGTTCCTCCATTTCTCTCTTATACTCTGCCTTTTCTCATCCTCTTGTAACCTTTCCACTCTCCTTGCAACTACTCCTTCCTCTCGTCTTTCCCTTCTTCTTTTCCTCCATCTTACTTGAATTCTAATTCTGACCACCACCAAGTAGTTGTCAGAAAGTCCACTCCCCCAACCACTATAAACTCTTGCATCCATTACGCATCTTCGCATCCTTTCATCCACACACACATAATCAATCATTGCCTTCCTTTCATTCAGTTCACCACCCACCCTTCTCATCACTCGCCATGTATACCTGTGGATCATTTTATGCCTGAAGAGGGTATTGGCTATCACCAACCCCCTCCCAGCACAAATGTCCACTAACGTACTCCCATTCTCATCTATCTCAGCTGGCACACCCCACTCACCAACTATTCCATCCACCTTCGCATTCCCAACTTTACCATTCATATCACCACTCAAAAACACTCTCTCATTCCTTCCAAACTTTTCCATGCACACTTCTACATTTGTCCAGAACTCTTCTCTCACTCTTCTAGCACGATCTCTTGTTGGTGCATACACAAACACAATCGCCCACATTTGTAATCCAACTTTCAACTTTACCCACACAATCCTTGACCCAACTGATCCATACTGGCTTATGCTCCTCTTCCATCTTTTACTCACAACTATACATACTCCTTCCTTTGCCCTCTCCTTCTCACCTACTCCTGCACATATACCCCATCCATACTCCCATTCTCTCACAGTTTCTCCTCTCCATTTTGTGTCAGTTATTCCAACCATCTCAATTAAGCATTTACTTATGTCCATTTGGGTCCATCTGGTTATCCATCTAGGTTCACATGTGTTTTCTCCTTCATTTGGGCTCAATTTCCTTTTTATTTGGTTTCATTTGGGTTCTTTCTTCTCCATTTGGGTTCATATTGGTACTGTATATATTTCCAGTCATTTCTGTGTTTCCCTATCATTTTTTGGGTTCATACTGGTATATATTTCCAGTCATTTCTGTGTTTCCCTATCAATCAGATTATTCTTTTTAGGTTTATATAATTTTTTCCTAAGTGAGGTCATGGGCTTTATCAGGTAATGTTCATCTGGGCATTTTCTCCATTTAGGTTTATTTGGGTGTTTATATCAGTCCATTTGTGTTTTCTCCTTTATCTGGGTTAATATGAATATTTCTTTAGGTTCATTTATTTTTCTGCTGCATTTTTACAGGTAATGGGTAGACTGAGATGGTTTGGGTATGTGGAAAGGATGGAGGATGAAAATTGGATCCACAAGAGGGGAAGTGTGAATGTCAAGGGTAGGGTTACAAGTGGCAGACCGAAAAAGACCTGGGATAAGGTTGTTGTGTGTGACCTCAGGGATAAGAGACTGAACAGGAAGGCTGCCAGAGATGGAGCAATGTGGCGAGCTGTCATTAGGTGACCAGGGCCAATGCATGCAAGCATGCTGGACCCTTTATTAACGATTTGATACGAAGCAATACGAATCTGGGTATTTTTTTTCATTCACTTGGGTATTTATTTATAATTATTTTTTCTCCTTTATTTGGGTATTTAGGCTATTTTGGTTTGAATACATTTTACATGGATGGGGTGATAAAAGAGGTACAAGGTAGGGTAGTGGATGTTGGAGTGGCCCTGGTGAGAGAGAGTAGTGTTTGGAAACTCCCTGCACTGTTGTTTGAAGATGATACTGTGATGTTGAGTGAACACGAAGGGGAGCTGCAAGGCTTGGTGGATGAGTTTGGGACAGTGTGTAAGAAATGGAATCTAAAGGTGAATGTACTGTAGGGAAGGGTAAAGTGATGGTCTTTGAGAGAGGTGATGTCAGTGAATGTACAGTGAGGTTGGATGGAGAGGAAATGGAAAATGTGAGTACATTTAAGTATTTGGGGAGTGTGATGAGTAAGGATGGAAGTTTGGAGGGTGAAGTGCTTGAAAGAGTACAACAAGGAAGAATGGTTGCTGGTTCTTTGAAAGAAGTGATAAGAAACAGGGAAGTGAGCATGGAAGTGAAAAAGTTACTACATGACAGTATTGTGATACCAACTCTAACGTATGGAAGTGGAGCTTGGACGTTGTTGGATGGACACAAGTCAAGAGTGAGAGCAGTGGAAATGAGTTATTTAAGAGGAGCCTGTGGAGTCACATGGAGAGACAGGCTGACAAATGAGGATATAAAGGAGTGTTGTGGTGTGGATGTGGATGTGATAGGAACCACACTGAGGTGGTTTGGCCATGTGGAGAGGATGGAGGGTGAGAGACTGACGAGGAGAGTGTATGTGAGTGAGGTGGAGGGGGGGAGAGGGAAGGGGGAGGCCGAGGATGAGATGGAGGGATGGGGTGGAGAGGTATATGAGAGAGGCGTGTATGAGTTGGGAGCAGGGCAGTGAAATGGCAGGGGACAGGGCGACGTGGAGGCGATTTGTTTGTGGCCATTCCATATGGGATTGAGGCGTCTGGCAATAGATAGATAGACAGACATTTCTCATAATCACCTGGGCAGTTCACAGGACCAATATCAGCACACTATCAGGCTCCTATATACAGTAAAGCCTCGATATAACAGACTTAAATAGACTAGAATCAGCTTTCATCGGAATTCATTAGCAATTGGACTAAATTCTTATACATTAGAAAAAATCCGATACAGCCAGAAGCAGTCCAGACTGCCTGACCACTTCAGCTATGTTCTCCACAATAAGGTAAATAAAAGACATGTTTATCAGTGTGCAGTACGGTATTATTATATAATATATTATACCATTTAACTATGGTAGTGAATGTATAATACAGTACAGTACTGCAATGGTAGTGAAAACAGTTTAAAACAATTGGTGAGATCCGGACTGTCTGATATATCAGAAAAGTCCAGGTTAGTAGGGGGAAGTCTGAATGTCGCTTTAATCGAAATTTCGCCTTTTTACAGAATGGCTTGGGCCCCAATTAGTTCGTTATAGTGAGGCTTTACTGCACAGTTTATTCAAAATGTCCTCTCAAACTACACAGGTGAAGTAACAGCGACTGGTTTTGTTTTTATCTGTCAGAACTGGGCTACTCCTGCAATTTCAATACTGTCATGACTGCATACATTTTCTCTATCTATTGCCAGATGCCTCAATCCCGTTTGGGGTGGCCACAAACAAATCGCCTCCACGTCGCCCTGTCCCCCAACATTTCACTCCCCTGCTCCCAACTCACACCCCCCTCTCTCATATACAGTACCTCTACACCCCATCCCTCCATCTCATCCTCGGCCTCCCCCTCCCTCTCCCCTCCTCCACCTCACTCACATACACTCTCTTCGTCAGTCTTTCACCCTCCATCCTCTCCACATGGCCAAACCACCTCAGTGTATTCCTCATAACGCTTTCTTTCACATCCACATCCACACCACAACTCTCCTTTATATCCTCATTCGTCAGCCTGTCTCTCCACGTGATGTCACAGGCTCCTCTTAAATAACTCATTTCCACTGCTCTCACTCTTGATTTGTGTCCTTCCAGCAACGTCCAAACTTCACTTCCATTCGTTAGAGTTGGTATCACAATACTGTCATGTAGTAACTTTTTTCACTTCCATGCTCACTTCCCTGTTTCTTATCACTGCTTTCAAGGAACCAGCAACCTTCCTTCCTTAATGTACCCTTTCAAGCACTTCACCCTCCAAACCTCCATCCTTAATCATCGCACTACCCAAGCACTTAAACGTACTCACACTTTCCAATTCCTCACCATCCAACCTCGCTGTACATTCACTGACTTCACCTCTCTCAAAGGCCATCACTTTACTCTTCCCTACATTCACCTTTAAATTCCGTTTCTTACACACTCTCCCAAACTCATCCACCAAGCCTTGCAGCTCTCCTTCGTCTTCACTCAACAACACAGTATCATCTGCAAACAACAGTACAGGGAGTTTCCAAACACTACCCTCTCTCATTATACATTTTGATGATCCTTAAATGTGATGTAGGGATGAGTCTCCTTGGTTACTAGTCAAACCAACACCTCAATCTCAGTGAACCTGGCCATCAACTGAACTAAAAAAAAAAAAAAAAAGAGTTACATATCTTGGAAAACATTTAGCAGAAGCCATTATTAGAATTCACTTTTTTTGGGGGGGTGATTTCTGTTTGGTAATCCTTAACAAGACACAGGACCACTTCTTAAAAATTAACAAAATTCTTTACCTATCTTTGAACTGATTCAGTGACTTTGTAAAGGTGTACAGAAGTGCATTTTTGAGTATGGAGAGGATCCACCAATAAATGTGGAAAATACAAAAACAGAAGTGATAGGTTAGATAAGGATAAGTTTAATTAGCTTGGCATAAAATTGGTTACTTTAGGTTATGATAATAAGGTTGGGTTGTTATGTCTGAACAGGCAAGTACTGATGAGGGTATTTTGGATCAAAAACGGTGTTCTAAAATCGTGTCCGTCTGCCGTCGCCCACCAAAAGACAGCATCCGTCTGTAAGTAAACACCGCTTTTCTTAACGCTTTTCACCACTTTTCTATCTATCTATCTATCTATAGCCCGACGCCCTAATCCAGCAAAGGGTGGCCACGGACAAAACGCCTCCAAGTCGCTCTGTCACCCACCATTTGACTACCCTCCCCCCAACTCACCCCCCCCTCCCTCATATACCTCTCAACTCCATCCCTCCACCTCATCCTCGGTCTACCTCTCCCTCTCCCTCCCTCCACCTCACCTACATACACCCTCTTAGTCGTCTTTCATTCTCCATTCTCTTCACATGTCCAAACCACCTCAGTGTATTTCTCCTAATCTTCTCAACCACATCCACATCCACCCCACAGCGTTCCTTCATTTCTTCATTCGTCAACCTGTCCCTCCACGTCACTCCACATGCTCCTATCAAGTAACTCATTTCCACTGCTCTCACTATTGACTTGTTCCCCTCTTGCAAGGTCCATGCCTCGCTTCCATACGTCAGGGTAGGGATCACAATACTATCATGCAGTGACTTCTTAACTTCCATACTGACCTCCCTGTTTCTCATCACTGCTTTCAGTGTACCAACAACCTTCCTTCCCTGCTGTACCCTTTCACGCACTTCATCCCCTAAAGTTCCATCCTTACTCATCACACTACCCAAGTACTTGAATGCACTCACATTCTCCATATCCTCACCATCCAACCTCACCGTGCTTTCTGTGACTTCATTCCTCTCAAACACCATAACTTTACTTTTGTTTACATTAACTTTCAGATTCCTCCTCCTACACACTGTCCCAAATTCATTCACCAAACCTTGCAACTCCCATTCATCTTCACTCAACAGTACTGTATCATCAGCAAACAGCAACACCGGAAGCTTCCAAATCTCACTCTCATTCATTAGAGCCACCCCCACATCCACTACCCTACCCTGCACCTCCTTTACAACCCCATCCATGTATATATTAAACAACCATGGAGACATCACACAACCCTGTTTCAGTCCCACATTGAGATCAAAGAACTCACTCAGCTCACCATCCACTCGCACTGTAGCCCTAGCTCCCTCGTACATACTCTTCACAGCACTCAACAATTTCCCCTCCACTCCATATATTCTTAATACCTTCCACATACCTTGCCTATCTATTCTGTCATAAGCTTTCTCCAAGTCCATGAAGGCAGCATATGTCGGAAATTTAGGAATAATTCCTCCCATTTTTTATTTTAGTTGGTGATGGGCAGTCGTATTTTGGAAGTATAATGTATTATACGTAACCCAGGGTGATGGGTATATAGGATTACGTATATTTATACTATGGTTCATAATTTAGTCTTTTTCCCAGCCATGGATGGAATGTGCACATATGCATTTTTAGTTATTTGATTGGTGGATCGCCTCTGTTCTTCTCTCCAGAGGTCTAAGTTTTAGTCTCGGCTAGGCCTCGGTCAATTACGAGTCTCGAGACCTCAGTTGCTCGGGCTCTCGCCCACGCTCTCAGTCCTAATTCTTTGAGTCTTAGTCTCAGATGATCTCGAGTCGAGTCAGAGGGAGTCCCAGTCATGCCTTAGTCACGCTTGGAAGCAGTCTAACCACTCTCGTGGTATTGAGAGAGAATTCAGTTGGGACAGACTGGACTGATTAATTAATTTACGACAGTGCTTCCTCCTAGATGGGAATGAACATTATCAATTCATTTTAATTTATAAATAGTGTAAATAGTAATGCTTACGTAAAAAGTACGTATTTGGTCCAGGCCGTAACCTCCAGTAATCCGCCAAGCACTAGCAACAAGCAACATCTTCAACAACTCCGACCATATGGCAACAACCTACAAGCCTCTCCATTGCTACTCTTAAGCTAAGTAACTAAATGACCCTTAGTGGCGAAAGACTGGGCGAATAATATTTCACCAGGGTTTCCAGCTTTTATTTGAGGATCCTTAAATAGATCGTTTAGTTGCTTAGTAGGGAACACAACCTACACGTCATTACGATCCAGGTGAGTCCTGGGAGTAAGACATATATATCCGGACAAATTATGTAGTGTTGTAGGCCTATTTTTGTCTTGTTTAGTGCAAGTGATTAGCCAGTTAAATATTTACGACACTACCGGGGGTATATTCTAAATTTTTCTAATTTTCCCCCCACAAAATGGTCCTTCGAACCGGATTGTTAACACTCCAACATGGCGACTGCTCTGGAATTAAATTATTATCGGGTGGCTTATATAGGCCACTCTCTGGTCACCTGTGACACCTTGATGTCTGTCCCTTCATCATGGCCCTTGGTGACCATGGAGATGATCAGAGTAGGGGGTGCCAGAGCAGACAAGTTTTTTGAGTACGAGGAATTTGCAGAAGTACTTAGACCTGGCTATAATTTGGTTATAGTCATGTTGGGGGGAAACGATATTAATGAGTCAACTGACGTGCAGGACTTAGTGGCTACACTACTACAAATTAATGAGGCTATAGAAGATGCAGGTGCTAAATGTGTGATATGCACTGTAGAAAAGAGGGAATATCCACATAATCATCCTCGATATGTGGATCCCATTGTTTACAATAAGATCATGAACGCGGTTAATAAGAAAATAACCAAGGAACTAAAAGGGAAAATTATTTTGCTTGGTGGTAAGACCTATCCTCTGGAGGTACGAGTCATGGACCAAATTCACCCTACTTGGGAAGGAAGACGTAGAATTTGGGCCAAGGTGCGAGGAGCTATTAAATTTCATTATGATCAGTAGGTTGCTAACACAAACTAAATATGGATTAATTTTGTAGTAACCCCTAGAAGGCTTTAATTTGTAATCTAAATTTAATTGTACTATTAATTTAGTTGTTCAGATTTATGTATCATTCTTAGTATTGCTGTTTGATGCTGAATTCTTCTATGTACATTTAGTTAATTTAATTCTAGTGGTTTCATTGCTGTAGGCCACATTTAGTGATTCTATTAATTTTGATTTTCAGACTTGGTTCAATATGTCCTTGTCAAGGAGGATTGCAGGCCATAAGGCCTATGTCACCACTCTCAGTGGTAAAGTAAATGATGAATTCCAGCTGAATGTCATGGGAACACTTTATGATTCTTTATTGGAAGCCACAAAGGACGATGATGAATTTAATGAAATTTTTATAGCTAAGACTAACGAAGAAGAGAGAATTTGCCTACTAATAGCTCAAATTAATTCCTCTCTGAAAAGTGAGTCTACCCATTTAACTTGTCCAAGGGCTGAGTCGAAGCTGCCCACACTTAAACTACCCGAGTTTGATGGCACTTCGGCTAATTGGAATTCCTTCTGGGATCAATTTGTTGCCAGTATTGATTCCAGAAAAGATCTTAGTCCAGTAGACAAATTAAATTATTTAAGAGGAGTGTTAAAAGGTGACGTGAAGAAACTCATCGATGGTTTCAGTATAGAAAGTGATGGATATAGCAGTGCAGTGCAGCTACTTAAGGCAACTTTTGATAATCCTAAAAGAAATCAGCACGAACTTGCAATGCGACTGCTACACCTTAAAACTCCTATTCATACTTGTAATTCCTTGGCCGAATTTAGGGCTAGTCTAGAATGCACCCTTAGGAAATTGGAAAAAATGGGGTGTGATTTAAGTAGTTCCAGTTGGCTTATCTCTCCACTAGTAATGAAAAAGTTACCCAGTAAAACTATTGAGAGAATCCAGCATGTAACAAATGAAGAATATCCCCAGCTACAGGAAATTAGGGACTCATTATTAAAAGTTATTAATCATTTAGAGTCCAAAGGGCCTGAAGCTAAATCAGATTCCAGTACTAAAGGTGCTTTAACTAAAGAGAAGCCTGATAAAGTCAAATTATCTCCTAAATCAATTCCTAAGATTTACCACACTTCAGAACAAGTATCTTCACCCACATCTCCCAAGAATGCTCAGTCACAAACCTCTGCATCGGCTAGTCAGCAGCCAGCTCAGCAGCTGAAGTGTATTTTGTGTGATGGAGCACATCTGTCCAAGAGCTGTGAGGCGTATTCAGGTCGTTCTACTCGTGTAGAAAGACTCGAACAGATAGGACGGTGTGGTAGATGTACTTGTAGGCACAAGACTGATCAATGTAACTTCAATTTGAAAAGGTGTGACCTTTGTAAAAAGGGGTTTCATCACAATGTCTTGTGTGATAAGCTGAATACACTTAATTCACAAATTTGCTCAGTCACTCCAACAAATCAACATACCATCTCAACTGCTTTACCGGTTGGAGCTGTTCATATTATTAAGAATAAATCTCAAATTAAAGCAAAAGTTCTTTATGACCAAGGATCACAGAGGACATTCATTTCTCAGGACCTAGTAAACAAGCTTAAATTAAAGCCTAGTGGTACGATTAATTTACAGCTGTCCGGCTTCATTAGTGAAGATCAGAGAAGAGAATATCAGCTAGTTAAGATTACTGTTAAAGCTGGCAGGAAGTACACTAGACTAGAGGCTGTGGTTAGAGACACCTTACCTAACAACATAAGAACAGATGGTCTAGAGAAGTGTTTGACCTATTTGAAAGATCAGCAAATTAAAGTAACTGATCCTGGTTTGACTGATCACATAGATAAAATAGATCTCCTTATTGGTGCTGATTTCTATCCTAAATTAGTTTATGGTCTCATTAAATTCAAGGGCATAAATTTCCTAAAAGTACAAGGAGGATTAGTTGTATATGGCAATATTCCTGACAAGTCTGTAAGTACAAGGAAAGCAATTCAGGTTGCTATGGTAACGAATATATGCTTGCAGCCCTCACTAAATTCAGAAGAGCCTGACATTTCCAATTTATGGAAAATGGATAGCATTGGCATTAAACCTGAACAGGTAACTCACGAAGAAGCTTTTGTGCTTGAAAATTATAAAAAGACTGTTCAGTACTATGATGACCAATACTGGGTAAAACTTCCTTGGAAAGTCAATCGACCTAGTTTGCCCACAAATTATAAATTAGCTCTTAATCGCCTAAATTCAAATTTAAAGAGACTTAAAGGTGAAGGAGATTTACTAGATAAATATGATCAGTTAATCAAGAGTCATTTAGAAAAGGGGTTTATCGAGGAAGTTAAGCAGGCACAAGTTGGACAAAATACTCATTATATTCCTCATTTGGCAGTAATGAGAGACAGTAAGACTACACCTGTGCGAATAGTATTTGATTGTAGTGCCAAATTAGGCTCCCACACTAACAGCTTGAACGATTGTTTGTACACTGGTCCAACTCTAACCAAAAATCTATTAGATGTGCTGCTAAAATTCAGAACTAATGAATATGCCTTTACAGCAGACATCAGCAAAGCATTTTTACGGATAGGACTTCAAGAAGAAGACAGGGATTTCACCAGATTTTTGTGGCCAAGTAATCCTCATGATGATAACAGTTCTCTGGTAACTTACAGATTTAAATCAGTCCTTTTTGGAGCCACTAGCTCACCCTTCTTGTTGCAAATGACGCTAAATTATCACTTAGAGCAGCAAAAAGAAAATATAGAAGTGGCTAACCAAATTAAAGATTCGCTATATATGGACAATCTTCAGGGGACTGTAAATACTGAGGAGGATCTAAAGAAATTTCATCTGATAGCCAACAAGATTATGCAAGAGGCTAACATGCCATTGCAGGAGTGGACATCTAACTCCACTGAAATAAATTCTGATTCTGAAGTCTGTAATAAAATATTAGGATTGTGGTGGGATCCAGACATTGATGTCCTTAAATTAAAAAATGTAGAGTGGGATACAGTTGAAAGCAAAAGATCTTTACTAAGTAACATTAGTAAAATTTTTGATCCCCTAGAACTAATTTCTCCCCTAACTATTCCTTTAAAAATTCTAATTCAACAAACATGGACCAGAAAATTAGGCTGGGATGACCCTTTACCTACAGACTTGCTGGAGAGTTGGGAAACCCTCTCAAAAGAATGCAACAACCTAGCAAGTGTTAAATTTCCGAGAATGGTGGGAAAAGAAGGTTCTTCCTATGATTTACATCTGTTTTGTGATGCTTCACCCAAGGCTTATGGAGTAGTTGCTTACATCAGTAATTATGAGGATGTTCCTATAATTTTATCTTCTAAGGCAAGAGTAGCTCCTCTAAAAGGTAAAACTTTACCTCAGTTAGAACTAACAGCCATGTATGTAGCAGTCCATTTTGGGGTGTATATCAGGAAGACCTTAAGTAATATAAAGATTAATACCACCTACATATGGTCAGACAGTGAAGTAGCCCTTCAATGGGTAGTGAACAATAAAAGTAACATCTTGTATGTCAAAAATCGAGTACAAGATATGAGAGATGCTGATCCTGTTATTATCTCCATCTCACAGCTAAAGATAACCCAGCTGATTTGTTAACTAGAGGCCTAACTTATGATAAATTTATAAATAGTGACTCCTGGTTTCATGGTCCGGAATGGTTGAATAATAAAGATCTTTGGCCAGAACAGAAATTTAAGACGAAGATGGAGCCTAATGCGCTGACTGTCCTAGAAGTTCAGGAAAAAGAACCTGAACCCTCGTTTGATCCGGAAAGAGTTGGTAGTTGGAAGAAGTTAATAAAGATCACCAGTTTGGTTTTCCAATTTTTGCAAAAGATTAGGGGGAACAAAACTCTAAACCTAATGAAACCCCAACAATATTGGTTGCTATACTTACAGAAGAGTAGCTTCCCCGAAGTTTACCAATATTTTCAGAAACCACTTGTAACAAGGATGCCAGATTTGGTTAAGAGTTTAAACTTATTTGAGCACAATGATTTGATCAGATGTAGTGGTAGGCTGGACCAAGCTGGTCTCCCCTTTCACACTAAATTTCCACTGTTATTGCCTAGACAGCAACATTTGAAGAAATTATTGGTCCTATATGCTCATGAAACCACTTTGCATGGTGGTGTTTCTGATACATTGTGCAAATTGCGAGAAAACTTCTGGATCCCTAAAGGCCGACAAGTTGTGAAATCTACAATTAAATCCTGCTATACATGTAAGAGGTTAGAAGGACGACCGTATCATTATCCTTCACCACCACCCTTACCTAAAGAGCGGGTGGAAGAAGCTAGACCCTTTGAAATAATCGGTTTAGATTATACAGGCTATATGGAAGTCTTGAAACCAGACACCCTACAAGAGCAAAAGGTGTATGTGGTACTGTTTACTTGCGCTGTCACCAGGGCAGTTCACTTGGAGTTGGTCACAGATTTAACTGCCGAAACCTTTTTGAATGCTTTTAGGAGATTTGTGTCGAGAAGATCTTGCCCGAAATTAATTATCAGTGACAACGCTTCTAATTTTAAATTAGGATCCGAACTTCTACATCAGGTCCTGCAGAGTGCGGAAGTCCAAGATGAATTCACCAGCAGAGAATGTGAGTGGAAATTCATACCGCCGAGAGCTCCATGGTTCGGTAGTTTCTATGAGAGACTAATAGGCATAGTAAAAGGGTGTCTTAAAAAGGTATTATTCAGAAAACCAGTAAACATGGATGATTTACACACTATAATTACGGAAGTGGAATGCCGTGTTAACAACCGCCCCTTAACGTATGTCCTTAACAGCCTCGATGAGCCAGAAGCCCTCACTCCTTCTCATCTTATTTGTGGATATCGATTGGACTCCTGGCCTGCAATAACTACGGCACCCTATGATTTGGATCCCTCTTATGTTGAAGCTGATAAATTGAACGCTAAGTACCATCAGTTATCCAAATTGATTAACAAATGGCAGGATTCATGGAAAACTCAATATTTGTCATCCCTTCTCGATAGACATGTACGCCAAAAGTCGGCTAATAAAACGGATGTTGATATTAAAGAGGGGGATGTAGTGTTAATTCACACTGATAAGTCAAGGAATAGTTGGCCACTGGGGAAAGTTATTGAATGCTATCCGGATAAGCAAGGGATAGTTCGTACAGTGAAGTTAAAGACGGCCCAAGGCCTTGTACTCAGGACTATCAAAAAATTATATCCATTAGAAACAGCCGTGAGTTCCCGTCCGGAGGCGCTTAATACAGCACTCGGGGACGTTACTCATGGCCGTAGGGATACAGATGCGGGAAGCTCAGATAGACCACAGCGGGGAGCCGCACAACGGTTCCGAGCTCACCTGGGGGAGTTAATTAAACGGGGTGATGTTTAGATTTCTTGGCCCCCAAGATGTCGGAAATTTAGGAATAATTCCTCCCATTTTTTATTTTAGTTGGTGATGGGCAGTCATATTTTGGAAGTATAATGTATTATACGTAACCCAGGGTGATGGGTATATAGGATTACGTATATTTATACTATGGTTCATAATTTAGTCTTTTTCCCAGCCATGGATGGAATGTGCACATATGCATTTTTAGTTATTTGATTGGTGGATCGCCTCTGTTCTTCTCTCCAGAGGTCTAAGTTTTAGTCTTGGCTAGGCCTCGGTCAATTACGAGTCTCGAGACCTCAGTTGCTCGGGCTCTCACCCACGCTCTCAGTCCTAATTCTTTGAGTCTTAGTCTCAGATGATCTCGAGTCGAGTCAGAGGGAGTCCCAGTCATGCCTTAGTCACGCTTGGAAGCAGTCTAACCACTCTCGTGGTATTGAGAGAGAATTCAGTTGGGACAGACTGGACTGATTAATTAATTTACGACAGTGCTTCCTCCTAGATGGGAATGAACATTATCAATTCACTTTAATTTATAAATAGTGTAAATAGTAATGCTTACGTAAAAAGTACGTATTTGGTCCAGGCCGTAACCTCCAGTAATCCGCCAAGCACTAGCAACAAGCAACATCTTCAACAACTCCGACCATATGGCAACAACCTACAAGCCTCTCCATTGCTACTCTTAAGCTAAGTAACTAAATGACCCTTAGTGGCGAAAGACTGGGCGAATAATATTTCACCAGGGTTTCCAGCTTTTATTTGAGGATCCTTAAATAGATCGTTTAGTTGCTTAGTAGGGAACACAACCTACACGTCATTACGATCCAGGTGAGTCCTGGGAGTAAGACATATATATCCGGACAAATTATGTAGTGTTGTAGGCCTATTTTTGTCTTGTTTAGTGCAAGTGATTAGCCAGTTAAATATTTACGACACTACCGGGGGTATATTCTAAATTTTTCTATTTTTTCCCCCACAGCATACACTTTCCTTCCCTTCTCTAGATACTTCTCCACTAAACATCTTAGAACAAATATCTGATCTACAGACTCTTTTCCCTTCCTAAATCCCCCTTGTTCTTCTCCAACTAGCTCCTCTGTCATATGCCTAACCCTATCAATGAGTATTCTACCATATATTTTACCAGTCACATTAAGTAGGCAAATACCCCTATGGTTACCACATACTTCTCTCTCCCCTTTTCCTTTGTATAAAGGAACAGTTATACCTGATTTCCAGTCTTCAGTCTTCTGGAACCCTTCCCTCTTCCCAAGCCAATCTACACAACTTCCATATCCACTCCACAACAATCTCACCCCCATACCTAAGCATTTCACCACACACTCCGTCAATTTCTGGGGCCTTTCCCACCTTAATCTTCTTCATCGCTTCCACTACTTCCGCCCTACTGATCTCTTCCTCCCTCCTCTCATCTCTTCTTCTCCCAGCCATTCCCCAACCACTTATACTCGCACTGCTCTCACTCTCTACATTCAATAAATCCTCAGAGTGCTCCTTCCATCCCCTCAGTTTCTCTCTCTTCGCCACCAACAATCTATTATTCCTATCTTTCACTCCCCTACTATATCCCCTTTCACACTGCCTTACTTTATTTACCTCCTTCCAAAACAATTTCTTACTCTCCCTCCATTTCACACTCAGATTCCTCCCAAACTCTTCATCCACTTTCTTTTTACTCTCCTTCACCAGTCTCTTAACCTCCCTTCTCCTGCTCACATATACCTCTCTCTTCTCTCTCTCATCTTCTCCCCTACCTCTACTCACTAACCATTCACTATATGCCTTCTTCTTTTGTTCCACAGCTCGTTTCACCTCATCACTCCACCATGCTGTCCCTTGCACACCCTTGCATCTCCTCCTCACTCCACAAACTGCCTCACACGCTGCGCCTATCTCTTCCGTGCAATTTCTCCACTCTTCTCACAGGAGTTGCTTCCTCCTGTCTTCCCCTTCGTCTCCTCAACCACTTTCTTTGCAGCTCTACCTTGGTCATCACTAAGTGATGGTCCGAGACTCCATTCCTCCACCCTCTCCACACTCTTGCATCCAACACTTGTCTTCTCATTCGCTCATCCACACACAATAGTGAAAGGGCGTATAATAATTACAAACAGGCAAGAAACGACTATACAAGAATAAGGAGGGAAGCCCAAAAACAGTTTGAGGAGGACATAATAAATAAAAGTAGTGATCAACCAAAGCTGTTTTACAGCTATATCAGAAGCAAAACCAAAGTAAAAGATATAATACAATCCATTACGGACGAGGGAATCACTTATACACAAGAGAAAGATATTTGTGAAGCACTAAATAAGAATTTCCAATTAGTTTTTAGAGAAGAAAAAAATTTTGAGAGGGACTATGTGGAACACGCATGTCCACACATACTACCAGATATACAAATAGCAGAAAAAGTAATACAGGAGGAGTTAAGTAGATTAGACAGAGGAAAAGCAAGTGGTCCTGATGAAATTTCATGTTGGGTGTTACGAGAATGTGCAAAGGAGTTAAGTAAACCATTATTTTTAATTTTCAAGAAATCCTTGAGTCAAGGGAAACTACCTGATATTTGGAAAAAAGCAAATATAGTCCCCTTATTCAAGAAAGGAAATAGACAAAATCCTCTCAACTACCGACCAGTATCACTGACCAGTGTTGTAAGCAAGGTATTAGAAAAACTTATAAGAAAAGCTTGGGTAAATCATCTAAAAGAACACAGTATGATAACAGAAAGACAGTTTGGTTTCAAAAAAGGAAAATCATGTGTTACTAATCTATTGAGCTACTATGACAGAGTAACAAACACAATACAGGAAAGGGAAGGATGGGTGGACAGTATCTATTTAGATTTCAAGAAAGCTTTTGACACAGTACCACACCAAAGACTTTTATGGAAGCTGTACCATCAAGGAGGAATTCGAGGCAAACTGTTTTGTTCGATGCAAGACTTTCTCATAAAAAGTGAAATGAGGACAGTACTAAGAGGAAACTACTCATCATGGAAAGAAGTGACTAGTGGAGTACCACAGGGTTCGGTGCTGGCACCAATCATGTTTTTAGTGTACATAAATGATATAAACAGTAACACTGGAAATGAGAGCTATCTGAATATGTTTGCAGATGATACAAAAATACAAAGGAGAATTACTAGCACAGACTCTTGTAGGGAGCTACAAGAAGAATTAAATAAACTTCATGAATGGAGTAGTACATGGCAAATGGAATTCAATGTGGACAAGTGTCATGTAATCAAGTTTAGTAAAAGTGGAAAAAGACCTGATTGATTATGAGTTAGGAAATAAAACCCTATACACATCAGAAAGAGAGAAAGACCTAGGTGTGATTATCAATAACAGACTATCTCCGGCTGACCACATCAGCGAGAAGGTACGGAACATGTATACACTGCTTGCAAATATGAGAATAGCATTCATATACATAAATGAAGACATGCTAAGAAGGATAATAACATCATTCATTAGACCAACCCTGGAATATGCATCAATAGTCTGGAGTCCTCATCTCAAAAAGCATATAGAAAAGATTGAAAAAGTTCAAAGGGCCGCTACAAGATGGATACCAAGCTTAAGGGACCTAAGCTACGAAGAAAGACTAAATAAACTGAATCTACCAACACTACAGGAGAGAAGAAAAGAGGTGACATGATAATGCTATATAAGTGCATATCAGGAAAGGAGAAAATAGACCTAAATGATTACTTAACATATGGAGAAGCATCAGCAAGAGGACACTGCAAAAAACTGCATAAGGAGAGGTGATAAAGACGTAAGGAAATTCAGTTTCCCAAACAGAGCAATTGATCAATGGAATGCACTACCGAATGAAATAGTGTGTGCCAAAACAATTCACAAATTTAAGGATATGTACGATAAATATGGTCTAAGACACGGGACAGTACGAGCTTGACTCATTCCTGTAAAGATACAATTAGGTAAGAACAATTAGGTAAGAACATAGTCTATCATTGCCTTTCGTTCAACAGGTTCACCATCCATCCTCCTCATTACTCTCCATGTATACCGGTGGATCATCTTATGCCGAAAGTAGGTGTTGGCTATAGACAACCCCTTACAAGCACAGATGTCCACCAAAGCACTTCCATTCCCATCTACGTCAGCTGGCACACCCCAGTGACCAACCACTCCATCCACTCGTACATTCCCAACTTTGCCATTCATGTCTCCAATCAACAGCACTCTCTCGCTCCTCTCAAACTTGTCCATACACGCTTCTACACTCGCCAAAAACTCATCTTTCACTCTTGCCACTCGATCCTCTGTCGGGGCATACACACATACAATCGCCCACGCTTGTATACCTACTTTCCTCACCCATACAATCCTTGCACCCACTGTTCCATACTCTCTTATAGTCTCCTTCCACTTCTTGCTTATCATCAGACATACTCCCTTTCCTGCCCTCTCATTTTCATTGACTCCCGCACATATACCTAAACCATATTCTCATTCTCTCACCCTTTCACCTTACCATATAGTTTCAGTCAATCCACATATATCCACTTTTGCATCCTCAAGCACCTGAACAATCTCTCTCTCTTTCACGTCATCATTCACTCCTCTCACATTCCACATTCCCACCCTAAGAATGTCCTTTGTCCATTCCTTAGTCGTCAACGTATGGTCCATCCGGGTCCGAGGCGATTTATTCGCATTTTTAGTTAGTTCTTTTTACTGGGTCGGGCACTAACCCACCACCAACCCTTTTAGTCGCCTCGTACGACAAGCAGGGATACTGGGGGAGTATTCTTGAAACCCCCCCTACCCCCAGGGGGTGGAAGGATTGTGGAGAAACAGTAAATGAGAGCGAGTGCGGTACGTACTGGACGAATGGTAGTTATATAGAAGAGAACGATGCAACATGGACTCTATCTATCTATCACCACTTTTAAAAAGAAACAAAAAACACTGAAACTTGAAAATGCACTCAATTAATACTCAAAGAATCCCACAAAGAGCTAAGGTAAAGAAGAAACCAGAAGAAAACTGCAAAATATGGTGGTACTAAGTGTACTTCAGGATCACTCATCTGGGTCAGTTGTCGGAAAACTATCTATCTATTGTCAGACGCCTCTCCCAATTGGGGTGGCCAGAAACAAATCGCCTACAAGTCGCCCTGTCCCCCGCCATTTCACTGCCCTGCTCCCAACTCACACCCCCCTCTCTCATATACCTCTCTACCCCATCCTTCCATCTCATCCTCGGCCTCCCCCTCCCTCTTCTCCCCTCCACCTCACTCACATACACTCTCTTCGTCAGTCTTTCACCCTCCATCCTCTCCACATGGCCAAACCACCTCAGTGTGTTCCTCATAACGCTTCCTATCACATCCACATCCACACCACAATGCTCCTTTATATCCTCATTCGTTAGCCTGTCTCTCCATGTGACTCCACAGGCTCCTCTTAAATAACTCATTTCCACTGCTCTCACTCTTGACTTGTGTTCTTCCAACAACGTCTAAGCTTCACTTCCATACGTTAGAGTTGGTATCACAATACTGTCATGTAGTAACTTTTTCACTTCCATGCTCACTTCCCTGTTTCTTATCACTGCTTTCAAAGAACCAGCAACCTTTCTTCCCTGCTGTACCCTTTCAAGCACTTCACCCTCCAAACCTCCAACCTTACTCATCACACTACCCAAGTACTTAAACATACTCACATTTTCCAATTCCTCACCATCCAACCTCGCTGTACATTCACTGCCTTCACCTTTCTCAAAGACCATCACTTTACTCTTCCCTACATTCACCTTTAGATTCCGTTTCTTACACACACTCCCAAACTCATCCACCAAGCCTTGCAGCTCCCCTTTGTCTTCACTCAACAACACAGTATCATCTGCAAACAACAGTACAGGGAGTTTCCAAACACTATCCTCTCTCACCAGGGCCACACCAACATCCACTACCCTACCTTGTACCTCTTTTATTACCCCATCCATGTACAGATTGAACAACCATGGAGACATGACACATCCCTGTTTCAACCCAACTTTCCAAGAGAAAAATTCACTTAGTTCACCATCCACACGCACTGCAGCCTTCGCACCATCGTACATACTCTTCACAGCATTCAACAACTTCCCATCTACTCCATATATTCTTAACACTTTCCACAATCCTTGTCTATCCACCCTGTCCTATGCTTTCTCCAAATCCATGAAAGCCGCATACAACTTCTGTCCCTTCTCTAGAAACTTTTCCACTAAAGATCTAAGAATGAATATCTGTTCTACACAACCTCTTCCCTTCCTAAAACCTCCCTGTTCTTCTCCAACTAATTTCTCTGTTCTTTCTCTAACTCTGTCAATAAGTATCCTACCATACACTTTTCCTATTATACTAAGAAAACAAATGCCCCTAAGATTACCACACACTTCTTTTTCCCCTTTTCCTTTGTACAAGGGAATAATTATACCTGACTTCCAATCCTCTGGAACTCTACTTTCCTCCCAGGCCAATCTGCACATCTTCCACATCCATTCTACTACTGTCTCTCCCCCATGCTTCAGCATTTCACCACACACTCCATCAATTCCTGGGGCTTTCCCCGATTTAACTTTCTTCATTGCTTCCACAACTTCTATCCTACTGATTTCTTCCTGTCTTCTCACCTCCCTCCTTCTCCCAGCCATTCCCCAGCCACTTATACTCGCATTACTTCCATCCCCTATGTTCAACAATTCCTTAAAGTGTTCTCTCCATCTGCTCACTTTTTCTACCTTGTCTACTAGTAATCTACCATTTCAGAACCGAAAATATTTTTCTGGTCAATTTTAGTGTGATTTGAATGAATTTGACCTTCATTTTCGTCAAAAATCACTTGTTTTGGAGATAGGCCTATCTCCAAAACGAATGATTTCCGACAAAAACGAAGGTCAAATTCATTCAAATCACACTAAAATTGACCAGAAAAAATATTTTTGGTTTCGAAATCGAGGACGTGTTGAACCGTACAGCCTAACTGGCGGAGCTCTGCACCCCCCACATTCCCCCATATTATTAACCTAACGTAACCTAACATTAACCCAACCCAACCTAACCTTACCTTACGTAATATGTCGTTGGAGAAGAATGAAGTGGAAGGGTTTGCCTCAATCCTCTAAACCAGGGGTCGGCAACCCTAGGCATGCGTGCTAGACTTGGCACGTGAAGTGCTATACCATGGCACTCAACGTGATCCAGTGTAACAAAGAAAATATTGAAAATGCAAAGAGAGAGAGAGAGAGAGACAGACAGACAGAGAAAGAGAGAGAAAGAGAGAGGTGGGCACATCCTTCCTTACTAAATCAATTAACCCGCCCCATCCCGATGTTTTCTGGGCAGTGGTACGCCCCAGTCCCGACATTTTTGGACCTTTTTTTTTTTTTTGCTCAAACATCAGCTTTTGGTGAGAAACATCGAAAATTCATAGAGAAATCGCTCACCTGAGGTTTAAAATACTCGACTTAGGTACAAGTACTTCCTTACCTGACTGGGTTTTCTAACAGGCTGGCACCAAAAAAACGAGTTCTATGGGAGGGTAACTATTTTATCCACTCATAAACAGAATTTATTTATTTACTTGGTACGAATTTATATGTAGTACAAGAGTACATTGGTTTTCAAACAGTAATATAGGCATTATTAGCATTGTTTCACTCACTAACTCATCACCATTCATGACCTTTTTTTTCTCGCATTACCTGATCATCATTTCTGACTGTTTCTTCCTCTAATGCTATGTAAACTTTGTCCTCCACATTGTCATCGATTGGGGAATCACTCTGGCCCTGAATGTCTTTATTGGCCAGGTCACTGGTAACAGGTGAATTGCCGAGACAATGGCGTGCGGGGGGGGGGGGGAGAGGTTATGCGGTGTAAGGCATTGTCCCTGCTTGGCATCTTGTAGAGGAATAGAGGAAGGTGTCCCGTGTATACGTGCCAAAAATCACTCAAGAAATCACTCGCGAAAATTTAAAATTGTGCAAATTAGGGACCTTGCAATGTTGCCGCGTTAATTCACGTCGCCGGGACGGTGCGGGTTAACACTGTCACTACAGTGTTAAAAAATCTTACCTGACACGCAAAGTGGCGAAAAAATTGGCATTAATTATAAATTGGCACACCATGTTCAAAAGGTTGCCAACCGCTGCTCTAAACCCACATGCCCTCAGCTCCTTTGAATTTGCATAACTCTTAAAATTCTTACAGTACAACCGACGAAGGTGCTGTCTATAATGTAGGTCACTTCCACACTTCTTACACTTCGGGGAGGAAGGCAGAACAATGTGACTGCGTAGGAAATTCACACTTTCCTGATTATTCTAAAAAAAATAAGCAATGGCCTTGTATTCAGTCACAGCACATCCACTACAAGAGGACGCCATCATGGAACTGACTAAAGTGAGGGATGTTTGAAATCTGAAAATCTCCTAACGCTATTAATGATTTGATTGGCCCGCCTTTTTGGCTGATTTTACTTTCATTGGCTGTGATGTCCGAGCATGCTCTGTAGTGGCATGACGTCACTAGAAAGATCGATGCAAAAGTTTGAAACTGAGGGGAGATCCAAGGTAATATTATATGGTGAGTCCTTGGTATACGAAAACTCGATGTACGAATTTTCAATTGTACGAAAGCGATGAATGTAGGACAAATTCCACAATACGAAAATCCTTTGCCTTGATGGTACGAAAAGCGATGCGAGAGGAAATACGAAAAATTCAAAATGGGCATGCTGCACAGCGCCGCGTTCGCTTGCGGCAAGAAAACGAACTAACCCCTCCCCGGTAAACACATTTTTGCGCGTTTCTCAGTCGAGTCACGTCTGTCCTCTCCTCTCAGCTTTGCTGTACGTTACACTGTTTTTCACCTTTTCATATTTTCACCAAGCCTCCCATGCCCCCTGCATCATCTGCAGCATCTGGGGACTAGCTGCAAGGAAGAAACAGCATTGTACTCTCACTCTTGAGAGGAAATTGAAAATAATAAGATGCCATCAGGAGGGGCAGGGAGTCTCGGAGATTGGGCGAGCTTTAGGCCTTGCACCGTCTAATACTACAGTAATTAGTTGTATGTTTTATTTTTTAATGTCTGTACAATAGTATAGTACTGTACACGTGTACTGCATACTTCAAAATACGAGGGGTAAAGTTTAAGTGGGGGGTCCAATGGGGTCCTGGAACGCATCCCCCCATTTCTATGTATATTTCAAAGGGGAAAATCGTTCCAATATACAAAATTTCTCATTACAAAAGTTTTTTTTTTGGTCCCTATCCCTTTCGTATATCGAGGACTCACTGTATAGGATTTTTATGTTAAATAAACATTTCCAAAAACAAATGTATAGTGGAACAGATTCAGAATAACATGGTCTACAACGTGGCTGTGTCAGATTTCCTGGATCGAGAAATGTAGTTTTCCGAAAATTGACCCTCATCTATTCTCCACCAACATCGTGTATATGCTGCAAGGTCCTAGAAAGCCTTAAGTTCAGTACCCAAATGATTACACATAAAACTGGTTGTTATTCTATAAAAATTGTATTAATTATACTTGTCAGTAGGGTATTATAATGTATGACTCAGTACATCTCCATTTCTTCTTCTTAGGTTGAGGGTAGTGAAGCAGTGAAGCTTATACACCCTCCCCAGGTGGAGGTGGTACACCAGGAAGTGGGGCCTTGCAGGGATGACCATGCATTAGTGATTGAGATCTGGAAAAAGCAGTGGAGACTCATGTCACTAACAGGGATTAACCCCTACACAGCGGGCTTGTTTACCAATGACTTGCGTGTGCCGCGGGGTTATTTGGGCTCCGACAGACTCTCAAAAAATATTTGCCAAAAATCAGTTATTAGTCCTAGAATAATAAAATTACATATGCTTATGGCACATACCTTCAGCTTTCTCCTGGAATGATTGTTGAGCCTTCGTCGGTTACCGTAGGACTTGTGGAGACCTCTGAAGTAGGGTAACGAAGTCTCCACTTTACACTTCCCAACAACCCGTAATATGATTACCACAGCCAGATACAAACACTATAAACACTATTCTACAATTTTCAAGTAGTTTGGGATCCATACTAAAAAAAAACACTGTGAAAGCAATGGAAATTACGAGCGCGTCTGATCGTCGCACTGGCACTAGTTCGCTCTTGGTAGTCTGTCATTTATTATTCATAAAACCCCTCACACTTTATATTTCTATTACTATATAACACTTATATATATCTACAGTCTTTATCCATAAGTTTCCTTCAGTAGTATTAGTTTATTGTCACTGTAGGGATTCAATTTCTTTCAGTAAAATACGTAGCATTCACTTTCTCGTCCTGTATACTGGCATTGAGAGTGAATGTCACTTTCATCTTCACTCTCATAACTCATAGCATTCAGACATGCTAGAGTGAAACTTTCACTTTCATTACTCCTAGGGTATATACTCATATTCTTATAATACTACTCATTTACATTTCTATTTACGTTCTCTATTTTATTTACGTTATTTACATTTCTATTTTATTTACACTGTGTTGTGCACTGTCACTTGAAATAACTTATAAAACTATTTTCCATTGTTCACGTATATTTACATTCATTACTTTCACTTGCTGTTTACACATTATTTACACATTATTTACAATTCCACTTGCACTGTTTTACTCAATAGAAAGATCGTAGTCACTCTTTTATCAATTGTCAGCCCTTTACCTCTTTCCACACGAGGTTTAGTTGGGTGTAAAGGTCACAGAGCCATTTGCATGGGGGTGAAAAAAGGCCTTGAAGTCAGCAAGAAGAAACATACGTCCTCTCACTTCGGAAGATGAGAGTAAACTGATAACGCAGGGCCAGCCAGCCTGGAGGCCTGTTTAGGGGTTATTCAGAGTTACCAATATTACTTCTTGAAACAGCTAAGTCTAGCACTGATATGATTGGCAGGAAATCTAGACAATACATTATAAATTTGGTAGTTCCAGGTGAATGTAAATATCACTTAGGCTTCTCCCTTCCCTCCTTACATGTATATTTATTACGAAAATAGATTAGAGGCCTACTTAGGAGATATATAATCAGAGCTACCAATGTTAAATCTTGAAACAGCTTTGTGTAGCACTGATATGATTGGCAGGAAATCTAGACAATACATTATAAATTAGGTAGTTCCAGGTGAATGTAAATATCACTTAGGCTTCTCCCTTCCCTCCTTACATGTATATTTATTACGAAAATAGATTATACGGCATATTTCAAGGGGAAAAAAACAGCGAAAATTAGCGAACGAGTGCACGTGAGGTGTTGTCAGGTGATAATTAGCCAATTCCAGGTGTATGGCACTCTCACTTACCTGATTTCTTTCTTGTATATATTATTTGGTATAAGAATACGACAAAGGGCTTATTTCAATGGATGAAATCAGTGAAAAATTCCAGGGAAGATTTACTTAGCGTAGCATGGCCGGGCAGGCGAGAGGATAGGGTAATGGAGGGGGGGTAGGGAGGGGAGTCAAGAACGGGGAGAAATGGCTAAATTGTTAACAATGGATGGGAGTACAGATGAGATTAGGAGTGCTGACTAGTGTTGGACATTGTCAGTACTGATAGATGATACAAGCCCCCACTTGGAAGCCCGGGTGAATTCAAAATAACACAGAATCACAAAAGCGACGCCCCACGATATGATCCCTTGCTCCCAAGTGTCACGAAAGTGACGCCCTGCGGTTAAGGGGTTAAAGGCGTCGAATTTGACCTGTGATGCAGAGGAACTGTTTCATGCGGCATAGCACCTTGGTCTTGAGGTCCTCTGGTAGCCCAACACCAGCTAGCAGAATGGGGAGCGTGAAGTCATGTACACCACAGGCGATCAAGGCTGAACGGAGAAAGGTTCTAGCAGAGAAGAATCTCGGTCACCGAAAGACGAAGTGGAGAATGGTCTCTTCTGTGTCACCACACCATGGGCACGAAGGAGAAGGGGAGAGGCCTATCCTGTGCAGGTGTGCATTAAATGCAGTGTGACGAAGCCGTAGTCGAACCAATGCTGTGTCAAGGTCGCGGCTTGAGGAGCGAACCCAAGGTTGTGGGGCAGATGAGAAATGGTATGCCGAGAGTGTGGTGTTGCAGAGTAGGTCAGGGATAGCAGCATTCCATAAGTTGAAAAGGGTGCTAAAGGTGTGTGAAGAGAAGGAGGAAAAGTGAAGAGGATAGGATTGAATATCTGTCTTATCATGTGCCAGTGTGGCTGCAGCATCAACTACGGTGTTTCCATGGATGCCTCTGTGGGAAGGGACCCACTGAAAATGTACAATATAGTCTTGTTCATGGAGAAAGAGAAGAACAGAGTGACAGTTCAAGACTAGTTTGCGATGAGAGGATGGATGCCTGGAGCACAAAAGGGCTAGGGAAGACTGGGAATTGGAAAAAATGACAACTGCCTGGGGAGGAAATGTCTCTCTGATAAACTCCAAGGCACCCAGGATGGCATAAAGCTCGGCAGCAAGGATAAGGTGAAGCCTGTCTAGTTTCCAAGTTTTACACAGAGAAAGGCAAGGGACAAAGATTGCTGCTGTTGTGGAGGGTGGGAAGGGGACATGAGAGCCATCTGTAAAAATTTGAATAGTGTTAGCGTAACGAAGGGACACTAGTTCACCAAGGAGGGGTAGGGCATTGGGACAGTCAGTGGACTTAGTAAACGGAACGTGGAGGTGTAAGTGAAAAAAGGAGGGAAGCGGGAACCAAGGGGGAACTGGAGAGACAGGAGACATGGAGAACGGATGAGGCAGAGGCAAGGACAATCGGCAAAAGGATTGCAAAGCACGGACGAGGAATGGAACACGGAAATGTAGAGGCCAGGATGGATCATCATGGGTGATACTAGGATGGGCATAAAGTATAGCCAAGGGATGGGAAAGGGAAGAGGAGAGACTTCTATATAGGAATGGGCAGTCTTGGAACACTCGCCATTGCTCCAGGGGCAACACATTTGCCCCTGCATGAATTGCAACGGTTGGCGAAGAGCAGAGTGCTCCAAGTGCTGTCTGGAGGGCAGAGTTTTGAATTGTGTCAAGCTTACGTAAAAGGGAGGGGGATGCGGATCCATATATGGTACAGCCATAGTCCAGTTTGCTCCTAATATATGTTTGGTAAAACTTCAACAGGATTTTCTGGGAGGTGCCCCATCGGAAGCCAGTTAAGCATTTCATGAGGGAAAGGTGCTTCATACAGGAGACCCGTAAATAATCAATGTGTGCCTTCCAAGTCAGAACTGGGCCATCAAGTCGGAGCCCCAGGAAACTATGGTGACGCCTTAGAGGGACCGGGGTGTCATGAATATGAATAGTGGGCAGAGAGGATAGTGCACGTCTAAGGGTGAAAAACATTAGAAGGATAGTGCACGTCTAAGGGTGAAAAACATTAGAACACTCTTGTCTACATTAACCCTGAATCCCCAATCTGCAAACCAGGTTAGTAGGGTGTTAATCCCTGACTGGAGACAGTCCTGTGCCTCTTGCAGAGTGGATGCTGAGCTGAAGAGGGTTAGGTCATCTGCATATACTAGGAGGGAGGTGCCTGGAGGACAGGGAAGTGTGGACAACAACATGTTAAAGAAGGACTCAAGACCAACCCCTGAGGTACCCCTCTATGAACCGGGAACGAAGAAGATGTTATCCCCCCAAGGGAAACTGAGAAGGTTCTACCTGAGAGGAAACTACGGATCCAAGTCAGAGGCTTCCCCACTATCCCCACTCTCGATAAATTATAGAGGATCCCCTCATGGGAAGCAGAATTGAAGGCCCCGGCCAGGTCGAAAAAAAGAACCAACATAACTTGTTTACTTCTATATGTAAGATGGATGAAATGCTCAAGTTGATGAAGGACATCCAGAGTGCCACGTCCTGGCCAGAAGCCACACTGCTCCTCCAGGAGAAGACCCTTTCTCTCTGCCCACCAATGTAATCTATTACTTACCACTCGTTCCATGAGTTTTCCAAGGCAGGAGAGAAGTGTTATTGGCCTGTAGCTACTAAGCAGGGTGGGGTCTTTCCCTGGCTTTGGAAACGGGAGAATGGAGGCATGTTTCCATGCCGTGGGAAAGACCCCCATCTGCCAGCTGTCGTTGAGCAGCTTTAGGAGAAGATCATATTCCACAAAGGGAAGGTGGGTCAGGAATTCATACGGTATAGTATCTGGTCCAGCAGCTTTGCGTGGGGGCAGTGCACGGATTGCGACTGACAACTCATGGGAAGTGACAGGGGACGACAAATCCGTGGGGGAGGGCTCTGCTTCAGCTACCTCAACCACATGCATGACCCGGGGGAAGTCAGGGAGGGGAGCTGGGATACTAATAGACATGCTGTAATGTCGTGCAAGTTCGTCAGCTTTCCCCATGGTAGTAAGTAGATCTACACCATCTAGAGTTAGTGGGTATGAGAAGGAGGTCAGTTTACCCTTCATGGCCCGCAATAAACGCCAGGTGCGAGTGGAGGAGGTGGAAAATGATAGCGAGGCTACAAAAGTTGCCCAAGCTTTTCGTTTTGCGGCTGTGACAATGCGAATGCATTCCGCATTTAGCTGACGATACTGAATCCTGTTGCCCTCAGATAGGCAGGTCTGCCACGCGCGCCAAGCCCGGCGCTTCCCTGACACTCCTTTGTCCACCAAGGGACACCGCACCGTGGCGTCTGACGGGAAGTGACTAGCGAAAATGTATTCTTGCCTGCCACTATCAACCAGTCTGAGAAAACACCCGCAGCGATATTTAAGGGAGAATGAAGCACCAGCGGAGAGACCGTCAAGTTCGCAGAAAACTTCGTCCATCCACCATCCCACAGACGCCAACGCGGGCTCGTGGGAACCGAGGTGGAAACGGACATGTCAGGGAAGCGGATTATCAGTGGGAGATGATTGCTACCCATAAAGGGTAGCAATGAAAGTAAACATCCCCTATGCACAGGTCTAAAACTGAA
Source organism: Coenobita brevimanus (assembly GCF_032717465.1). Lineage (NCBI taxonomy): Eukaryota > Metazoa > Arthropoda > Malacostraca > Decapoda > Coenobitidae > Coenobita > Coenobita brevimanus. The sequence goes on from NC_137044.1 coordinate 23,509,502, forward strand.
CCCACTCCTCTGTGTGGATCGTAACGGGTCTTGAGGCCCGTCGGGGAGAGAAGAGTGTATCTGTCCGACTGTAGCAGGTAAGAAAACAGGGATGAACCGGAGGCATTGATAGAGCTACGAGGGAGGTCAGGTTCCCACAGGGAGTGACGGGCATTGAAGTCACCAAAGACCAGTGCTGGCAAAGGAAGGTGATCAAGGTAATGAGTTAATTCGGTGACTGTAAGAGTGCGGCAGGGGTTGTATAACAGTAGCAAGCAAACTCGAAGTCCCTGCAGCTCTACCTGTGCACCCAAGGTCTCCAGAACTCCATTGTGACAAGCGGTGAGGGGAAAGGACCTACAGTGAATGCCTTCCCTAACCAATAAAGCCAAACCTCCCCCTTGTTGAGCCAGCCTATCCTGTCTTACTACAGTGTATCCCCTAAGATTAAAGTGAAGATGTGAATGTAACCAAGTTTCACTCACCCCAATAACCGAAGGGAGTAGTTCATTCATATACATCTTAAATTTGTGGGTTTTTCTCAATATTGAATGGGCATTTCACACCACCATGGTAAAAGACTGAAAAGTGGAGTTTAAGAAGATGGTGCGAGGGAGAATAGCCTGGGCATGAGTTGCTCACAGATGTCCTTGGGTGAGGTTCCCTGAGGATAAGAGGAGATGGCATCGATGATGATCTGGAGAAGGGCAGCAAGGTCCATAGCGGGGAGAGGTCGCAGCTGGCTACCAAGGGGAGGGGGCGGTGAAGTAGGTCGCTGGGGTCTGGCTGTCTGGGTACAGGTTGCATGGGCACGACGAGGGGCCCGTTCCTGTTGTTGACCTGGGGAGGGGAGTGGAGCAGGCAAGATCTCATCCATCGGGGTCCTGTCTACTGGGAAACATGAGTGATGACAATGACATTCAGGCACACGAGGGCGCGTTAACTTCGGGGGTGAGTGGACAACCGCTGATTATGATAATCTCTGGGCGGGCGTATCAGCCTGTGTGGTTTGTGAGGGTTCTGAATCCCAGGTACCTAAATCCGTTGTTACATTCCTGTTGTCCTGCTCTTCCAAGACGCCAAACCAATTCTTAACGGGTATTCCCACCGAAGGACGAGTCGACCCCGATCCTGTGTATAAGGAACTACAGTGGTCAGGGGCACGCAAGAGGACCCCGAAGCTGTTTGGGGGGGCATTTTCCAAACAAGCCAGCAGATGTAACTTTCCGCTGGAAACAAGATCCCGTCGGTAGGTGGCTGGAAGGGCACGCAGGGTCTTATTGATGTCTGCCATGGGTGTTGAAGAGGTCCTGCCTTCACGGTCGACATTCAAGGCCATGCAATAGACCGGACAAACATGCGAGACTGGGCTATGGGCACCACCACACAAGTAGCAGTGTGGGTCTAAGGCACAAGTGGTACCATCATTCAATCAAAATTTGTGGTTGCCACTACACACAGAACAACGATAGCCAGATTTACATGTGGCAGACCCATGACCAAAAGCATGATACCGAAAGCAACGACAGACGGGAAATGTATAAGGACTTACCCGGAAAGACAACCCACCATAAACCACATGCGATGGTAAGGGACCAGTGAATCGAAGCCGCAGTGTTGTGGAGTCCTTTGGTTCACCTGGTGCAGGAAACCTGGCTGGGAGCCGAACCACCTCCACCAAACGACACGACTCCAGGGGTCGATCATGGTTGCGCTGCAGGATGTTGATGTCTGTGGCAAGATCAGCTACTGAACATTTGCGGGCAATAAGGCCTATAGTGCCAAAGGTGTAAGTAACTGTACCCACCTCCCATTTCCGTAGCCTTCGACATTTCACCTTCCAGAGGCCAAGTTCACCTAGCTGTTCCATGGGGGGATTTATTTTACACAAGTCCGTTTCCTGGATCTGCACCTCTAATGTCATGCCATTTCCTTTGATGAATGTTTTATCGGCACGGCGCCACTTAGCAAAGGGTGCTGTGACCAAGTATTCAGTGATCTTGGGGGTGCAGTAAATACCCTAGACCCAGAAGCCTCCTGGATATGAAAAACTGCAAAAACATCGCCTTGGGGCTCACCTGATGATGTAAGAGGGTGGTAGGCAGAGCCCCTAGTGGATTTTACCTGAGTAGATTCACCACCATCCCCAGAAGGAGAAGAGTCACCGGTCCTCTTGACACTAGCGGAGGACTCATCCATATGTTGTAGTTGCAACACTCCTCCCGGATCCACAGGTGGATCACACATCCCTCTGGCGTCCAGTAGAAAACTGTATATGAGCTAGGTTTAGCACAGAAAGCTAAATGCGTGTTTTTGTGAGGCCCAGGCTTGAGCCTGGCTCGAGCCAGACTTAAGCCAAACGTCCATTCCCGTTTTTGCGGTGCCCAGGCTCAAGCCGGACTCGAGCCGCGCTTGAGCCAGACTCAAACCAAGTCGATCCACCCCTGGAGCTGCCTTGAGGTAGCTCGAGCCCGGGAGTGTGACGTCATATGTAAACAAAGATGGCGTCTTCCATTGTGTTGTAAGTGCTGTTCTCACTTTTTTTTTCAATATGCCATGAGTATGTGGCTTGCACCGATTGATTTTGATATACAGATATGCTAGAATTTACAGTTGATGCACGTGAGAGAAGAACATGTGTGGCTAGAGTGAATTGGACATCTCGTTTGTGGTGCAGATCAGATCAGATGGTGTTCACTCAGTATTGCTTTTGAATCAGCACTGGGCTGTTCGTTGTCTATATTTTTTTATTTTACTGTTTTAAAATGTTTTCTCTAAATTGCCTTCTTCTACCTCATATTTACTTCTTATATCTTTTAATGCATTACAGTTTTAAAAGAAATGTTCAAGAGTTTCTTCTTGTTTTCTTACATAATTCACAATTCGAATTTCCGCCAATATACCTTGCTCTCCAGTTTAATTTTAAAGTGTTTGAGCAACATCTGTGCAGCAGTATAGAACCCTGTGTGTTTTCATAAAGTATTTCTTCCTTAACCCTTACACTGCGGGCTTGTTTCCCAATGTTTTCCGTGTCCTGCGGGTATATTCGGGCTCAGACAGACTCTCAAAAAATATTTGCCAAAAATCAGTTATTAGTCCTAGAATATTAAAATTAAATATGCATATGGCACATGCCTTCAGCTTTCTCCTGGGATGTTTGTTGAGCCTTTGTCGATTACCATAGGACTTGTGGAGACCTCTGAAGTTGGGTAACAAAGTCTCCACTTTACACTTCCCGACAACCCGTAATATGATTAACACAGCCAGATATTATCACTATAAACACTATTCTATGATTATCAAGTAGTTTGGGATCCATACTCCAAAAAAAAACCCACTGTGAAAGCAATGAAAATTACGAGCGCGTATGACCTTTCCACTTGCACTAGTTCGCTGTTGGTATTCTGTCATTTATTATTAAAAAAACCCCTCACACTTTATATTTCTATTACTATATAACACTTATATATATCTGCAGTCTTTATCCATAAGTTTCCTTCAGTAGTATTAGTTTATTGTCACTGAAGTCATTCAATTTTTCATTCAGTAAAATATGTAGAGAGCCACGGATTCACTTTCACTGTTATAACCTCAAGTATTTGTACTTATATTCTTATATTACTAATTACTTACATTTCTATTTACATTTTCTATTCTATTTTCAATATTTACCCTTCTATTTTACTTCTATCTATCTATCTATCTATAGCCCGACGCCCTAATCCCGCAAAGGGTGGCCGCAGACAAAACGCCTCCAAGTCATTCTGTCACCCACCATTTGACTACCCTCCCCCCAACTCACCCCCCCCTCCCTCATATACCTCGCAACTCCATCCCTCCACCTCATCCTCGGTCTACCCCTCCCTCTCCCTCCCTCCACCTCACCTACATACACTCTCTTAGTCAGTCTTTCATTCTCCATTCTCTCCACATGTCCAAACCACCTCAGTGTATTTCTCCTAATCTTCTCAACCACATCCACATCTACCCCACAACGTTCCTTCACTTCTTCATTCGTCAACCTGTCACTCCACATGCTTACTTACACTATGTTATTCACTGTCACTTGCAGTAACATAAAACTATATTACACTGTTCAATCATATGTACTATACATCCATTGCTTTCACTTGCTATTTACACATTATTTTTCTTTCCCACTTGCACTTTCAGAACTGCTTCTGGCTGTTGTAATCAAAGAAGCAGGTAACACAAGGGGAACCTGGCACTCAGCGCACTGCCAAGAGGTGCGTTTGTGCTCAAGTGTGCGTCGGGTGGTATGTGCACACACCTGGCACCTGTGGATTGCAGCCTTCCTCTTGGTTGTGGCAGGCATTTGCACCAATCTGTGCCGATCCATGTACGCCCTCTGCTCAAGTCTGTCGGGAAGTGTTACTGGATGGCGCCTTGGAGTTGTTGCTGTCACCCTACCATATCTTTCCAGCAGCTGCTGAACACAAGTCCTGGCGAACAACCTCAGGGAGAAGGACTTGGGTGGCTTGACCTTCATCTTTGTACAGAATGAAGGCGTTCAGCATCGTCATGTCTATGAGATGCAGAAAAACTTTCCTGTACCACCTAGTATTCTTCCTGAGGCAGTCGATCTCTCCAATCATCATGTCGGACTTGTTCACCAGCCGCATGTTGATATTGTAGCCTAAGACAGCATCAGGTGTCCTCACAGGTTCACCTGTCCTACGGTCAACCTTCCCACTGTCTGTCATTTCCCTCTTATGTACGGTGGTGAGCATTTGCACGACCCTCTTGTCATGCCACCGTATTGCCAGCATCTTCTCAGACTTGCGTAGGTGCACGTCTCCTCGTTGCGAGGTTCCTGCGTCTGGGAATTTAGGGAAGTGGGCACAATTACTCTTGACAGTGCCGCAGGAGCCGATGCCGTGCTCTGAAAGGTATTTGGCAAGTTTCGGTGCTGTATAATAGTTGTCTGTATACAGCACATGATTCCCACCAAAATATCTTTCAAGGAGCACTTTCACTACACAGCCTGAGAAGCCAAGGGGGTGTGTTTTATCAAGATCGACAGTGCTGGCTGAATAAATGACGAAGTCAAGGATGTACCCCATCTTACAGTCGCACAGTACAAAGAACTTGATTCCAAAGCGATGGCGTTTGCTTGGAATGTACTGCACAAACCTAAGACGTCCTCTGAACAAAACCAAGGATTCGTCAATGACAACCTTCTGAAAGGGGTGGAAGAATGTCATAAACTTATCTTTCATTCTGCTTAGAATCTCCCGGATCTTCCAGAGTGGGTCGGTTTGGGAAGGTACATTGTTGTCGGCAAAGTGCAGGTTTCCCATGATGTTCCGGAAGCGATCTCTGGCCATGTACTTATTGAAGGTGGGTGAGGGTAGTAAGGGGTCTACGGACCAGTATTCTTCCAACTCATGCTTCTTTGAGTGTGGCATGAGAAGCATGAGGGCGAAGAACACATACAGCTCCTGCACTCCCAGCATGGACCACTGTTGCATCTTGGCTGCACCTGTACCACTTGCAGCACGTTGTGATTCATACCTGTTGGTCTCATCACATACGTGCTGCATGACTTTGTCATCGAGGAAGGCCAAAAGGAAGTCCACACACTCAGCATCCTCGTCAAGAGTGAAGGCAGGCTTTATTCCTGAGGAACTCACGTCAAAATGGAGATGTTCAGGGACAAAATCGGACCCTTCCGTCCATGCGAAGGCGTCCAGGATTCCCTGTCGTGGCGGTGTAGGGTGGGTGAGGGTGGAGGGTGGCTGAGGCAGATTTATCAGGTTCAAGGTCACTCGCACTGACCCTGGGTTGCCGTACAGCACTAGCAGTCCTTACTCTACTGGCAACTCTACTTTTATGGGTCAGGGATTTACCTCTTCCTCTACGGGCTGCCTTCACTGTTGATGCTGGTGGTGACTCCGACGACGAAGACTCCAGAGAAAATTCAGCAGAAGAGGAAGAAATGAGTGAAGTGGGGCTTGGGGAACGGGGAGATGAATCACCTCGGGACTCATGGAGGGCTGGGTCATGCGGGGCCATTGTTCCGGGGCTAACCTGCCGCCTTTTCATTCTCTTCCCAAATTCCTTCCCTTGCTGCACCAACGGCTCCTTTCCCTTGGAGCTAGTGATAACTTGGGACACTGAAGCACTCGTACTAGTAGTTTCTGGCACGATTTCCTCACCCGGCTCATCACACGAATCCCCCGAAGGGTCATAGTCACTATCCATCACTACCATTGATAATTCGGCTAGTTCACGTTCCACTGCAGAGTCACTTAGTCCTTTCCTGCTTCCCCCACGAGTTTTTCTGGGTGTAGAGGTCACGGGGCCCTTTGCAATGGGCGCAGAAGCGGCAGAAATGGCGGGGCGCGAGTGCGACATCCTTTGACCACAGAGGAGGACAAGGAACTAAATGGCGCAGCTTATCTGAGAAGGCAAGGGTTGACAGTGACAATGGGGCTGACAGCTGCTAACTTACATGTTAATAAATTACTGGTAGAAAATCTTGGCAATACATAAAGAAATAGGTAGTTCCAGGTGAATGTAAATGTCACTTAGGCTTCTCCCTTCCTTTCTGATATATATTTTTATTACAGAAATAGATTACAAGGCATAATTCAAAGGGGAAATTACTGTGGGAATTTAGCAAATGAATGTATGTGAGGTGTTGTCAGGTGATAATTAGCCAATTCCTGGTGTATACCACTATCACTTACCTTATTTTATTTTGGTATATATTATTTTGTATAAGTATAGGGCATAGGGCTTATTTCAATGGATGAAATCTGTGGAAAAATCCGGGGGAGATTTGCTTAGCGCAGCGCTGCTGGGGAGGTGAGAGGACAGGGTAATGGAGGGGAGGTAGGGAGGGGAGTCAGGAACGGGGAAACATGGCTAAAATGTCAACAATGGATGGGAGTACAGATGAGATTTGGAGTGCTGACTAGTGTTGGACATTGGCAGTACTGATAGATGATACAAGCCACCACTTGAAAGCCCGGGATAATTCAAAATAACACAGAATCACAAAAGTGACGCCCCGCGGTATGATCCATTGTGCCCGAGCGTCACAAAGGTGACGCCCCGTGGTTAAGGGGTTAATGTCTAATTTTTTCTCTTTATAAAATAAAATTGAGGATTTGTTTGTCAGTTCTTCTCTCCAACATTTTCTTTTTTTCATATTCATTTACCTTCTTTATTTCATCCTTTTTTAAATTGTCCAGTTGGATAGTATTTCTTATGCTGATTTCCTTCATATATTCCTGAATATTTTTTATCCATGCATCTCCTTTTTTTTTTTTCATACAGTTCTAAGAACACTTTTAATGCTAATGAATTATTTTCTTGCAGAAGAAAGTATATAATGAGTGGATGAGGAACAGAGGTATTTCTTGTAGTGGTAATTTAAGGTATGGTATAGTTAAATCTAACAAGCTAACCATATGTTTTCCATATTGTGTGTAGTGATTGGGGACAGTAAAAGCTATTTTTAAAGTTTCATTGAGTTTTATGGAATCCTCTTGTAATGCATAAAGGTATTACTTATATTTATAACTATATACAATAAAGCTTCCTATGCTAAAAAAAAAAAAAAACATGAAAATCTGTAATTATTACAATAAGCAAACATTTAACTTGGATCTGAATACAGGCATAACTCTGAATGTAACTTGACATTTAAACTTCACTTAAAATATCACCATTTTCTTTTTTAACCCATGCTTCCATGTTGCATCGTCCTCTTCCATATAACTACCATTCCTCCAGTACGCACCGCACTCGCTCTCATTTACTGTTTCTCCACAATCCTTCCACCCATCACATTCTTGGTCTTCCCTCACATATCATCTTCCACCTCATTCACACCATCCTATTCTGTCTTTCATTCTCCACAATTTCCACACTCATACAACCTCGGACAACATCTCCCAAGACATGCAATCACATCCATGACAGTACCATAATTTTTCACTCCATCTTAACATGTAACTCAAGATATTCCTTAAAAAATAAAGGATGTACGGTACACTCTACAAAATACTTGCAATGAAAAGACTTTTTTCAGTGCCACTAACATCAAGTAGATGAATTTGATCAAGAATATCATGTTCATTATCACGTTCAACCTCAACAGAGCCTTCATTTAGAAGAAGGGTTTCTTCTACAGGGTTCTGTAGAGTTATGTTATGAAGTATGCACCAAGCCTTTATTATCTGGGGAATTCTTTTGACATCTGCATCAATATACATACTTCATACCGGCCTTTAAGAAAAGCAAAAGCATTTTCTATAACATAACTTTGCGACAATTTCCCATTAAATTTTCTTTGCATATCATTTAAATTTCCTGTATCTCTGAAGGGAACGAGAAGGTTGGTGGACCGTTGAAATGCAGAATCCCCAATGATGTGATAGTAATTCATAGGGAAAACAGTTACTGGCAAATGAGTCATTAAATGATTGGTTCTTGTATTCTTGAAAACTCGGCTGTCATGAGCAGAGCCAGGGAAACCTACATCAATGAAGGTAATGAATTTCTCACTGTCACATACTGCCATTAGGTTTACACTGTGTCTGTCTGTTCGGTCAAGGTAATTGGACTGGACATCATCAGGCTCTTGTATCTCCACGTGGCAACCATCTAATGCTCCACCAATTCCTGGAAACCCAGCCACATCTTTGAATTTTTCCTCAACTTTCTTTAAGCCATCACCAGTTGGTCATTTTATGTATCAGTGACCAAGACTGCAAATAATGTTTATGACAATTTGAACACAATTAAAAACAGCACTCTCTAATAGGCCAACCAATTCTGCAATTTCTCTGTATGTGGCTCTGTTACCTAAATACCACAAACCTAGCTGAAGGCACAATTTAGCTGGAACAGGTGGAGTCCCTCCATGGAACACTGGTCTGTACTGCTCCTGTAAAAAATCAAGGAGAAGAGTAAAAGTTTCCTTGGTGACTCACATAATTCTGAAGAAATCAAGATCTTTCTGATCCAGGTGATCGCTGAAGCCTTTCTGCTTTCCATGTGATTCTCTGCACCAACCCAAAGGAACATAATATAATTAAAAAGTATGGTTTTGCTAGTATTATTAATATATATAAATTTTTTTTTTTGAGGGAGTGGGGGGACACATTGACCTAACAGCAAAGTAGCTCAATGAAGGGAACACCTGACTAGAAATGAGGGTCAATTTTTTGTTTCACACAACCACTGATTTCTGCATTAAATCTGAGTGTTTCCAATGGTTTTTGGTGTGATTCATTTGATTTTGCCCTTCAAATCTATTGCCAATCAATGGTTTCAAAGGAATGAATATTTTTGCAATCACCTTAGAATCCACTAAGTCTTTTTAGAAATAAAGGTCAAAATGAACAGAATCACACCCAAAACCATAGGAAACAGTCAGGTTTGATGAAAAAATATGTACTGTGGGCCTACTATTTATCCTAACCCAACCCAACCTAATGTAACCTAACCTAACCCAACCCAACTCAGCCTAATGCAAGTATTATTCATTTGCGAGCAAAGTGCATAGAATGAAAAATGGTCTATATTGGCCCAGAACTTATTTGGTAAACTTATGTTTCTAAGACTCTCTGGTTGTGCGAATCTAAAAATTGTCCGAAATGAGCATTACCAGATACCCAATAATCACAAGGCAATGTGACTCTAAGGCAGAAATTCCCCACACATTCTATATGTTGTTATCACAAATGAATATCATCTTGATAATTCCTTTCCCCTGAAAGTATGCCCTGATAAAGAGTTCATAATGCAGGTACAGTTCATGGAACATACAGGGAGTGCTGCCTGTTGCATGCACACCTGAATGAACCACACATGCACTCATACAGCTTGTTGGCTGACTTAATACTTAAATGGCCAATCACCTGCACCGAAAAGAAAAAAATAGGTATAAAAATATATAAATCTGGCAGGCACAACATCTGCATGATGAAGTTAGCTCCTCTTCTACCAAACTGAATAAGGCATGCCAAACTCTTGTCTGGATGATCCTACATTCAAATTTTATCCAACCAACATATAGTCAGCTGCCTAGGCTCATCATCGTCTTTACCAAAATATTTGACAAACTCATTACCTGCTGCCAAGAAAACTATTGGCCTATGAAGCCTCTTCTCAGCTACCTAGTCACAAACAGACACTTATCAAAAACCGCCATAAACTCGTACTGCTGACATGATCTAACCAGTAATACAACCATAATTTTCTTTTTTTAACAATGTGTAGATGGGAAGTGGGAGGTAAAAATGTGGAGATACTTGTGTTGGGGTATGTTCACCTTATACAATCTGCTTCAGACAATTATGGAAGTTTGATGTTCCTTAATAGTAAAACAATGGCTGTAAATTTACTGGCGCTGCCAAGCCTAATAAGTACGTAAAATGAAGCAATAACCTATTATCAGACTTTTACTCACCAAACTTTTGATATGTGTTAGATCTTACGAATATCAAAACCTAACCAGTCCATGATTCCAGTTGTTTCCTACCATCAACAACATAACTTTCTGACCACATTACAAACATGATGGTCACTAATGTGTTGTCTCCAGCATTATTATTAAGCTTGCTACCACTACACCATAATATCAATAAGAGTTCTGTCTACTTTCCCATACACAGTCACTGAGAGTACCTTGTTCCTAGGGTTCTCAACAAGCACCCCAAGTTTGTAAATTTAAAGCTTTCCTTATATAATGCCCTTCATCTTTCCAGTGGTTAACTATCTATCTATCTATCTATTGCCAGATGCCTCAATCCCGTTTGGGGTGGCCACAAACAAATCGCCTCCAAGTCGCCCTGTCCCCCGCCATTTCACTGCCCTGCTCCCAGCTCACACCCCCCTCTCTCATATACCTCTCCACCCCATCCCTCCATCTCATCCTCGGCCTCCCCCTCCCTCTTCCCCCCTCCACCTCACTCACATACACTCTCTTTGTCAGTCTTTCACCCTCCATCCTCTCCACATGGCCAAACCACCTCAGTGTGTTCCTCATAACGCTTCCTATCACATCCACATCCACACCACAACGCTCCTTTATATCCTCATTCGTCAGCCTGTCTCTCCACGTGACTCCACAGGCTCCTCTTAAATAACTCATTTCCACTGCTCTCACTCTTGACTTGTGTCCTTTCAACAATGTCCAAGCTTCACTTCCGTACGTTAGAGTTGGTATCACAGTACTGTCATGTAGTAACTTTTTCACTTCCATGCTCACTTCCCTGTTTCTTATCACTGCTTTCAAAGAACCAGCAACCTTTCTTCCCTGCTGTACCCTTTCATGCACTTCACCCTCCACACCTCCATCCTTACTCATCACACTACCCAAGTACTTAAACGTACTCACATTTTCCAATTCCTCACCATCCAACCTCGCTGTACATTCACTAACTTCACTTCTCTCAAAGACCATCACTTTACTCTTCCCTACATTCACCTTTAGATTCCGTTTCTTACACACTTTCTCAAACTCATCCACCAAGCCTTGCAGCTCCCCTTCGTCTTCACTCAACAACACAGTATCATCTGCAAACAACAGTACAGGGAGTTTCCAAACACTATCCTCTCTCACCAGGGCCACTCCAACATCCACTACCCTACCTTGTACCTCTTTTATTACCCCATTCATGTACAGATTGAACAACCATGGAGACATGACACATCCCTGTTTCAAACCAACTTTCAAAGGGAAAAATTCACTTAGTTCACCATCCACACGCACTGCAGCCTTCGCACCATCGTACATACTCTTCACAGCATTCAACTTCCCATCTACTCCATATATTCTTAACACTTTCCACAATCCTTGTCTATCCACCCTGTCATATGCTTTCTCCAAATCCATGAACACAGCTGCTTTATGTACCTAGTGCCTGTTGCCAGTAAAGACGACAACGCAGTGACCTGGCTCATGTATTCCTCTACAAGAGTGGACACAACAGTCGCAGACTCTTGTGTCTCTGCAAACAATGGAAAAGTTCCCATCTGGAGGGAAGAACTACTGCTTAGATCGAAAATATCTGATTCTCCAATATCTGCCATGCTGCTTTGCGTCGTCAGCTGACCGGGGTGTTTGTTTACATTCGTCAGTACGGCTCGAGTACTGTTTTTGTGGGGCCACTTTGGCTTAAACCAAAGAGCGAAGCCAGGCTTGAGCCTCAGGCCTTACAAAAACGCGCCTTAACTATTTCGGCAAAGCACACCACAACAAACGTCTGCACGCTATGGCGGTCCTGACGGGAGTCACATCTCCATTTGCTGATGTGGGTGTGGCAAGATTCACCACCTTTCGCTGTAGGCTATGTAATTTGCAACCATTAACTGTATGTTTTAATATCTGCTGAAAGAGATGCATAGCAAGACTTACCATCTCCTTTTGCTGCACAGAATTCTGTATCCAGTACTTTTACTTCTGAGTATTCCTGAAGCCTTTTGCCAAAGCATCTGCTCACGCTTCAAACTAAACTTGCCAGCTAACTTACTATATCTACTTGTCTACCCACAATTACCATCAGTATGGTTACTGGCTACTTAATTCTCTGTAAATATGGCTGGCGATGTCTCGGTTCCAACTCAAGCCCTGTTACTCCTCGTAAAAAGATAGTGGACAACACAAATTAAATACCCACCATGTTTACAAACAAGTAGTGTTGCCAATTCAAAAGTCAAGGATGTCGATAACCTTGCTCTCAAAAACCGCTAGAATGCAGCTAATACAGAAGTTTCCAGAAAATCGCAGGAACAATAAATTAACGCGGGAATATGGTTCTAGTCACGAAGATGCACGAAGAAATGGATGAAGAGTAGTAGTAATGTCTCTGCCACCGAGCTGGATGAAAGTGTAGGGAGATTTTAATGTTACACCTACATACTTGATATTACGTATTTATTCATTCTCTCGCAAACAGAATCACTGCAAACCCTACGTATCAGCGCCGTGTGTGTGTGTGTGTGAGTGTGTGTGTATTTACCTAATGGTGATAGGCCTATACAGGAAATGAGCTATGCTCGTGGGGTCCCGTCTTCGTGTCTCAAGTCAAACATTGCTCTAAACGCGTTTAAGTTTTTTGGACTGGACGACCTCTTTGTCCAGGCTATTCCACAGGTCAGTGCATATATGTGGAACACTGTATTTCTTGATATCGTTCAAGCAACTTTTTTTTTTTTCAATTTCTTTCCATGTCCTTTTGTTGCTCCCCCATCTGAAACAAACAGAGCTTCTCTGTCAATTTTGTCTATCATGGGACGTGAACACTGCAGTCATGCTACTCCTCTCTCTTCTTTCTTCTAGGGAGGGTAGACCCAACTTTTCTAGTCTTTCCTTGAACGATAGATCTGTCAGGCTAGGGACCATTTTGGTTGCTGTTCTTTGTATTCTCTCGATCCTGTTTATATCTTTCCTTTTATGTGGGGACCACACTACTGCTGCATATTCCAACCTGGGGCGGATCATGGCCACTATACTTTTTTATTTCATAATTTCCTCATCTATGTAATGAAATGCCACTCTTATGTTTGTTAAGAGATTATAGGCTACGTCTTCCTGACAGTCTCATTGATGTGTTTTTCAGGTGACAAATTATCCTGGACCAACACTCCGAAGTCCTTCTCTTCTCTCGTTTTTGTGACTGGTTTCTTTCCCATCGAGTAATTCCGTGAGGGCCTCTTGTTACTTTTACCCATTTCCAGTATTTTTGCACTGAATTTCATTTCCCATACTCGGCTGCAATCATAACTCCTGTCCAGATCTTCCTGTAGCATTTTACAATCCTCTTCAACTTCTACTTTCCTCATGATCTTTGCATCGTCCACAAACAGACGTGCATAACTGTTCATTCCGTTCACCATATCGTTTACGTAAATCAGGAACATTACGGGTGCTATACTTCCCGCCACCCTGACATCTTGTCCTTTATTACTGTCCTTATCTGTCTGTCTCTCAGGTAGTCTCTCATCCATCCCAAGAGGTTCCCCTTCAGTTGTCCTATGTGCTTCAATTTCCATATTAGTCACTTACCGGGCACCTTGTCAAAGACTGTTTCCAGACCTAAATACACACAATCCACGCAGCTGTCTCTCCTGCAACTCGTCAATCGCCCATGAGTAAAAACACAGCAAATTAGAGACACACGATCTCCCAGTTCTAAATCCAAACTTTCTGCCAAAATGTCCATATGTGTGTGTGTGTGGTGAGGGCCGGGGTGGGTAGGTGAGGAAGGAGACTTCATTATTTATCATCCTCATTGATTTATTCCGACTGCCTACTGACTAATACCTACGCCTTTATCTAAATCACACTTAAAAACATTTCTTAATTTAAAAAATCCTAAGAATGCGTAAAACGCAGGTGACGGCGCTGGTGGGGACGGTGGCGGTGGTGGTGGTGTGGGGCCTGGTGACGGCCTGGGCGGGTCACCTCATACACACCACCATCGCCCTCCGCCACCACATCCACAGCCTCCCCCTCGCCGGCCTTCGTTCTCTCCTCCGCTCTGCTCAGCTGCGGCGTCTCGTGGGAGGGGCCAGAGAGGGGGTCGACGAGGCGTGTCCCCAGCCGCCCTTATCAAAACTTCGGCCGGACTTGACCATCACCAGGTATCATAAGTATGCCAGCTGTCTCCAGAGCCAGCTGAAGGAAGAACAGGCGGAGCTCCACTTCCTTAGGGCCTGCTTCGTCCGCCTGCGCTCCCTCGTGTAGTCAGGCTCCTCAAAGCTCCTTCCTAACCTGTGGTCAAGCTTCCTTAGTGTTGTGAGTGTGGTGGTGGCCGTAAAATGGTACTCGTGGAAGGCAGCAGATCACAGAGAGGAGGATATGAGGGTGGAGGCGGGAACACTGGTCGGGGCGAGGACTGTCAGGTACTCGACGTCTGAGATGCAAGGGGACTCTGAGGATGAGACTGAGGAAGAGGGGGTGGAGGTGGGCACTGTGGAGAGACTCAGGATCATTGGCTGGACTCCTCCCTCCCCGCAGCCTGTCTCCCCAACACCCCCTGCCCACGCCCCTTGCCCAGCACCTTCCCCTTCCCCAGTCTCTTCTCCCCCTCCTGGACCAGCACCCTCTGGCCCTGTGTGCCCTCCCCCTCAGCCAGGCTCACCACCAGCCAATCCCGTGGACCCTAAGCAATGGGATCCTGTATTGAGCCTACAATTTACGCTGTATAAACCCAGAGACTCAAACCTCCACGTCAGCTCCCTCACCCACCCCTTCTTCCCCCACCCTGACCCCCCTTCACCCTCCCCTCACCCTGATCCGCAACCCCATCCCCCCTAGAACGACCGCAAACCCATCACTTGCGAACGTTTCACATCTCACTCGCAAAATTCCGCTCATCAGAATAACGCCCAAGGGGTGATGGTTAGCCAAGAGGGTGCCGTGGGGAAGGACCAACCCGCCGGAGGGAAAGACCCGCCCTCTCCCCCAAAAGTGAAAACCCCGGAGCCTGTACCACCGGGCCTGTCGTGGGCGATATCACCTCCTAAGAAAACCAAGCCCACCAGCCCAGTCAAGCCTTAGGAAAAGCCCGCGGCCCCAAGTACGGCATGGATGATTTCCCCGCCTCATAAGCCCGCCAAGCGCTTCCCTGTGAAAAAGCCACAGTTTCTGAACCTAAGCAAGGAAATCAAAGACAAAGTCGAGTCGTCATCGAGCGAGAGTCTCAAAATTCATCCCCCGACACGCACATACCTCGGCAAGGGCAGGGGCGTGAAGGACAAGGCCCCTTCCTGTACCAACCCTTAGCATCGTCCTCCCTCCATCAATGACAAAACGTACGTCATTCAGGGCAAAAAAGACCAGGGTAGGAGCAAAACACTGCCGAAGGGTGAACAATGGGAACTTTCTCCCCCCGTGAGGAAGTGAGCATCATCCCATTTTTCACCACCACCACCACCACATCATCATCATCATCATCATTTTCCCGGCTTCTCATCATCACCACGGGGTTTTCATCACCTCCCCAGGGGTTATCACTCGTTTTTCCTCATCTATAAACTTTACTCATCACTGAATCATTATCATCATCATTACCATTGTCATCATTATCATCGTCCCAACCTCTTTCTTCCCACCTAAGGATGAGGTGAGGTGGGGTCGCAATGAGTCATCTTCCTACCTATCTATCTATCTATTGCCAGATGCCTCAATCCCGCAAAGGGTGGCCACAAACCAATCGCCTCCACGTCGCCCTGTCCCTAGCCATTCCTCTACCCTGCTCCCAGTTCATACCCCCGTCTCTCATATACCTCTCCACTCCATCCCTCCATCTCATCCTTGGCCTCCCCCTCCCTCTCCCTCCCTCCACCTCACTCACATACACTCTCCTCGTCAGTCTCTCACTCTCTATCCTCTCCACATGGCCAAACCACCTCAGTGTGTTTCTCCTAACGCTTCCTATCACATCCACATCTACCTGCCATGTATAATTGACCTCTGACCTTACATTGTGCATTGGCCCGTTGATTGTTCTTTAAACTGATTTTTTTCGTTCTTGCCTTACCCTCAAACCTTCCTTCCTCCAAGTGTGCTTTAAATCGAATAAGGTCTAAGTTGACTTTGCCATGTGACTTTCAACTTAATCATTCTTAAATACAATAGGTCAGCCTCTGGGAAGACTCATCTCAACCTTTCCAACAGTTATGTCGAAATCAGATAAAATATTTTTCGAGTTAGATTACACACACACACACACACACACACACACACACACATGTAATCAAGTTTAGTAAAAGTGGAAAAAGACCTGATTGGAATTATACGTTAGGAAATAAAACCTTACACACATCAGAAAGAAAGAAGGACCTAGGTGTGATTATCAATAACAGACTATCTCCGGCTGACCACATCAGCGAGAAGGTACGGAACATGTATACACTGCTTGCAAATATGAGAATAGCATTCACATACATAAATGAAGACATGCTAAGAAGGATAATAACATCATTCATTAGACCAACCCTGGAATATGCATCAATAGTCTGGAGTCCTCATCTCAAAAAACACATAGACAAGATTGAAAAAGTTCAAGGGGCCGCTACAAGATGGATACCAAGCTTAAGGGATCTAAGCTACGAAGACAGACTAAATAAACTGAATCTACCAACACTACAGGAGCGAAGGAAAAGAGGTGACATGAAAATGCTATATAAATGCATATCAGGGAAGGAGAAAATAGACATAAATGATTACTTAACATATGGAGAAGCATCAGCAAGAGGACACTGCAAAAAAAATGCATAAGAAGAGAGGTGATAAAGACGTGAGGAAATTCAGTTTCCCAAACAGAGCAATTGATCAATGGAATGCACTTCCGAATGAAATAGTGTGCCAAAACAATTAACAAGTTTAAGGATATGTACGATAAATATGGTTTAAGACACGGGACAGTACGAGCTTGACTCATTCCTGTAAAGATACAATTAGGTAAGAACACACACACACACACACACACACACACACACACACACTACAGAATAAAACTGTGTGTGCCAAAACTATTCACAAATTTAAGGATATGTATGATAAAAATGGTTTAACACACGGGACAGTACGAGCTTAACTCATTCCTGTAAAGATACAGTTAGGTAAGAACACACACACACACGCACACACACACGCACACACACACACACGCACACACACACACACACGCACACACACGCACACGCACACACACGCACACACACACGCACACACACGCACACACACACACACACACACACACACACACACACACACACACACACACACACACACACACACACACACGAGACGTAAAATGTACAGAAATAAGAGAGCATTTGGTATGGGAGGAGGTTCAGTCTGTCCATCACTACGCCCCGTCAGCTATACAAACGTTTTCTGAGTGCAATGTGGAATGTGGACAAACTTTTGTAGCTGGTGGAGTCCGGCAGTGGGGTTAGACCGTTAGAACTTCGCATCTACTTCCAACCCAAATGTTCTCTCTCTCTCTCTCTCTCTCTCTCTCTCTCTCTCTCTCTCTCTCTCTCTCTCTCTCTTGTTCCTGTACGTTTTTCATCCTTAAGTGTTAAGAATGAGTTTAGATTTTTTTTTCTAGTATAAAATTAAAACAAGTGGAACATAAGAGTGGAACATATGAAGTGGAGAGATATATGAGAGAGGGGGGTGTGAATGGCGAGGGACAGGGCGACGTGGAGGCGATTTGTTTGTGGCCACCCCTTACGGGATTAAGGCGTCTGGCAATAGATAGATAGAACATAAGACACTCAAGGGGAAGGCAAAGGAAAATGTCGACCATTACGAAAGGCAATGTGGAGGACGATCTTGCAGTGTTGACCAGATGAAAGCAGCTCTGATGATCTATCTATCTATCTACCGTATCTATTGCCAGATGCCCTAATACCGTATGGAGTAGCCACAAACAAATCGCCTCCTCCTTCCCCTGTCCTCTTCCATTTGACTGCCCTCTCTCCCTCCAACCCACAACCCTTCTCTCATCTCTCTCCACTCCATCCCTCCATCCCATCCTTGGCCTCCCCCTCCCTCTTCCACCCCCTCCACCTCACTCACACTCTCCTCGTCAGTTTCTCACTCTCCATCCTCTTCACATGACCAAACCACCTCAATGTAGATAATATATAAAAAAAATATTAAAGTGTAATATGCAAGATAAATCGCTGAGGAGGAAGTGCTACAAATCTTCCTATTGCGTACATATTTCTTCCCCTGATACTTCATACAGTACTTTGATTTCACGTTCCTTTTTATATGTATTTTTTACGCACCGGGAAAGTAAAAAAGCTTTGTGGTGTAGATGGGTGGAGGGACGTGGAAGGTGTGTCCGCGAAGGAAGAAATCTGTGCAGCATGTGATGTGGTGTGTGGGGTGAAGAGATGCCGAAAGGGGATGCAGGGAACAGCATGATGGAATGATGAGGTGAGACAGGCTGTGGCACAAAAGAAGAAAACATACAGTGAGTGGATGGGAAGCAGAAGCATGGAGGAAGTTGAGGGACGGGAGAGTGAATTATACGTAGACAGGAAGAGAGAGGTGAAAAGATTAGTAAGAGAGAGTAAGAAGAGAGTGTAAGAGAAATTTGAAAGGAATCTGAGTGTAAAGTGGAGGGAATGTAAGAAAATGTTCTGGAAGGGGATAATGAGTTAGACAGGGTGATAAAGAAGGTAGGTACGGTACTATTAGGGGAGTGAAAGATAAAAATGGTAGACCGATAGTGGAGAGTGGAGAAAAAGTAAGCAGATGAAAGGAACACTTTAAGGAACTGTTAAACACAGAGAATGAAAGTAATGCGAGTATAAGTGGCTGGGGAATGGCTTGGGGAAGGAAGGAGGTGAGAAGGGAGGAAGAGTTCAGTAGGATGGGAGTAATGGAAGCAATGAAGAGTCAAAATGAGGAAAACCCCAGGAATTGATGAAGTGTGTGGTGAAATGCTGAAGCATGGGGGAGAGATAGTAGTAGAATGGATGTGGAAGATGTGTAGATTGGCCTGGGAGGAAGGTAGAGTCCCGGAGGATTGGAAGTCAGGTATAATTATTCCCTTGTACAAAGGAAAAGGGGAAAAATAAGTGTGGTAATCATAGGGGCATTTGTCTTCTTTGTGTAATAGGAAAAGTGTATGGTAGGATACTTACTGACAGAGTTTGGAAAATAACAGAGGAATTAGTTGGAGAAGAACAGGGAGGTTTTAGAAATGGAAGAGGTTGTGTGGATCAGATATTCATTCTGAGATCTTTAGTGGAAAAGTTTCTAGAGAAGGGAAAGAAGTTGTATGCAGCCTTCAAGGATTTGGAGAAAGCATATAGACAAGGATTATGGAAAGTATATATTAAGAATATATGGAGTAGATGGGAAGTTGCTGAAGACTGTGAAGGTATGTATGAGAGTGCTAAGGCTGTAGTGCCTGTGGACAGTGAACTGAGTGAATTTTTCTATTTGAAGGTTGGGTTGAAACAGGATTGTGTCATGTCTCGATGATTATTCAATCTGTATATGGATGTAGTTATAAAAGATACAAGGGAGGGCAGTGGATGTTGGAGAGGCCCGAATGAGAGAGGGCAGTGTTTGGAAACTCCCTGTACTGTTGTTTGCAGATGATGCTGTGTTGTTAAGTGAAGACGAAGGGGAGCTGCAAGGCTTGGTGGATGAGTTTGGGAGAGTGTGTAAGAAACGGAATCTAAAGGTGAATGTAGGGAAAATTAAAGTTATGGTCTTCGAGAGAAATTAAGTCAGTGAATGTACAATGACGCTGGATGAGGAGGAAATATGAGGAGGAAGTGGAAACTGTGAGTGCGTTTAAGTACTTGGGTAGTGTGATGAGTAAGGTTGGAGGTTTGGAGGGTGAAGTGCTTGAAAGGGTACAACAGGGAAGAAAGGTTGCAGGTTCCTTGAAAGCAGTGATGAGAAACAGGGAAGTGAGCATGGAAGTGAAAAAGTTACTACATGACAGTACTGTGATACCAACTCTAACGTATGGAAGTGAAGCTTGGACGTTGTTGGAGGGTCACAAGTCAAGAGTGAGAGCAGTGGAAATGAGTTATTTTAAAGAAACATGTGGAGTTACATAGAGCGACAAACTAACAATGAGGAAGTGAAGGAGCGTTGTGATGTGGATGTGGATGTGATATAAAGCGTTAGGAGAAATACAATAATGTGGTTTGGCCATGTGGAGAGTGAGAGACTAACGAGGATAGTGTACATGAGTGAGGTGGAGGGTGATAGAGGGAGGGGGAGACTGAGGATGAGATGAAGAGATGGAGTGGAGAGTATGTGAGAGAGGCGAGTATGAAGTAAGGAGTAGGCAGAGAAATGATAAGTAAATGCCCCATGTAGGCGATTTATTTGTGGCCATCCGTTATGGGATTGTTGTTTCTGACTATTGGTAGATATAGATTACAAGACCCACATATTGTTATGAAAACACCCAATAAATAACATTTGCTGTACTAATCCTGATTGAGATCATTACTGTATATCACATCATTGGCGGTGCAGTGTCAGTGTCCTACCAGTCCTTGCAATAACCTGAGTGAAAGTCATAGTGTCTCACATCATAAACGGTGTGGTATTACTGTTTTACCATTCATTACTCAAGTCCTGATTGATAATAGAGTCGTAGCATATAACAGTGTGCACGGTTCAGTACTTATGTCCTGCGATACATTAGACTAGTCTTGGGTGATTCAGTCATCGTCTTTAACTAGGTAGACGGCACTGTGATAATGTCTTTGATTCTCCAGCTTAGCAGAGTTTTCAGGCCTCTCAGAAGGAACTTATCATGACTTTATGTTTCTTTGATTTTTTAATACAGTAGCCAAATGGCCAATGTGTGCAAGGTTGCAGACATAGGTGGTAAAATTTTTGTTGGCGTTGTGTCGATTCCATAAAAGTACACAAGGTCGGTAGATGTAACATGGCAGGACTTTGAGAAATTCACACCTTAGTAAAGTAGGCAACTCCAGGACGTAGAGACAGACCTGAGAGCAAGCAGTCAATAGTCAGTTGTTTTTTTCCTGTAAACATCTTTTTCTTTTTTGTATGAATTCTCTTATCATGAAATTATATAGTTTTTTTTTTCTTTTTTTGTCATTTGGGTTCCATAGTTTTATGATTAAAGCAAACAAAATAAAAGGACAATTTGATTTTTATTGACACTGCATTCATTGGTAATTCTGCTACGATTCACCCCCCACCCCCACCCACTTTTCCAAAATGCTGGATCCGGCCCTGCTCTGACCCTTCTCTACACCATTTCCAGTGCACTTCTTGACTACACTGCCATAATCTAGCGTATATTTTTTCTTTTTGCTATAAATCGGTATTAAATATTAAAGAAAGCAATTTTAGGCCAGGTTAAAGTAACATGTTTATAGTTACCACTCCCTTCCCGTATCCCAGGGTTACTGTGTGAGGGGATGGTCGAGTCGGACGCCTTCACGTGGTGGCACTGATATAACCAGGCGGTTACACTGCAGAAAGGAGGATGGTGGCCTGCCTGAGGAGGGTAAGTTCATTCTGATGTCCACCGTGTTTACGTTCAGACGAGCCTGGGGCTGCAGCTACTACTGCTACTGCTACTACTAGTGGTAAGTAGTAGTAGTAGTTGAGTAGTAGTAGTAGTAGTAGTAGTAGTAGTACCTCTACTACTACTGTTGCTAATGCTGATAATAATAATAATAATAATAATAATAATAATAATGATAGTAGTAGTAGTAGTAGTAGTAGTAGTAGTAGTACAGTATAGTCGCGGCGCACGACTCTGTGGTTGTCATTATCGTACCCTGGCAACCTACCAGTCAAAAGTGCGTCCGATTTCGTATCATATTATACACGAATCATTATTATGCACGAATATTTTATACAAGAATATTATTATACACGAACATATTATACACGAATCACATGCGTCTCATATTTTACACGAAATCGGACGCACTGTTGTAGGGCAGGTTGCCAGGGTACGATAATAATAACCTCAGAGTCGCGCGCCGAGGCTATAGTAGTAGTAGTAATAGTAGCAGCAGTAGTAGTAGGAGTAGTAGTAGCAGCAGTAGTAGCATTAGTAGCAGCAGCAGCAATAGCAGTAGTAGTAGTAGTAGTAGTAGTAGTAGTAAAAGTAGTAGTAGTAGTAGTAAAAGTAGTAGTAGTAGTAGTAGTACTACTACTACTACTACTACTACTACAAATACCACTTCTACTACTTCAGGGGGAATTTTATCACTTGTTTTATTCAAGCTATATATAGACAATCTGCTACAGAGGTTTACCGAGTCAGACTAAGAATGTTCCTTTGGTATATGTAAAACCAATGTTGTGGCTGCTGTGTCTGCTGATGACCCAGTATTGTTAGGGAATAAACCACCTGCCGGGCTCAGGGACTGCTGTGGTATGGTAGTGTTTTCCTCGCTGATTGATTGCCTGTTTGTGTTGTGGCAGGGGCTGTGTTGGAGCGTCTGTGTCAGGGCCTGTGGTGAGTCAGCGTCCCTGCCTGGCTTCCCTGGCGTCTGTGGGAGTGTTGTGCCTAAGACAGAGGTGGTGGGGGAACAGAAGTGGTGGGGGAACAGAAGTGGTGGGGGAACAGAGGCGGTGGGGGAACAGAAGTGGTGGGGGAACAGAAGTGGTGGGGGAACAGAGGTGGTGGGGGAACAGAGGTGGTGGGGGAACAGAAGTGGTGGGGGAACAGAGGCGGTGGGGGAACAGAAGTGGTGGGGGAACAGAGGCGGTGGGGGAACAGACGTGGTGGGGGAACAGAAGTGGTGGGGGAACATAGGTGGTGGGGGAACAGAAGTGGTGGGGGGAACAGAAGTGGTGGGGGAACAGAGGCGGTGGGGGAACAGAGGTGGTGGGGGAACAGAGGCGGTGGGGGAACAGAAGTGGTGGGGGAACAGAAGTGGTGGGGGAACAGAAGTGGTGGGGGAACAGAAGTGGTGGGGGAACAGAAGTGGTGGGGGAACAGAGGTGGTGGGGGAACAGAAGTGGTGGGGGAACAGAGGCGGTGAGGGAACAGAGGCGGTGAGGGAACAGAGGCGGTGAGGGAACAGAGGTGGTGAGGGAACAGAGGTGGTGAGGGAACAGAGGTGGTGAGGGAACAGAGGTGGTGAGGGAACAGAGGCGGTGAGGGAACAGAGGCGGTGAGGGAACAGAGGTGGTGAGGGAACAGAGGTGGTGAGGGAACAGAGGTGGTGAGGGAACAGATGTGGTGGGGGAACAGAGGTGGTGGGGGCCTCGTCAGCGTCTTGTGGTGTGTTGGGGGCCCAGCTGATATTCGAAAGTGAGAACATGCAGTCATTCACACGGCCATGGGGCGTAAATAACAGCTAATTGAATAAATCACCCGTATGTACACCATCAATACGGCTGAAAATAACAAGTACGTCATGGTAATGCGAAGATTTGAACAACTATTTCATCGTAATGCAAAGATTTCAACCATTTCATCGTAATAAGAGTTTTACCTTGATCGTAATGCGAAGATATTAACTACTTCACCGTAATGCTGTTAGCTTTCATCGTAATGCGATCTTTATATCATCGTCGTGTCATTATTTTAGCCTCATTAACCTAAGAACGGTACTGACGCCTTGCTACTTCACAAGCCTTTCGCACAAGTCATCCCAAAACTAAGGCCCTGTCCTCTTGACCTAGGCCCTGTCCACACGAGCGGGCAATGCCCGACGGGCACTGACCGCAGAGCGTATATCCCTCGCTTCTTTAGCACTGTTACCAGATCAAGCAGTTTCCGGTGGCCATCGTTCACTACCGGGCACACTTGTTTTGTTGTCCACACGGCAAGCATTGTCTCAACAACGGGCAAGGGTGTTATAGATAGTTTGCCAGTGGTTTCCGTGCTTATGACGTCATCTACGCTCGTGCCTGCCAGCCACCTTCTAAATGTGTGAATTGCAATGTAATTTGGTATCAGTGTTTGTCCGTCGGGCACTGCCCGCTCGTGTGGACGGGGCTTAAGTCGTTCATGCCCACTTCCTCTAACTAAGATGCAGCATCAGAATTAAACCGGTTAAAGAAAATGTGTTAGTAAGCTCCTTGAGGACACTGACAAGACAGGTGCAACGAGTGGAGGAAATGAGAGGCCAGAGCGACACACCTTCCCTCTGCCACCGTCAGCCCGGCCCTGGCCGTATGCGGGGAGATTGGACGGAGCATTTAGAGCAGCGGTTCCCAACCTGGGAGCCATGGCCCCCAAGGGGGCCATGGGACATTGACTGGGGGGCCATGGGCCTTATTGGTAATATAAGATATTATAAGATATTTGGTCTGGGTAAAACCTGACAGAAATCAAGTATGAAATATACCTTACTGTGCTAGTTTAGCCTTAAGTAAATTGAGGTAATTACCGTTTTCTGCACAATATCAAATATTAAAAATATATAAATATACGATCTGAGTTATATAGGGGCCATGGAGCTTCTCATAATTTTCTCGGGGGGCCACAGGACCAAAAAGGTTGGGAACCACTGGTTTAGAGTGTGGTGCTCATATTGTGTTTGCTTAGTTTCTTCCTCCTTTCCTCCAAACATTGTCTGGTAACCCCCTCTTTTTTTTTTTTTCCCCTCCACTTTCCACTAAACTTGGTACACTTAATCCTTGAGGATTTTTTTCCCCCCTCCGTTTAGTCCTTTCCCATACCAGGGTAGGGGCCAGACAGCCAGAACGAACCCGACAGATATTAACCAAAGTTTGTGCCAGACTGACATAGTCTCGCCATTCGAAGCTACGGCTTCTTTGGTCCACTTAACTGATCAAAACTTGTTGCGCAGATAGCTTTATACACCCGTCCAAGCAATTCGATGAATATTTACCAGGGGATGCCAGACCCTGGTCATACATGCAGCCCACTCGAAATAGTTGCTTTACCTAAACAGCTTCCATACCATATCTGCACCTTGTGGCCTACCATGCCTCTCACCTTCAGGTGCTAATATACTCTTTTCATCAGCTAACATCTCCCCATATAACCATACCATCTCATAACTGGTGTATATACTTCCCTAACTGCACCTTCCACGAATCCCTTTCCTTATCCTATGCACTCTGGACTGTCAGTACCATCCCCAGTGGCCTTACTTCTGACTGGATGTTCTCTATCCTCAACACCCTGCAGTACAATTGGCAGCAGACACGCATCCACTTCGCACGCATCCACCTCGCACGCATCCTCCTCGCACGCATCCACCTCGCACGCATCCACCTCGCACGCATCCACCTCGCACGCATCCACCTCGCACGCATCCACCTCGCACGCATCCACCTCGCACGCATCCACTTCGCACGCATCCACTTCGCACGCATCCACTTCGCACGCATCCACTTCGCACGCATCCACTTCGCACGCATCCACTTCGCACGCATCCACTTCGCACGCATCCACTTCGCACGCACTTTGTCTTTACCGTCATGATTGGCCCATTAATATGATACTTGCATACGAATGATAAATGGAAAAACCATTTATAGCGGCTGGTGTACCTTCCATTCCGTACTTCAATCTTTATATAGTTTCCGTAACTTTGTTTTGGTAAAGTGTTTAAATAGCCCTTGACTGAAACTAAACTGAAGACCAACCGAAATTTGTTACTTGGCACTGTACAGTAGTGTCCAAGTTTCCAAATATCGAAAAAATATATATGTAAAAGTTCAAGCCTGTTAATTAAACGGCCATATTTTTTATATATTAAAAGCCTGGTCTGATATTTAAATTTCTTTGCATTTTCGCAGGTTTTTTAAGTCACACAACCATTTCTTATTGGCACTGGTGCAGACATTATGCTCCCTTATCTTGCTACGAGGTGCCATTCGTGCAGCCAGCCTCGTCTCGTACTTCAGTGTCTCAAATCATTCCACTCATACGAATTTGGGAAAGTTAAGACGCCAATTTTGTCTTCAAGTCCACATTTATTTATTTATTTATGTTTTTGCAGTCACCAGACTAATTAGCTGAAGATACTTAGCTCATTACCCAAAAGCAGTCTTAAAAACCGTTTACCTTTCTTTCGAATACCCTAGTTCATATACTAAACACTAGCGGTTTTCCAGATTTAATTTTCATAATAAAGCAAGTTCATTGGAGTGGCCCTGGTGAGGGAGGATAGTGTTTGGAAACTCCCTGTACTGTTGTTTGCAGATGATACTGTGTTGTTGAGTCAAGACAAAGGGGAGCTGCAAGGCTTGGTGGAAGAGTTTGGGAGAGTGTAAGAAACGGAATCTAAAGGTGAATGTAGAAGAGTAAAGTGATGGTCTTTGAGAGACGAAGTCAGTGAATGTACAGCGAGGTTGGATGGTCCTCAAGTACTTGTGTAGTGTGATGCGTAAGGATGGAGGTTTGGAGGGTGAAGTGCTTGAAAGGGTACAACAAGGAAGAAAAGTTGCTGGTTCTTTGAAAGTGATAAGAAACAGGGATGTGAACATGGAAGTGAAAAAGTTACTACATGATTGTATTGTGATACCAACTCTAACGTATGGAAGTGAAGCTTGAACAGTGTTGGAAGGACACAAGTCAAGAGAAAGCAGTGGATACGAGTTATTTAAGAGGAGCCTGTGGAGTCACATGGAGAGACAGGCTGACGAATGAGGATATAAAGGAGCGTTGTGGTGTGGATGTGGAGGTGATAGGAAGCGTTATGAGGAACACACTGAGGTGGTTTGGCCATGTGGAGAGGATGGAGGGTGAAAGACTGACGAAGAGATTATGTGAGTGAAGTGGAGGGGGGGGAAGAGGGAGGGGAAGTCCGAGGATGAGATTGAGGGATGGAGTGGAGAGGTATATGAGAGAGGGGGGTGCGAGTTGGGAGCAAGGCAGTGAAATGGCGGGGGACAGTGCGACTTTGAGGCAATTTGTTTGTGGCCACCCTAAACGGGATTGAGGCGTCTGACAATAGATAGATAGAAGTTCATTACAATTTATCATAATGGGATTAAATAAAGCCATTAGGTTTATCAACCCACATTTTAATTTCTTTTGCACCATACCCAGTAAAGCAGCCAGCAGTCTTTATCGCGGGAGTAGAGTACTGGGTCGAAATTTAACTCATGCACACTTTACGGCATTCATCAAGGCTAAAGAAGTTATTGTAGTTCCCGCCACAGCCGCCATAAATGAAGTAGCGACAGTCGTCGTGTCGAGTGTCGTAGTAGTAGCGGGGAAGGCTTTCGCTGCAAGGGCCGAGGTCCTTTGGTAGCAGACAGCGCGAGGGTAGCGTGGTACCTCCAGGGGATGTCGTTGAAACGCTCACTGTTAAAGATAAGTTGGGTGAAGCTACATCTATACATTACCCTTCCCCGATAAAGTCTCGGGTCACGTTAAACGCACAGCAGTTCGTATTAGATCAATGGTTTGTTGCTAAAAAAAAAAAAAAATACTTAGAAGGCTTAGAGAAATTTAATTAATCCACGGTAATAAGGTAGTGTTAAACTATCAACATCCATGACAAACCATAACTGGCAGTACGTAGCATTCTGTAGTTCCTTTAATAGGAATTTTTCAACACAAATCAGGAAATCTTGTTGTTGACCTAGGGAAATTTATGTGACCTAAACAGCGGGTAATTTAAAGTCTAACGAATTAATCTGGAGCCAGTAAGAAAAAAAAAAAAAAAAAAAGGTACCTGTAGGGAGGACGCCCTCGCAGGTGGTCTGGCACTCTGCGAAGGTGAGGAAGTTGTTGTAGTTGCCGAGGCAGCCGCCGTATTGGAAGGTGCGGCAGTAGCCATCCAGAGGGGAGTAGTAAAAGCGGATCACTGGTAAGTCGCAGGGGCCTTCATCGGGAGGCAGCAGGCACACCGACCTGTTGGTGGGTGGCGTCGGGGTAGGGATGGAGGAAGTAAAAGTAACAGGTGGCCGGGTCTTTTCAGTGGTGACTGTAGTGCCTGAAAAAAAAAAAAAAAAAAAAAAAAAAAAAAAAAAAGACAGGTGGGGATAATGTATTGGCAAAAAAAAAAAAAAAAAAAACTTAACACTTAAAGGACTGGAAGTTCAGCCTGGGTAAACTAAAGGTGGTCAAGTCCCTTTCCATACCATTAGTTTGGGCCAGAGTTCCCAGTCTTATACCGAATTCTAGCCAATATTCTTGAAGCTTTGCAAGAGGCTTTTAACTCGCATTCCTTTGAGAAAACGATAGGTATGTATGACAATACTGTTGACTTTACCTATAGGGCAAGCTTCGGTAAAGCAGAGGGCGCCGCCCCTAACACACTGGCACCAGATGCAGTCACGCAGGAGCCACCATGTCCCGTCGTCACACACAGCCTCGCCAAGTACTGGAGCGAAATCTGGGAAGTTTGGGTATTAAAATTTTTCATCGTAATTTGTAATACTGGTCACTTGTGTTCTACCAAGTTATCTTAACACTATCTTCGTTAACTTGTTTTAGGACCAATAACATTGGATTTAATTCTTATACACTGCACTTCTGTAACTGCCTCTACAGCTTCCTGGGTTTAGCACCTTCAAATACTAGCATTCTCAGTTTTGATCCGAGACAGATTCAATTTAGCTCAGAAATCTTAAGATCGATCACTATCCTTCTCATGGCACCTGGTTTGTACCGTTGCGAGAAATCACAAATTTTAAGCCATGTTAAACTAGTACACACCTGGATCACAGACCATTTGTGTGCACACTGCCGTGGCCGAGTCACTGCAGATGCACCAGTTACAGCGGTCCATCCAGCTGGCCCCGGGACTACACTGGCCCGAGGACGGTGGAGAACTGGGTTCCCATTTATCTGAGGGGCAAGGACATCAACCAGTCATTAAAATTAGTTTTTTTAACCCCTGCCGTACCTAACTACTTACCGGTGTTGAAACTTCAGAACGAAGAGGTTTACGGCAACTGGGCGGACTGATGGGGTATAATAGTGGAATATGGCAGTGTTTGACCTAATCCTCAGAAATTAAATGTGAACATTTGCTGTATAAAGACAACTACGGGTCAGCGTTTGAAAAAGGCTTTGTCTATTATAACATGGCACGTCCGCAATTGTCCAGTATAAGAAAATTACCGCAAGCCTTACTGCACATTCAGAATTGAAGCATTGTCTTGAGGAGCATTCCTTGGTAATTATTACAATTCAGTTCACATTCTGGATTGTGTTTTTAAGGCAACTAGATAAAGATTCATTATCGAAAAACTACTCCTATCCATCGTACCCCCAGTGTGCACTTTTTCGATTGTATTTATTATGGATCAGTTTGGCCATGTGGAGAGCATAGAGAGAGAGTGACGAGGAGAGTTTAAGAGAGTGAGGTGGAGCGGGGGGGTGGAGAGAGAGGGGAGGCCAAGGATGAGATGGAGGGATGGAGTAGAGAGGTATATGAGAGGGGGAGGTGTGAGCCGGGAGCAGGGCAATGAAATGGCGGAGGACAGGGCGACAGTGAGGCCATTGTTTGTGGCCACCGCTAACGGGATCAAGGAGTCTGGCAATAAATAGATACATCAGTTCAGCTGTAATGCTTACCCTCTATCCTGGCGATGGTAATTTTCCGATGGTAAACAATCTGGGTAACATTGAAGATCCAGCTGGCCCTTTGTTCCTCTGTGGCCCCAGTCTGCCACATCAGACACAGCACAGATGCACACGTCACTGCAGAGTAAAGGTAAAGGCTCAGCCTTATCACTGAACACCCGTACTGAAACGTACAGTACAATAGTTGTCTGAAAATTAAAGAGCTTATGGAAGGTTACCGAGGTTTTCTGCTATTTAGTAGGCAGAGGATACATACTGTTGTCGTCACATTCCAAGCAGTCTCCTAAAACCTCCATTGTGGATTTAGTTTCTCCAGATTTTGCAGGCTGTAGGTTACCCATAAATTCTTTTTCCATCAGTTTTTACCTTTAATCAAAAATAAATTCTTTTTCCATCAGTTTTTACCTTTAATCAAAAATAGTCACAATATACTTCAAGTTACATCGCTTAGAAGTGTGAAGACAGGGCGACGTGGAGGAGTTTTGTTTGTGGCCACCCCGTAGGGGATTAAGGCGTCTGGCAATAGAACTAGTTCCTCGTTAACTTACCCACTTCAGTGTCCAGCTGCTTATCAATGCCAATGGCGGGATGGAGTGCTTGGCGGCAGGTGACCAGGTGCTGCTGTCGCGTGCTGTTAGTCGCTTGACACGGGTCCTGCATAGTGTTTATCAACCTTAGTATGGCTACCTTTTTTTTTTTTTTTTTTGCTATGCCAGTTCTGCACATATCACCATTTTCTTTTCACCCCTAAAATACATACTGCAACAGAATTCAACCTTGTGTAGTTTTATAACCAGTGACTAATCTTCATGTCCCTCTAGCCTGAATACCGTAGTTGCCCCAGCTAGTGGTGCATTTTTAGTCTAGTGTTACCAAATTATAGTACTTAAATTTAAGTTTACTTACAATACCATCTGGACAGTCGTAACACTTGCCACGGCACGCAGGATGAGTCTGGTCTGGTGTCTGTAGATATCAAGATCATGACAAAAACTTTCTATCTGTGAGGAAGCTTGTACCCACAATACAGATAAATTACCTATGCAACAATAAACCTTTCCTGGCACAGGAACCTCCAAGAGCACAGGAAAATCATTCTGTTAAATCTAGTAGATATACAATTTAGTGTTTAATTTTTTAAAAGTTTTTGATCGGTTATAAACTGAAAACTGGTAATTATAGAACTAGCCACAAACTCCACCCTTCACGAATGCTTGAGACTCTTAGTAAAGTAAGTAGTAATGCTACTAAGAGATATAGTATACAAAAATGGTAGTAGTGACAAGTGAACAAGGCCTTAGTGCAGCTTAGTGCAGTTTCCAACCTTCCAGGAATTGGTGAACTCTAGCGGCCAAATGGCGAGTGGGTTGACGCTGCCTTCCCTGGTCGTGAGGTCATCATCGACGAAGTAGTTGAAGTGACCACAGAGGCCGTCTAAACTGTTGGCCAGGGTGGGATAGGCCCAGACATCCACTGTTAAGTGGCAGTGAACCACCTGCCAGAGGAAGAAAGTGCTGGATTGTAGTTTCGATTATTAATTAAAAGTATACAGGCCAGAAAATTGCACTAATTGGCAGTCCCACGAATGTGGCTGAAAGTTATTTGGACGCCTCAAGTTTGTAGCGATCACAGGGCAATGGCCAAGTTAAAGAGGGTAGGGGGAAGCTTTGAATAACCTCCTGAACTCTTACATTGCTACTTCATTTATCAAACTGCTTCTGTTAAATCCACAGTGTATTTCCGGCCAAGCATACTATCAAGTAAATATGGAACAATTTTCTATTAGTTATTTTGGGTTTAAGATCCCGTTAGCGATACTGTAATGTCACACCCTGGCATGTGGCAGAACCAGGCAAGTTACGAACAGCCGAAAAACTTACTCTTTAGTATATAGCTTTCCTCCTGCAAGATTTCAATACATACGCAGGTTGCAAGTGTACAGGGAGCCTTTTGAACAAATATTTCACTATTTTGTTAAATATAAGACTTACCATGATTTTGTATGACCCAAGAACATATAGACAGTCATCCATGCGCCAAACTAGCACAGAGCTTTCAGGCGAAGGGATGAAATGCACGCCTGCCACTGGTACCTCGTAGTAGTCACCATTCACAGACACCTGCAGAAACGTTTAGACAGTGAGTTACAGCAGAATTAGAGCAAACTACATGCGAGCGAGACTATCGAGTCAGCATTAAGTTTGATAACCAATTAAGCTAAATTAATATCCTATTTAGTGTCCTATAGTACATTTTCATCAGATACTGCCCTATTTCAATAGGTGACAATGTTCAACAATTATCGTAAATTAAACACCGAACCAGAGTCTTTGCTACAAGAGTTTAGGTAGAGTTTTGTATAAGTGTTTATATGCAATGTGTTTCGGGTGTAACTATGTACCTAAAATAGATTTTGTTCCAAAACACATTTGAGCATTAAGTTGGGGAGGGGGGAGGGGCAGTACTATTTTTCTTTTTAAATCGGTAGAGGCTGCTATATCTCTGAATTAATGCAAACGGTTACTTCTTAAGTTCTTAAAAAAACCTACATCAAAGGCACCAGGTCCGATCGTTATCACCGTGTCTGGACCCTCCTTGAATACTATACGCGAGAGGCAGGAGTGCGAGGGAGCGCATGGCTCGTAGGACGCGAAGACGGCGGTGTGAGGGTTGTGGTTCGAGTCACTCTGGGCCAGGGAGTACTTGCACGGTGTCTTCCAGTCCACGTGGAAATTGTCGAAGGTGTGCAAGTGAGAACCCCTGTACAAGGAGCAGTGTGCACCTGGAAAACACAAAGATCATTACTTGCAGAGTGTCTAATGCTTTGTTCTGCACAGCCTAATATTGCAAGTGGAATCTAGTAAACATCCCAAACTAATCCCATAGGTCTAGCTATATCACGCACCGTATTATATTACGTGCAGAACTTTTTAAATTTGAGTACATTAGTTTCTTACCTAACAAATGCTAAATAGATCTATAGTTTATAAGACTTATTACTATATTACGTTAGGGAGTCATCGCAGTTTTTAAAGATTTATATTTTTATTTAGCTATCTAGGGAATTTGCTTCCTTCTGCAGCAGTAACTCACAGCAGTCAGCCAGGCGATCGAAGATCCAGGAGCCGCGGGAGCACTTCAGTTTGGCGCAGAAGCCAGACAGGTAGGTACCCTCTGGATATATCACGCCATCAAACTCGCAGCCTGCAGAAAAGTTATGTAATTTTAGTATGTGGACATTATTGCTCGAGTCCTGATTTACAGTGGAGATATCTGGGCTCGACAAATCTTATTACAAGTGTAAAATACGTGCACAAAACGTACATTACTGCATCTCTAGAACTCGCTTCCCCAGAGTTGTTTCCCTCCAGTCTAACCTACAGCTGTTCAAATCAAACTGTTAGATTTTATTAATGAAGAAGGCCATAATCTGGTGTACAGATTTATTTCCCTTTCTGTTCTTTAGATTTATTTCCCTTTCTGTTCTTTAGAAAAAAAAATGACGGCACAAAGCCAAGGTCAACAAGACGTTTTACTTACAATTAGATGATCCAGGCGGTCCAAATAGTTTCTTCTCTATACTTCCATCATTGCACTGTAGCACCATGCAACACTCCGGCAGTGTAAGAGCCACTTGCCCATGACCTACTTCCTTATCACTAAAACAACAGTCACGAGGAGAGGTGTCCACAGGCTTGTAGGTATAGGTAGACTTCTGACCATGTCCTAACGAAAAGTTTAATGAGCAACCAAAGAAGTTTCTACATTTTAGTTTCAAACAAAGCTTACATTAATTTTTGCAAGTCCTTCGCTGTTATGTGACGAGAGAGTCATTTAGCGTATAAAAAAACAGTTGCTTACAGAAAATGTTAAAATAAAAAAGAAACAAGTCCCTTAAAACCGACTATTTTCATACTGCAAAGCTTAACTTAAAGTTTCTAAGTATGCTTACCTCGAGATAAGACCAGGGCAAACAGCACAGCAAAGGCTTCACATGCAGTGCCTTTGCACATCTCCTATATGAAAAAGTTCAGGGTACTTTATTTTCAGAAAAAGTTTACAAATATATAGCAATTCACCGTGATATTCACTTTATGATGATCAAGCAATATTCATTAAACAAACTACAGTCATTAAGTGACCACATAACTAGATTTCAAAAATATACACAAAACTAAAACATGCAATTCATTATGGTAGTAAAACATTAGTAAATCCACAAAACCATCCACAAAACCATCCACAAAACCATCCACAAAACCATCCACAAAACCATCCACAAAACCATCCACAAAACCATCAAACTCTACCACCATGGTGGTCCAGTATAAAACACAGTGTTGTCCGCCCCCGTGGTCAGCACTGCACTGACCCCCTACCACGCCACGCAGGCACAAGACACCTCGGTCGCGAAGCAGGTTCTGTCTCGATCCCTGTCTGCTGCTTCGGAACGGAGTGTTGTTCGTCTCAAAGGCTCGTACTCTCGCCGGTAAAGTAATTTCTCCCACACTTTTCTCTAAGCGATTTATTTTTGGATATGGCCGGGCAATATCCTTTTGCATGTTATTTATGGAGAGAATGGCGATATTGCAAGGATTTATGTAACACAAAAGAGATCTGTAAGGTGTAATAAAATAAATCACTTAGGAAAAGGTGTTAGGGAACTTCCTTACCCGATGAGATTACGGACCAAAGCTATAATGATTCGTTTTCTGAGTGGCATAGGTTTCTTAGCGCCTCTTCCTCTGCGATTTATTCTCCCCACTTACACCTCATTATTGTCTTGCATGTTACTATAGCCGCGGCGCGCGACTCTGAGGTTGTCATTATCGTACCCTGGCAACCTGCCATTCAAAAGTGCGTCTGATTTCGTGTATAATATGAGACGCATGTGATTCGTGTATACTATGTTCGTGTATAATAATATTGGTGTAAAATATATTCGTGCATAATAATGATTCGTGTATAATATGATGCGAAATCGGACGCACTTTTGACTGGTAGGTTGCCAGGGTACGATAATGCCAACCTCAGAGTCGTGCGCCGCGACTATAATATGTCATGTGGTGATATTAATGGGATGAAATAACCCATTCTAAGGCTTGTGTCCAGAGTGGCATAGGAGGCTTGGCAGTAGCTCTTCTTCAGCGATTTATTTTCACATATTACACCTTAACATTCTCGTGTGTGTTATGTCATTTTAAATTTAAATCAATATCATACAGTACATGAGGAGATTTCGTAACATGTCTTTCTTAGTGACTTATTTTTGGTATATTGTTTAACATTCGCTTGTATGTTATTTGTATCATTTAAATATCGACGTAGTTTCAATCAGTAACATACAAGAAGATGTTAAGGCGCCATGTGCAAAATAAATCGCCAAGAACTAGGCGCAAAGAATTCTACCTGTTGTCATCGTGATTTTTTCCAGGAAGAGAGAGAGAGAGAGAGAGAAGTGTCTGAAGGCACTAAGAACACAGAGGCTTTCCATATTTCCTCCTGCAAATGTCAGTTCATCCATCCAGGTCTCACCCAATCCTTTTAATTTTTTTTTTCCTTTATCAGGAGCGTAGAGGGCCGGGGCTAGGTTACCCGTTCCCAACATTTAAGGCAGGGTGACCAGCCTCACTCGCCCCTGGTTTGCATTATGCCAGCAGTAAACCCCATCCACCCGTTAGTGGAAACCCTTACAGGCTCCATCCAGTTGGAGATTCTTAATCCACTAGATCACTAGGCGTCATTGGGTTATATGGTTACCACTCAGCGTAGTAAATGGAAATTAAAACAAAATGGAATGCAATTTTTTTTTTTCACATTTCCATAGTCTATTCTAAATATCTACTGCCAGACGCCTTAATCCTGTTAGGGGTGGCCACAAACAAATCGCCTCCATGTTGCCCTGTCCCCCCGAATTTCACTGCCCTGCTCCCAGCTCACACCCCCCTCTCTCATATACCTCTCCACTCCATCCCTCCATCCCCCTCCTTCTCCCCCCCCCTCCACCTCACTCACACTCTCCTCGTTAGTCTCTCGCTCTCCATCCTCTCCACATGGCCAATCCACCTCAGTGTGTTTCTCCTAACGCTTCCTATCACATCCACATCCACACCACAACGCTCCTTCACTTCCTCATTTGTCAGTCTGTCTCCCCATGTTACTCCACAGGCTCCTCTTAGCTCATTTCCACTGCTCTCACTCTTGACTTGTGTCCCTCCAACAAGGTCCAAGATTTTTATCCACTTGCAACTGTAATTTCCCTTAGGTCAGAGGCGAATAAATATAACACATGACTCAACATCCCTTCCCTGGCACTTCTTCGTGACTATCATCGAATTCTAGACCTGTTGTTATAGTCTCAGTATTCACGATGGAGAGATGGCCATATTATACCAAGTGAATGTGAACACCGTATAGTTCTTGTTTACAAAAAATTATACAAGTTATGGAAAGGAATGAAGTGTAAGTTTGGTCGAAAATATTACCGTCTCGTGTAAGGCTTCATAATGAGTCAGTAGATAGATAGATAGATAGATAGATAGACAGACAGATAAACATAAATATATAGAAAAGTAGATAGATAGATAGATAGACAGATATATATATATAGATAAATAGATAGATAGACAAATAGATAGATAGATAGATAGATAGATGGACAGACATAGATAGATAGATGGTTGGACAGATAGATGGATAGATAGATAGATAAAGAGAGAGAGAGAGAGAGAGAGAGAGAGAGAGAATTGTTTGAAGGCAGTAAGAATGGCCTTTTTCCCTTTATTTCAGCAATACACCTCTTCTAGAGAGGGAGGCCTTCTTGTGGTGGCACGATATAACCAGGCAGCTTCTCTGCCCGGTTATACACACATCCCTCAGCTCCCTCCCTACTGCAGAAAGGGGGAGGATGCCCTGTGAAATACGGGCAGCCTCAGCTAATAAGTTCACGTTCAAGATTAAGATAGGGCTGCTAAAACTATCTATCTATCTATCTATTGCCATACGCCTTAATCCCGTAAGGGGTGGCCACAAACAAATCACCTTCATGTCACCCTGTCCCCCGCCATTTCACTGCCATGCTCCCAGCTCACACCTCCCTCTCTCATATACCTCTCCACGCCATCCCTTCATCTCATCCTTGGCCTTCCCCTCCCTCAGCCCCTTCTGCTCTCCTCTGCTAAAACTATTACTGGTATTTCTTCCTGAACCTTAAGCATTTTCCTAAGTTTAGTCTATACTGGATTATAAAAAAAAAAAAAAAAGTTAAAGAATGGATTTTGCTAAGTAAGCGTTTGACTTTGTTGTTTGGCCTTGACCTAAGACGTATATAGTTGTCAAATACAGTAGCTTTCCTTATGGTGTGGTCTTCAGCCTTCCCACCAAGTGTTGTTAAAATCGGATAATTAAGTACGGGTTATTTTGCTCACACACACACACACACACACACACACACACACACACACACACACACACACACACACACACACACACACACACACACACACACACACACACACACACACACACACACCGTTACTCTCAGTCCTTCATTTATGCAACAGGTCAACTCTGGAACTGTCTCCCTCTGTATTTCCTACATCCTATGATCTCCAGTCTTTCAAACGCAGTGTGTCCAGGCATCTCGAAATGAACGGATCTTGAATTTGGCTCTCTTTTGTACTGTTTTTGTGTGTGTTTTTTTTCTTGGAAGGAACTGTTTTGCGGGCTCCGCCTTTGGTTCCTTCTTCCTCGCATAACGCGCACACACACACACACACACACACACACACACACACACACACACACACACACACACACACACACACACACACACACACACACACCGCTCGCTGGCTCAGTGGTAGTGTTCTCGCTTGCCACCTGGTAGACGGGAGTTCGCGCCCCGCTCAGGTTGCGAAAAGTTTCACTGACGAAGTAGGTGGTTACTGTC
Source organism: Coenobita brevimanus (assembly GCF_032717465.1). NCBI lineage: Eukaryota > Metazoa > Arthropoda > Malacostraca > Decapoda > Coenobitidae > Coenobita > Coenobita brevimanus. The sequence continues at coordinate 23,547,434 of NC_137044.1, forward strand.
CCCCTTGAGCAAGGGGACGGGTGTGTGCATGTGTGAAGGTCACAGCCTTGCCATTAGATCGGACTATATGAGCTCTCAGTTCCCTTCCGGGAGGGTAAAAGCTGACGATCACGACCATCAAGTGATCTTGACCGACCCGGTGAATTACACACACACACACACACACACACACACACACACACACACACAGGCAACTCAGAACATACGGTAACTCCTGGTCTGGCTGCACGAGCATACACCTTCATATCATCTATACTTTGTTAGAGCCAACCGCTAACATCACGAGCTGACACGTTCTATACCATGGTGAACTGACATGGTGATACTGCTGAAAAAAATAACAGTGTGAGCGGCAGAGCACTAAAACATTTCATCCATCCATCATCTACTCTTTAATTTCCTCATCAGTAGAGTGGTCGAGGCTACACTATTTCGTCCCAGTATTGAAGGGGAGTGGCCAGCCTTTCCCGTGTGTGGCGGTAAGTGGGCAATAAACCTCAGCCAGGCCTCAGATGGCAACCCTATTGGACATATCTTTGGAACGCTTTAATCCACAAGACACATACGCGTCGTTTTGGTGTATGGTTACCACCCAGCTCTGTCATTCAGTGTTTAGTCACCAGAAGGTAAAACTGTATCAAGTGAAAAGGTAATGGATGCACCTACCACAAAACCCGTACCCCTAGACCAAATAACATATTATGAATGAATCAATCAATCAATCATTTCCTGTGGCACCCCACGGGATGCATAGGGCCTCGATGAACTCTCTCTCCACCAATATTTGTCTCTTGCCATCTCCTTCATGTCCCACCAACTATCCTCTCCTGCTTCTTTTTTCATTGTCCTCAACCAGGTTTCCCTCGGCCTAGCTCTGCCTTCCCTTCCTCTAGCAGTCCACTCTGGCACATCCTGTATTAAACTGCCTTCTTTTCTGTATATGTGCCCCAGCCATTTCCAGCGAGACAGTCTCACATATTCATCAACTGGTTCCACTCTCGTAATATCCCTTACTCTTGCATTTGTAACTCTGTCTTGCTACTTTACCCCCAAAATCCTTCTCAGTATTTTATTCTCAAATCCTAATACTTTCTGATCTGTTGCAATTGTACTGTACCATGACTCATGACCATAAATTAAAATTGGTCTAACTATGGATTTGTAAATTTTTACTTTAGTATGTACTGAAAGGATATTATTATTCCAAACAGATTTCAACATTCCAACAGCTCGCAAAGCCTGTCTAATCCTCTCCTCAATTTCATTGTTTAATGATCCATTAGATGATACAATCATTCCCAGATATTTAAAGTTTTCTACATTCTTCACCACATTATTCCCAATTACACAATCGATTTGGTTCTCTACGTTCATATTAATAATTTCAGTCTTTCCACAATTTATTATCAATCCCACTTTTTCTCCTTCCTCCACCAGACAATCAAGCACCCTCTGCATCTCGTACATATTTCCGCAAATCAGTACAATATCATCAGCATAGTCCAAATCCATCAGCTTCTTATTTTCTTTCCAGTTAATTCCTGCACCTGTTCTCCTTACAACCTTTTTCAAAACATAATCCATAACCAAAACAAACAGCAATGGCGAAAGAACTCCACCTTGAATCACTCCTGACCTAACTTGAAATGGATCACTCAAAGAACCACCCACCATTACCTTACAAAAAGTACCTTCATGCAGGCTTCTAATAATATTTACAAACTTTTCTGGTATACCATAGAATCTCATAATTTTCAACATAGCTCCACGTGAAACACTATCAAACGCCTTTTCAAAATCCACAAAACACATACTAAGTGGCATTTTCATCTCATTAGCTTGTTGCATTAGATGCCTTACAATACAAATCTGATCATTACAACCTCGACCCTTTCTAAATCCCGCTTGTTCTTCTCTTAAAATTTTATCAATTACTGGCTCTATTCTGTTCAACAAGATTTGGAAAAGACTTTTGCAACTACAAGTGTCAAAGTTATCCCCCTCCAATTGCCACACACACTTACAGCTCCCTTTTTTGGTATTTTTATAATCACTCCTTTTTTCCACTCTTCTGGAATTCCACCATTATCCCAAGCCACATTAAAAAGTTTCAAAAGCGCATTCATCAACTCATCAATTTTCACCTTAAGCATTTCAGGGAATATTCCATCCTCTCCTGGGGCCTTAAAATTCTTTAACTCCTTTATAGATTTTGCTACCTCTTCCAAGGTTATATCCCCTGTTTCTATCTGCAAATCTCTCTCGGCTGGCAAAATGTCCTCTTCAGCTGGGATTGGTCTATTTAGAACAGATTCAAAGTGCTCTTTCCACCTTCCTTTTATCTAAATCTTTAGTCATCAAATTACCATTTCTATATCGTACAGGTATTTCCTTCCTTCTCTTTTCAGTCCCAGTTAACTCCTTTATGGCCTGATACGCTATTATGAATACGCCATTAATATTTTACTTTGGTGGTATTCGGTACCCTACTTCCACATATCCATTTTGTTCTCTTCGTATTATGTCATAACGTTCCCACAAATTAATCAAGAGAATTAAAAAAAAAAAAAAATGGCTATGCGTTTGGGTTTCCTCACAATCGTTCCTACATGCATGAGGCTGTTTGGTTTCAGGTGTGTGAACCTGTTTCATGAACCATTCTCCCACTACGGAACCAGTCAGTGTTATTTTCCTAGCCTTTTTCTAACCATGACTTCGGAGGGGGAGGCCGAGGATGAGATGGAGGGATGGGGTAGAGAGGTATATGAGAGAGGGGGGTGTGAGTTGGGAGCGGGGTAGTGAAATGGCTGGGGACAGGGCGACGTGGAGGCGATTTGTTTGTGGCCACCCCGATCAGGATTGAGGCGTCTGGCAATAGATAGATAGATAGATAGTCTTCGGCTTCCCTCTCACAAAGAGGGTAAGAAACCTCAAGACCGTACTTTGCTTACAAGTATGTGACAAGGCGAGACAGCGTTTACTGGTCGTGGTACAGTGGAAAGTTGCCTGTTTTTTTATCAGAAGAGTCCTGGGTTCAATTCCCGATACACTGTTGGCAATATGTTAAATAATTTTTCCTGTGTTTGTATACGTTTCTCCCATCGAGCATCAGATTTATTGGATGACTATCTTTTTTACTTCACCAGTAACTCAGCTGGAGCTCTTTTATGTGTTACGGGGGCGGCTTAGTCTGCTGGCGTGGGTGTGGATGTGGCACCTGGAGTAGGAAATTAATGAATGGCACTGGGTACACACTGATAACGTTGGCTGAGCCTAAGGACCACCATATTTATTACCGAGCACTTCATTGTTTAACGTAGCTATCAAAGGGACTCAAGTCAAAACCAAACATTTCAAAATCGATCTTATACACATCATAGAGTCTGAGGAGCTGACCCATGTCCAAGAGGGAGAAAAAGGCTTCCTCAGTCCCCCCTGATGGCTGGTGGGAGGAGTTGTCCGTGTGGGTGTGGGTGTGGGTGTGGGGTGGGGCGGGCACTGGGCGGGTGGCGTGTGTGTAGGAAAAGGTCAGGTCCAAGCCGCTTATGTGTTTCAGGTACACCGCCTCCTCCCGTAGATTTGACAGCAGGAGGATCAAGGTATAGCGGTGATGGCAGGGGGTGCAGGTGAGGTAATACGGACGCCAGTGTTCGTTGTACTCCCACACGGGCGTTGACAGCAAGTACTCCACGAACTCCCAGAAGGTCGGCACGTCCCTGTACTGAAGCGATGATGGTTGATGGAAACGATGGTTGTGGATGATGGCGGCCCCGTAATTGAGCTGGAACTTCTTGAACTGATTAATCTCCCGGCGATCCAGCAGTTTGTCTCTGGGAAAAAGTACAGTGATTGGAAAAGCAGACTGAGATTGGTTGTGATTTTAAAGCATAAGTGTGCTGTAGCAAAGGAAACTTAAAAAAGAAAGACTAATTCCAGCAACATTGTAATGGGCCACGCCGTCCCTCTTTTCCTTTCCTTTCCTTTCTTTTTCGTTTTTTCCCTAGCTCCATGTTTTTTTTTTTTCTTTTTTTTGCTAAGACATCCCACACATATCAGTCAACAGCGAGAACCTTATCATCATTCTGAAGTGGTCTGTACCCCAGTGACTGTCGATATGCTTTTGACATTTTTCTTTTTAACGTGAAAAATGTATTCAGTCACACTGCCTCTTGACGAAATGGCTGTTTCTCGTAATTCCTTCATATAACCAAGTATGTACAGACGGAGACACAAGTATCTTCCCAAAGTTTGACGAATACATAGATGAAAAATCGAACCATTTGAAACAACCATTAGTAGAGATAGGGTTTTGAGTGTAGTTCGCAAGTTGTCAATTTTCTTTCGTAGGGACTGGGACGATAGTTGTCTTTGATTGTATTTGACTTCCGGGATTATGAGGAGGCTACATTTATATTCCATTTCAGGAAGCTTATATCATCATATGGAAGAAAACAATACGGAAAAATAGCACTTATATCATTGTCCAGCGAGATGCTCCAAATTGGTCTTTAATTTTCATACATTCCTTCAATTTCAGCCCGAATGTCTCACTGGCCTAATCTTTTGTTCCAGATATTCCTTTATTTTCAGCCAGGATTTCTCACTTTCTTAGTCTTTTCTTTATGATTTAGAATCGTACTCTTATCAGCTCCTAATCCAAGCGAACCCAACCCAACCCAACCTAACCCAATCCACCTCAAACCAGCCCAACTTAACCTAACCCAACCCAACCCAACCTAACCCAAGCCTATCCTACTCTAACCTAGTAACCTAACCCAACCCAACCTACCCCATTCCAACCCAACTCAATCTAACCCAACCTATCCCATTCGAATCCAACCCAGCCTAACCTTAGCTAAGATACAGGCCTAACAACCTACCCAACCCAGTCCAACCTATCCCACTCCAACCCAACCCAGCCTAACCCTAACCCTAACCCAATCCAACCCAGCCTAACCCAACCCAACCTAACCTAACCTAAGATAAAGGCCTAACAACCTACCCAACCCAGTCCAAACTATCCCATTTCGACCCAACCCAACCTAACCCTAACCCAGTCCAACCCAGCCTATCCCAGTGCCGCCCTCTGACCTGTAGGCTGAGAGCAGTCTTTGCAGCGGGTGTCTGACGATCATGAAGGTGGTGAGGCCCGCCGTGTCCTCTCCTGGGCGGGGGTGTGGCATGACGGAGCGAAGGAGGGTGTGAAGGCGGCCACGGTCGAGGGAGGCCAGCTCTGCAGTCCTCCCGGCGGCAGACAGGAGCCCCACTACCACCGACGTCGACGCCACCTTCGGTACCTACGGCCGTTTGTTTTTTTCGTCATCATCATCATCATCCGGACCTCCTTTCCCACCCAAGGGCAGGGTGAGGAGTAGCAATGTCCAGACAGCCCTAAATTGCCCAGTCCAATGGGCCACGCTTCGTTACATGCAAAAAAATAAAAATAAAAGGCCATTTTTTTTTTCATTATATGCAAAAAAAAAAAAAAAAAAACGCTACAAGCTCGAAAAACTGTTCTTCGCTGAGCTTAAGTTGTATTTTATTTACTTCATCCCGTGACGTATTATCACCTTTAATTTATTCTTGCCAGAGTGTTTTTTTTTTTTTCTGAAATAGGGAAAAATCTCCGATAACTGAGGGGTTCATTAATTCAAATCTAACCCTTTCAGTTCGAAAAATATCCCAGAACTTGAGAAAAAAAAATGGAAGTAAGAAAAATAAGCTAAAAAATACTTCATGGGGGTGAGGCAGTTAATCCATTTTTCCAAAGTTAATAAAGAAGGACATCCCAGGGTAGGGACCTATGAGCCGGTAGGCGGAGGACGGTACGCTGAGTATCCTTGCATTAAAATCCCTCATACACAAACCCTGGACACAAATGGCTGCCAAATACTTCACTATCTATCTATTGCCAGACGCCCCAATCCCGTAAGGGGTGGCCACAAACAAATCGCCTCCAAGTCGCCCTGTCCTCCACCATTTCATTGCCCTGCTCCCAGCTATCCATCCCTCCATCTTATCCTTGGCCTCCCCCTCCCTCTCCACCCCTCCACCTCACTCTCATACTCTCTCCTCGTCAGTCTCTCACTCTCCATCCTCTCCACATGGCCAAACTTCACAAGCCAACTATACTCCGTTCACTTCAACCAGACCCATCACTTTATCTTGACCTAAAATTGCCATCTGTCCATCTTGAATGCTGAGCTGTAACAATCAATGCTGGAATATGGTGCTAGTCACGAAGAAGTGCTGTGGAAAGGATGCAGAGCCGTAATAATAGCCGCCAAGTTAATGAGAAGGAACAAAAGTGTATAATCTATCTATCTATCTATCTATCTGTCTGTCTGTCTATCAGTTATCTGTGTATCCAACCAAATGCCCTAATTACGCAAGGGGTGGTCACAAACAAATCGCCTCCATGTCACCCTATGCTCCGCCATCAGGTCGTCCATTCTCCAACTCACAACCCTCCCCTCTCCCATATGCCTCTCCCCCTCTTCCCTCCATCTCATACTCGGTCTCCCTCTCCTCCCCCCCAGCCTCACTCACATCCACTCTTCAAGTCAGTCTCTCACTCACGGTTCTCCCCACTATATCAAGGTTCCTCTTATAATGTTTTTAATTGGAAAACAGAGTAGCACACACACACACACACACACACACACACATACTGATAAATAGGAGGTGACAGACATCATCCTATCCCACAAGCGCGCCACTAGACACTCAACAGGGGGGTACCTTGTGTGTTGTGGGGACGGCTCAGTCTGCTGGTGTGGGTGTGGGTGTGGCAGTGGGAGGAGGAAGTGAGTGAATGATGCAGGACTGACAATCATAAAGCCCAGCCGTCCCAAGATGACGTATTGAGAGAGAAAGAGAGAGAGAGAGAGAGAGAGAGAGAGAGAGAGAGAGAGACAGACAGACAGACAGACAGACAGACAGAGTGAGTGAGAGATTAATCAGTGGGTGATGTCTGAAATATGCGAGTGTGAATGAGAAATATGAAGACTGATAGATAGATAGATAGATAGATAGGTAGGTAGGTAGGTAGAGAGAGAGAGAGAGAGAGAGAGAGAGAGAGAGCCAGCACAACCCACCTTGCACCAAGCCACTCCCCGCTGACGGTCAACCAGCACGTCAGGGTTGGTTAGAAGGGAGGTATTCACTCTTGCCCAGTCCTCCTCCACCTCTAGCCACAGCCTGAAAAAATAAGGGCTTCGTAGGACCTTCTCTTTAGCGATTTATTCTGTGTATTATATCTTTATTCTTCTCTCATATGTTATTTTTTTACCATTTCCATATCGACATACTTATTATCATCTCCAAAGCCCCTTGTGTCATCTCCAAAGCCTCTTGTGTCATCTCTAAATCCCTTTGCGTCATCTCCAAAGTCTTGTGTCATTTCCAAAGTCCCTTGTGTCACCTCCAAAGCCTAGTGTCATCTCCAAAGCCCCTTGTGTTATCTCCAAAGCCTGGTGTCATCTCCTAAGCTTAGTGTCATCTCCAAAGCCTGGTGTCATCTCCAAAGCCTGGTGTCATCTCCAAGGCCTGGTGTCATCTCCAAAGCCTATTGTCATCTCCAAAGCCCATTGTGTCATCTCCAAAGCCCCTTGTGTCATCTCCAAAGCCCCTTGTGTCATCTCCAAAGCCTAGTGTCATCTCCAAAGCCCCTTGTGTCATCTCCAAAGCCCCTTGTGTCATCTCCAAAGCCCCTTGTGTCATCTCCAAAGCCTTGTGTCATCTCCAAAGCCCCTTGTGTCATCTCCAAAGCCCCTTGTGTCATCTCCAAAGCCCCTTGTGTCATCTCCAAAGCCCCTTGTGTCATCTCCAAAGCCTAGTGTCATCTCCAAATGAAATGGAAATGTACTTAGACATTCTCCCAGATCAGAGCTCTGTCTACTTATCTATCTATCTATCTATCGCCAGACACATTAATCCCATAAGGGGTGGCCAGAAACAAATCGCCTCCATGTTTCCTGTTCTCTGTCATCTGGCTGCTCTTTCTTCAAGCCACATATATCTCTCCTTCTAGCTTATCCATTGAGGTTTGCGATGTGTCGAAGGGAAGGGGTTAATGAAGAGCCTAACACCTCTTTACTCTGTTCACTTTGAGGGTGCTGGTCACGAAGAAGTGCTGCGGGGGGAGAGGGGGCTGTTCGATCGCATTTCTGTGTAGTTCTACCACTGACCTACGTGATATAAGCTGCAAAAGTACACCAAGTAAAGGTGAAGAGACTATCTATGTATCTATTGCCAGACGCCTTAATCTCCGTAAGGGGTGGCCACAAACAAATCGCCTCCATGTCGCCCTTTCCCCCGCCATTTCACTGCCCTGCTCCTAGCTCACACCCTCGTCTCTCATATACCTCTCCACTCCATCCCTCCATCTCATCCTTGGCCTCCCCCTCCCTCTCCCCCCCTCCACCTCACTCTCATACACTCTCCTCGTCAGTCTCTCACTCTCCATCCTCTCCTAGAACAGACTATAGATACAAAACAAGTGCTCGTGGGCCCTTCGGGCCCCTCGCACTAGCTCCTGCAGAGGGCTCTCGCGCTGCCATAATACATTTTAGTGATAGCTGTGGGCAAAAAATTCTACGGAGATCCTATGCCGGGCCCCGGGAGCGGCGTTTTTTGGTCAAAATGTGATCGCTCATTAAATAGAGTCAGTTTTTCAATGTGATGGGACCAAGTTTTTTCACATCAGCGAATTTTTTGTGATTTTTGTGCCAATTTTGGTGCGATTTGAATGTGTAATTTCGGTTGCCCAAAACACACACACACACACACACAGACACACGGCTAGTTCTATAGTATATTAGATTCTTCCCTGTAATGAATGAATCCGTTTTGGGGAAGCATGAATTAGGTAAACAATGCCAAGGTATGACATGGAGGAGTGGAGTAGTGAGAGAGTGGAGTGATGGCGTTGAATTGTAGTAGAGTGTTGGGGCAATGGAAGAGTGGAGAATTGGAGTATTGATTTAGTGGAGGAGTGGAAGAGTGGAGCAGTGCAGTAGTGGAGTAATGGGATAGAATAATAGTGGAGTTCTGGGCAGCAAATTTGTGGAGTAGTAACAAGGGTAAAATAGGGGAATAGCCTACATGAGTGAAATAGGTTGCTAACAATAGAGGTATAACTCACGCATAGTGGTGCAGGAGGCTGGTGGAATATTTGTGGCAGGCTGCTTCCACCCGCTCCACACGCTGCCTCATCACCTGTCTCATCCTCTCCTCCTGGAATCGAATGTGATAAATCCTATTAGGTTGCGTCCACACCAAATGCCTGCTGGTGAGGGCGCCAGTTATGCATCACTGTAATCAATAGATGTTCTCACCCGCATCCTTCCGAGTGCAGTGGGGCAACTTGAGTGTGTGTGTGTGTGTGTGTGTGTGTGTGTGTGTGTTTATTTTCGTTTTCTGCCAACTTTATATTACATTAATTTATCTATCTATCTATCTATCTATTGCCAGACGCCTCAATCCCGTTTGGGGTGGCCACAAACAAATCGCCTCCAAGTCGCCCTGTCCCCCGCCATTTCACTGCCCAGCTCCCAACTCACACCCCCCTCTCTCATATACCTCTCCACCCCATCCCTCCATCTCATCCTCGGCCTCCCCCTCCCTCTTCCCCCCTCCACCTCACTCACATACACTCTCTTCGTCAGTCTTTCACCCTCCATCCTCTCCACATGGCCAAACCACCTCAGTGTGTTCCTCATAACGCTTCCTATCACATCCACATCAACACCACAACGCTCCTTTATATCCTCATTCGTCAGCCTGTCTCTCCACTTGACTCCACAGGCTCCTCTTAAATAACTCATTTCCACTGCTCTCACTCTTGACTTGTGTCCTTCCAAGAATGTCCAAGCTTCACTTCCGTACGTTAGAGTTGGTATCACAGTACTGTCATGTAGTAACTTTTTCACTTCCATGCTCACTTCCCTGTTTCTTATCACTGCTTTCAAAGAACCAGCAACCTTTCTTCCCTGCTGTACCCTTTCAAGCACTTCACCCTCCAAACCTCCATCCTTACTCATCACACTACCCAAGTACTTAAACGTACTCACATTTTCCAATTCCTCACCATCCAACCTCGCTGTACATTCACTAACTTCACCTCTCTCAAAGACCATTACTTTACTATTCCCTACCTTCACCTTTAGATTCTGTTTCTTACACACTCTCTCAAACTCATCCACCAAACCTTGCAGCTTCCCTTCGTCTTCACTCAACAACACAGTATCATCTGCAAACAACAATACAGAGAGTTTCCAAACACTATCCTCTCTCACCAGGGCCACTCCAACATCCACTACCCTACCTTGTACCTCTTTTATTACCCCATCCATGTACAGATTGAACAACCATGGAGACATGACACATCCCTGTTTCAAACCAACTTTCAAAGAGAAAAATTCACTTAGTTCACCATCCACACGCACTGCAGTCTTCGCACCATCGTACATACTCTTCACAGCATTCAATAACTTCCCATCTACTCCATATATTCTTAACACTTTCCACAATCCTTGTCTATCCACCCTGTCATATGCTTTCTCCAAATCCATGAAAGCCGCATACAACTTCTTTCCCTTCTCTAGAAACTTTTCCACTAAAGATCTAAGAATGAATATCTGATCTACACAACCTCTTCCCTTCCTAAAGCCTCCCTGTTCTTCTCCAACTAATTTCTCTGTTCTTTCTCTAACTCTGTCTATAAGTATCCTACCATACACTTTTCCTATTATACTAAGAAGACAAATGCCCCTATGATTACCACACATTTCTTTTTCCCCCTTTCCTTTGTACAAGGGAATAATTATACCTGACTTCCAATCCTCCGGGACTCTACCTTCCTCCCAGGCCAATCTGCACATCTTCCACATCCATTCTACTACTATCTCTCCCTCATGCTTCAGCATTTCACCACACACTCCATCAATTCCTGGGGCTTTCCCCGATTTAACTTTCTTCATTGCTTTCACAACTTCTATCCTAATGATTTCTTCCTGTCTTCTCACCTCCCTCCTTATCCCAGCCATTCCCCAGCCACTTATACTCGCATTACGTCCATCCTCTACGTTCAACAATTCCTTAAAGTGTTCTCTCCATCTGCTCACTTTTTCTCCCTTCTCCACTAGTAATCTACCATTTTTATCTTTCACTCCCCTGCTGACTTCATTTCCACCCTGTCTTACTCTTTTCACCTCTCTCCAGAACATTTTCTTACAGTCCCTCCACTTTACACTCAAATTCCTCCCAAATTCCTCATCCACTCTCTTCTTACTCTCTCTTACTAATCTTTTCACCTCTCTATTTCTTTCTACATATAACTCTCTCTTCCGCCTGTCAACTTCTTCCACCCCCCTATTTCTCATCCATTCATTGTATGCTTTCTTCTTTTGTGCCACAGCCTGTTTGACCTCTTCAGTCCACCACGCTGTTCCTTGCACTCCCCTCCGTCTTCTCTTCCTTCCACACACCACATCACATGCTGCACATATTTCTTCTGTAAATATCTTACACACACCTTCCACGTCTCCCCTCTGCTCCAATTCATATTTTGCCCAATCGTTCCTCCACTTCTCTCTTATACTCTGCCTTTTTCTCATCCTCTTGTAACCTTTCCACTCTCCTTGCAACTACTCCTTCCTCTCGTCTTTCCCTTCTTCTATTCCTCCATCTTACTTGCATTCTAATTCTGGCCACCACCAAGTAGTGGTCAGAAAGTCCACTCCCCCAACCTCTATACACTCTTGCATCCATTACACATCTTCGCATCCTTTCATCCACACACACATAATCAATCATTGCCTTCATTTCATTCACTTCACCACCCACCCTTCTCATCACTCGCCATGTATACCTGTGGATCATTTTATGCCTGAAGAGGGTATTGGCTATCACCAACCCCCTCCCAGCACAAATGTCGACTAACGCACTCCCATTCTCATCTATCTCATCAGGCACACCCCACTCACCAACTATTCCATCCACCTTCACATTCCCAACTTTACCATTCTTATCACCAATCAAAAACACTCTCTCATTCCTTCCAAACTTTTCCATGCACACTTCTACATTTGTCCAGAACTCTTCTCTCACTCTTCTAGCACGATCTTGCGTTGGTGCATAGACACACACAATCGCCCACATTTGTGTTCCAACTTTCAACTTTACCCACACAATCCTTGACCCAACTGATCCATACTGTCTTATGCTCCTCTTCCATCTTTTACTCACAACTATACATACTCCTTCCTTTGCCCTCTCATTCTCACCTACTCCTGCACATATACCCCATCCATACTCCCATTCTCTCACACTTTCTCCTCTCCATTTTGTTTCAGTTATTCCACATACATCCACTTTCGCACCCTCAAGCACCTGGACAATCTCTCGCTCTTTCACCTCATCATTCGCTCCCCTTACATTCCAAGTTCCAATAACGAAGTTCTTTGTCCGGTCCTTGGTCGTCATCGTTTGGTCAGTCCTTGTCCGAGGCTTATTGTTTGTTTTTTTAGTTAGTTGTTTTCCGGGGAGGGGCACTAACCCTCCGCCAACCCTTTTAGTCGCCTTTTACGACAATCAGGGATACTGGGGGAGTATTCTTGAAAACCCCCCCTACCCCCAGGGGGTAGCTTATTAGTAGTTAAATATTTTTTTATTTTACACATCCTAGGTGTTTTAAGTTTTACGTATGAGGGCGGCATGAAATATAAATGCCAGTTAAGCATGATGGGAGGAGGGTTGGGGCTGGGGGAGGGTTAGGGCTGGGGGAAGAGCGGTGGGTGGAGCTCGTTTCGTCGCCCTCCCTTCCCTCTTCCTTGGGTAAAGAAAGCATTGAAAGAAAGCATGCAGGTACGTGACCCTGATTCTTTTACATCTCCATGCTGGACAGTAGAAGCGACCTGAGAGCTACCTTGGCATACGAGCATACTTGCAAATTAAGGTTAAAGGATGTGTCAGCGTCAACTACTCAGGTGTCTAAGTCCATTAGGCATTTAGAGGGAAAAGTGGGGCGTCGTTACGTAGAACACTATTGTATTTTGGGTGTGCAGAACCCCTGTATTTGCCTTCCAAATTGTTCAAGAAAGTTAACATTGGCTTGGCGGCCATGAATCTGTAAAATCTGCCGGACTTTGCCCACCCTGACCTGTATGATTACTTCATACACAAACAGTTCCATCATACAGGAGGGGAAATTAAGGTGTTCAAAAGCCTAAAATCCCACATCCACTTCCTGCAGGATGGGTAACGCATCTCATCGTGTGGAATGTCTCCATCAAGGTGTGTGTGTGTGTGTGTGTGTGTGTGTGTGTGTGTGTGTGTGTGTGTGTGTGTGTGTGTGTTCTAATCTGTATGAGTGTACCTAGGAGTATACTTTTACATTCACTGAGTAAGTTTATGTACAAAATAACAGGTAAACCGCCTTGACAGCAGACTGGGGAACCGTCCATAACCTAACCTAACCTAACTTGTTTTGACGGGGACGTGACTTACCAGGGGACTCATCGAGGTTGGAGGGTGAAAGCGACTCACAGTTAATCACATCTACCTGTGCCTCGTGATAACTTTTTCTTCTTTTTTTTTTATCATACTCATTCAGTAAGGTTGAGTATTTGTACAGAATACAGGGAAACGTTCATTTTTGATGGGGAAACACGGCACACGTCAAGGTATGGAACACGTCGAGGTTGACTGAAACAGGCAATTATCAATCAATGTTGCCGTAAAATTCAGCTCTAACTGTGTCCCACGGTAATAATTTTTTGTCATAGTCTACCTGTTGCCAGACGCCTCAATCCCGTGAGATGGCCACAAACAAATCGCCTCCATGTCGCCCTGTCCCCTGCCTTTTCCTTGCTCTGCTCCCAGCTCACACACCCCTCTCTCATATACCTCTCCACTCCATCCTCCATCTCATCCTTCACCTCCCCCTTCCTCTCTCCCTCCCCTCCACCTCACTCACATACACTCTCCTTGTCTGTCTCTCACTCTCCATCCTCTCCACATGGCCAAACCACCTCAGTGTGTTTCTCCTAACGTTTCCTATCACATCCACATCCACACCACAACGCTCCTTCACTTCTTCATTTGTCAGTCTGTCATGTGACTTCACATGCTCCTCTCAAATAACTCGTTTCCACTGTTCTCACTCTTGACTTGTGTCCCTCTAACAAGGTCATAGTCATTTATTATATTAGAATACATGTATGAAATATCACGGAAACGTTTAAAAAGTACAATACGGGGAACCGTCCATAACCTAAGTTAACCGCTTTCTGACAGGTTAACGACCAGCCAGGGTCATGCAAACGATTCATGATTTCAGCTATACCTGTGTCCCACGGCAATCATTCATTATCATACTTATTCAGTAAATTTGATAATATATATACATATATATATATATATATATATATATATATATATATATATATATATATATATATATATATATATATATATATATATATATATATATATATATATATATATATATAAAGTAACAAAGAAATATCTGGGAAATAAAAAGTACAGGGATGGACCGTAATCTAGGCTAACCTAACCATGTACTGACGGGCACACGACCCACCAAGGTTTATGCTCGTGGCAGTCTGTACAACTTATTGCCGTACAGGAAATAACCATTGTCGTGCAGTGACAGCTTCTCAGCCGTTCATTCACGTTAAAATCTTGCCTCCATACCGTGCTGCATGGCAGGACTCCACTGACGTCGCAGGTGACGTCCTGTACACAGGGATAGGAAGGGGGAACACCTGAGTAGAAATTTGTGCTCGTGAGTGTACACTTCCCTCACCCATACTGCCACCAAACGTGTGTCGAACTGCACAGCTACAAACAACAGAACGGTACTGATTTATTTATCGATATTTGTTAGTGGTAGGTGTCGGCAACCATCATCCACTCACCTGATGTAGTGTTGCCTACGTCTTGAGATGACTTTACTTTGAATGACAATCCTAATATTTTCCTGCAACCCAGGAAGCAATTCACAACGCTGGGTGGTAACCATATAACAAAATAACGAGTGATGTGGAGCCTACTACGGTGTCTACTGCAAGGGAACACTGATTCTGCATGGGATGGTCCTGCAGAGGCAGTTGTTTTCCTACCCTGCGGTTGATGGGTCTGCTTGGCCAAACTAACAGACTATCCTACTACTGCTACCACTACCAGTATTTATATATTCATTTATTTATTTTGTTGGACAGATAGACGAATAAAAAATGAGAATGGTTGACGACTTATTTACAGCTGTGTAGTGAAGATAGAATCCATGTAGTTGTGGAGAGAGAGAGAGAGAGAGAGAGAGAGAGAGAGAGAGAATGGTTTACGACTTTACGGCTATGTGGTGAAGATAGTTGTGGAGAGAGAGAGAGAGAGAGAGAGAGAGAGAGGCTTCTGACTGTACCTGGTAGTGGTATTGTAGTGAAGTTAGGATCCAGGTAGCAGTGATGGTAGTGAGAGAGAGCAGCACTGCAAGATGCGTCACTCGCCCGCCCCGCACACCCACCCGCCTCACACTAAACATCTCCCTTGCACTTCGTGGCTAGTTTGTCTCTGCAAATAACACACTAATACTGACTCTCCCGCCACACACACACCCACACACCCACACCCACACCCACACACCCACACCCACACACCCACACACACACACACACACACCGATTCATTCAGTATATTTCATTGTTTTAGTGAGGGAGTTGGGAGGCATTTGTATGGCCGGTTGGGGGAGCTGCCTCGACATATCAGTGCCATCGCGTGAAGACCTCCCTCTCCAGCCGTCATCGGAGTGAAGGGGCACACACACACACACACACACACACACACACACACACACACACACACACACCATAAGTCACTGAGAAATATTTAAGAGAGTCGGATGTGGTGTGGGAGCAGTGGGTGTTGACTTACTGACGAGGCTGCACGTTTGGCCCCTCTACCTGATGTCATTTTGTTGGTGCTGCATTTTACACACCTGGGATCGACTCCCCCCCCTCCTCCCCCCCCCTCTCTCTCTAAAACTCTTGTCTCAGCATTTACCACACCAGTGTACTGCACAAGTGTTAGTAGGTATGAATGTGTGTGTGTGTGTGTGTGTGTGTGTGTGTGTGTGTGTGTGTGTGTGTGTGTTCTAATCTGCATGAGTGTACAGATGGGATTAAACCACGTACACATTCTGACGCTCCTACACTGTCCTACTACACATACCGATACCATGCAGAATTCAGGGCTGCATTTTTTAGGGTCACACACACACACACACACACACACACACACACATTGCTTGTCCTGTTTTATTGAGTTGTTTGGTATGGTTTGTGAAATGTTTTCGTCGCATACCGTTGTTTCTGTTTAATTTACTTTCTATGTGGTAGGTATATGAGAGAGGGGTGGTGTGAGTTGGGAGCAGGGCAGTGAAATGGCGGGGACAGGGCGACGTGGAGGCGATCTGTTTGTAGCCACCCCGTATGGGATTAAGGCGTCTGGGAATAGATAGATAATAGATAGTGGTGGGGAGAAATTCGTTCCTAATCTTGGCATCCTTGGGTCCTAACCTTGGCATCCTTGGGTCCCAACCTTGGCATCCTTGGGTCCCAACCTTGGCATCCTTGGGTCCTAACCTTGGCATCCTTGGGTCGTAACTGTGGAAGCCCAGTATGTTAAAGTTATGGGCACAACACAAGCCGAACCAAAAGGAATGTAGGCTATTGGAAAACAGTGATCCTGGATGATTGATTTTCACATATTCGCCCAAGGTTGAATGAACGTTTGGCTACTTCAACGTTATAGCAGAGTTTACGTTACCAATCTTGTGTTTTGCACATTCTCTTTTATACTGAGGCTTCTACGTTTTCTGTGGGTGAATCTGTAACTGCTTTGAATAATAAAGAAGCGGTCTGGTTATGCTGCTGTGATATTTGCATCCACTCACACTCCCCTCATACACTTCACTGTCTCTATCTTCAGTCTGGCCAGGCCACCACGCCTGTGCTAGTAAAATTAAATTGCTTTTTGTCTCATTAACTCTCCTCCCCTTAAAGATTCCCTTCAATATCTGTCTTCGACGCACTGCTTCGTCTTTATCTCTTTTTCCATCGTTACTTCAATGGCCACTGCTCCTTTGAACTGTCTGCTTGCGTCCCTCCATCACTACAGCGGGCGCGCAGCATCCTTCTGGCAACAAACTCTCATTCCTTTTTTATTTAACTCTCAAATGCAAAGGTTAACCATTACTTTCAGTCCTTCATGTATGCAACATGTCAGCTCTGAATCTACCTTCCTCGGTCTGTGTTTCCTTTTGCCTATGACCTCCAGTCTTTTAAACGCAGTGTGTCCAGACATCTCGAAATGAATGGATCTTGAATTTGGCTGTTTTACTTATATATCCTTCTTAGAGGAAATAGTCTTCCAGGCTTCTGGTCTTTGGTTCCGTCTTCCTTGCATAAAAAAAAAGACTAAACTAAACTGCTTACTCACTCGCTCACTCACTGGGCTGTGGCGTAGCTACAGGGTGCTTGGAAGCCCCGGGCCTGCCTCTTACCCCCAACCCTCCTCACCGGCCCCTCCATCTGAAATTTCGGCTGATTTAATATGTGTATTGTATGCACTAGAACTCCCCCCCCCCCTTTGATTAGAGCTTTGTCTCGCCTTGCGTCTCCCCTCCACACACACACACACACACACACACACACACACACACACACACACACACACACACACACACGTAGAAACCTGGCTACACAACTGTCACAAACTTGCCTTTACGACCATCACTTTCCTTGGAGGAGGGAAAAGGGGGAGAGGGAGGGAGAGGCCAAGGATGAGATGGAGGGATGAAATGGAGAGGTATATGAGAGGGGGGGGGTGAGCTGGGAGCAGGGCAGTGAAATGGCGGGGGACAGGGCGACATGGAGGCGATTTGTTTGTGTCCACCCCTTACGGGATTAAGGTGTCTGGCAATAGATAGATAGAGAGACCTTCCTCGGCTGCCGTCTGTCGCCAGGTCCAGGGCGGCTCAGCTTCCAGTCGCGGTGCGGGCAGGGTCTTGTCAGCTCTCACAGCCCCACCTCAGCTGCCTCTGCCGCCTCATAAATCTCCCAGGCCTGTTCGGTCCCCAGGGGTCTTTGTTCCCGTGGGTGCTGGGGGGGGGGTCGCCGGGGTTACGAAATCGCTAACACCAACCTGAACGCTGCGTGTCTTTCACCCATAGCCTGGTGGCCTATGGTGGGCCCCCAGCACCAAGGGCCAGTCTTCCGCCTCACCAGTTTACTACAGCAAACTGACACTTGAAAATTTTCTTGTACGTTATTCATGTAAGCTGTGCTAAGATAAAAGAAAACACGAGATTAGTAAGATGTTATATGCAAATAAATAGCTAAGTAAGAGCTGCTAAGAGTCTCCTAAGGCCACGAGAATGCTACCTTTAGGGACGTATCATCATCACCACCACCACCATCAACATCAGCAACATCATCATCATCATCATCATCATCATCATCATCAGTAAGAGTAGTAGTAGCTGTAGTAGTAATAGTAGTAGTAGCTGGTTATATCGGTGCCACCACGTGAAGGCGTCCCTCTCCAACATCATATTCTCTACCCTCCCTGCTACACACACCCACACACACACACACACACACACACACACACACACACACACACACACACACACACACACACACACACACACACACACACACACACACACACACACACACACACACACACACACACACACACACACACACACACACACACACCCTCGTGTCCATTGACCCACCATCTCTGTACTCTTTTCACATTAACTTGGCCTATGAACCGCCATCTCTCCATCTTGAATGCTGAGTTGCAGCTAATAGCCCATCACTAGACTATGATGCTAGTCACGGGGAAGTGCTAGAGAAAGAATGTAGAGGCGTAGTGTTGTCTTTATGTGCCAGTGAGCTACGTGAGATTGGCTGCGAAAGTGAAGATGAAAGAACTACACTACCTATGCCCTCTGTCCTTCATTTTATTGGCAATTGTATGCTGGGTGTGGAGGAATGAGGCTGGGGAAGGTTTTCTATACTACCTGGTGTTTCTTCTCATTTTTTCCCGCTAGCTTCGACTGGAGGATTTAGTGGGCGGGGGACACCCTTATTCTTTACTATCCTTGTCTTATTCTACATCCTTTTTTTTTTTCCTTAACTTGGCACAGATTTTCGTCCTTTTCCAGCTTATCTCACGCAGCTCAGTAGCAGAAAAAGACAATGTTACGGCACTGCATCCTTTCCACAGCACTTCTTTGTGATTAGCATCATATCATAGTGCTAATCTGTTGTAAGAGCTCAGGATTCAAAATGGAGAGACCGCAGTTTAAGGCCAAGATAGAGTTAAATGGGCATTGTAGTCTAGTCACACTCCCGTAAGAACAGCCCAGCATAGGTCAACCTGCCTACTAGTTATCCTTTCTTCTCATGTTCTTTTAATCTAGTGGGTTCAGCAAACCTTCTAGCACTGGAGTCTTTAATAATATCTTCTGGTATTTTTTTGCTGTTTCGTACTCACATTTCCAATCCATATTAATTTTTTCGCTACATGATAGGTCTGATTATCCCTAGATGACCGCCCCTCCATTTTTTCCCCTCTAACTTAACTTTACCTATCCTCGCTAACCTACCCTAACGTGACCGATTAATCTAGACAAATAATAGACCAAACTGAACTGATCCTAAGCAAATTAACCTAACCTAACCTAGACTTTCCCAGACAAGAAAAACTGCAACAATGGCACACAGAAGTTATATCAGTGATTCGGACAGTCCCGCGTCTCAGTTAGGCTAGGTTAGTTAGGCTGTGTTAGATTTGGCCTCCCTCTCCCGTACCCACACCGTGGCACTGTACCGTAGGGGCCGAAGCGTACATTCCTTTTTGTGCCGCCTGTAGGGTAAGGGGCCTGGGTAGGGCAGGAAGGGTGGAGGTGACGCTATGGGCAGAGCGTGACTAAGGGGTTCAGGGGAGGCCAGGCAGGGTTCACTTTGCACGGAAAATATTAGCCAGTTCCTACAATAAACAGCTTTCCATGTCAGTCAGTACTTATCAGATATACTCCTGCTTTCTCGTATTTTCATGATATTATTCCTTGTAGTTCGATTTTGGAGTTTTTGGTGTCTATATTAAAGAAAAAAAAAACTATTCCAAGGTTGAGCGCAAGAATTTTTATGGATACAGCGGCGGTCCACTCCCTCCTTCACCTCCCGCATCCTTCATCCTTCCTCCCTCCCTCCATTTCTCTCTTACTCTCCCTTCCACTTCCTCTTCCTTCCCATCCCTGTCCCTCACCACCCTCTCCCTTTCTTTCTGTTTCCCTTCCTTCTTCATCCCCCTTCTTCCACATCCTTCCTCCCTCCCTCCATTTCTCTCTTTCTCTCCCTTCCATTTCCTCTTCCTTCCCATCCCTGTCCCTCATCACCCTCTCCCTTTCTTTCTGTTTCCCTTCCTTCTCCATTCCTCTTCTTCCCCTTCGCTATCCTTGTCTTTAATGCTAAATACCTTACACTTCCTGCCCTCTCACCTCTTTCATCCTTCCTACCCCCCCTCTCTCTCTCTCTCTCTCTCTCTCTCTCTCACTTCCTGCTGCACCTCTCACCTCCTCCATCCTTCCTTTCTCCCTCCCTCTGTCTGTCTGTCTGTCTGTCTGTCTGTCTCTGTCTGTCTGTCTCTCTCTCTCTCTCTCTCCTTGAATGGGATACACGAACGAATTTACTCTTTCCCTGTCGTAACCCTTATTTGTATTTCCAGTAAGGAGAACACAAGGGGAGAGCAGCGTTATCCCACGTTTCTCTTCCTCCTGCAAAAAAAAAAAAAAAAAAAAAATCTTGGTAAATGGAGGGAAAATAATAATAAAAATATATGAAGAATTTTCCGATCATGCTAATTCTTCCTAAAAAATAAATAAATAAATAAATAAATAAAAACTAAGTTTGGCCAGGCAGTCAACCGTGGATCTGTTTGAGAATCCCACCGTTTGTCTTTCACTCATAGAATAGATATCTTAGTTATAACCCACGTGTGGTCGGTAGGTGTTGAGCTCAAGCCTTCTTTCCCTTCACCTCGATGTACAGGACGTCCAGGAAACGTATTACGGATTAGTAACGCAAAATTTGTACCATCGTGGGTCCAGTTCCCAGCCTCAACAAAGGTAGTTACTGATATCTATCTATCTATTGCCAGACACTTTATAATCCCGTAAGGAGTGGCCACAAACAAATCGCCTCCATGTCGCCCTGTCCCCCGCCATTTCACTGCCCTGCTCCCAGCTGACACCCCTCTCTCTCATGTGCCTCTCCACTCCATCCCTCCATCTCATCCTTGGCCTCCCCCTCCCTCTCCCCCCTCCACCTCACTCACATACACTGATAACCTTATGGGTAAATTATGAGGGAGACAAGTTTGTGCCCATGAAATCAGCAGTAATTCTAGACTCGTGTTGTTACAGCATTTTTTATACCCTTTATTTACGCTATCCTGGCCTAGAATTGCCCTCTCTCCGTCTTGAAAGCTGAGCTGAAACAATAGATTAGCACTAGAATATGGTGCTAGTCACGATGAAATGCTGTGGAAAGTAGGTAGTGCCATTAGCATTGACTTATTCTGGCACTGGGCTGCGTGAAAGGAGCTATAAAGGGGCAAAAACCTGCGCCAGGTTAAAGTAGAAGGAGTATAGCCATAGTGCAAGAATGGCGTCTCGAAACCTAGCCAAGCCACACGGCACACTGCATCCACACGTCAATGTCCCGTCTTCCTTAACACCTGAAGAAACTCCAGGTCAGGCACCAAGTGTTGTATTTTCTGAATGTATAACACTCTCGAGCAGTCGAGGTGAGAGAGACTGAATACCAAGATGACTGTTCACCCTACGCGCCTGAACCTGTGTGTATAAACTCTCTTAAGTATACGTTGTGCATAATATCGCTTTTTTTATACTTTACCTTCACACATACACCCACCAGACACTTCACGGCAAGAGCTGAGTGACTATGGAAGCAGCCATGCGATAAGAAAGACGAAAGAAAGACGAATGGTGAAACTCAACTCTTATAAGCTTAAATCCTTACGATTCTAGCTTATCACACAGAGGTGCCAAACACTTCAAACATAAGCAGGGTTAACATATAGACGAAATGCGGAGACAGTACAATCATGGATAATAGTTTACCGATATGGAGGACTTGTTTGATGTGGAAATTACTGTAGGTTCAGATCCATTATATATGCCCCGCCCACGCCACACCAAGCCAGACAAACGAGTTCAACCAGGGAGAAAACTCCTGTTGTCATAACCCAAGGCAAGGGTGTTGAACTAGTCTTTGCTTGTTTGTTGCTTGGTTGTTTGTGTGGAGTTATCAGCACTTGTTTAGGCTCGGTAGTGAATATTTTGAAGCTTGCACGGGTAGTATGTCCAATCAAAGGCTGCCTAGGTTCCAGGTTTTAGAGATGTACGGTATATATGTCTCAGCCTTCATTCTTTCCTGTCCTGTTCTCACCCACGTTGGTTAAATCTCTTACTGGATTAGTAAATTCGTTATGAGCAAAGAGACCACCTGATATGTGTATTTTCCATCTTGTCCAATGAGTCCCTGTCTGCTCTACCAATGACACACACACACACACACACACACACACACACACACACACACACACGAAAGACTGACAACACGTAACTTCACACACACACACATGAAAGAATTACAACACGCAACTTCACACACACACACACACACACACACACACACACACACACACACACACACGAAAGAAAAACAAAAACCAATATCACACACACACACACACACACACACACACACACACACACACACACACACACACACACGAAAGAATGACAACACGCAACTTCACACACACACACACACACACACACACACACACACACACACGAGAGAGAGACTAACAACACGTAACTTCACACACACACACACACACACACACACACACACACACACACACACACACACGCATTATATACAAAACTACAGACTAATTCCTTTACACTACCATACTTTCAGACACATGCACACTAGTCTCTCTCTCTCTCTCTCTCTCTCTCTCTCTTCCGGACATACCTGCAGCCAGTCTCATGGTAATGTGAGTTAGTGTGTGGTGGATGTGGTTTGCCCTCCCACGCACTCTGCAACCACCTGCTCTCTCTCTCTCTCTCTCTCTCTCTCTGCAACCACCTGCTTCCTCTCTCTCTCTCTCTCTCTCTCTCTCTCTGCATGTATCTGTCTATCAGTCAACCAGTCAAGGAGTCAATTTATCTATCTATCTATTTATCTCTGTCTGTGCCTCTCTCTCTCTCTCTCTCTCTCTCTCTCTCTCTCTCTCTCTCTCTCTATCTATCTATCTATCTCTCTCTTTACAAGGAAGTTGCCTGGCAAGGAACCAGTCACGCCTCCTTCTCTGTACTCCATTCACCTTAATCTGGCCAAAATTTTCGTCCGCTTCATGCTTATCCCGCGTGGCATAGTGGCAGGACTAGGCAATATGCTACTGCTCTACATCCTTTCCATAGCACTTCTTCGTGACCAGCACCGTATTTTGATGTTTATTCCTCGCTACAACTCAGCACCGGAGAGATGGCAATTTTAGGCCAAGTTAGAGGGAAAAGAGTATAGCCGTACTGGAATATAAACAAGGCGTTAGGCAAGAAGCAAAAGGGAACAACAAGGAAGAAAGGTTGCTGGTTCCTTGAAAGCAGTGATAAGAAACAGGGAAGTGAGCATGGAAGTGAAAAAGCTACTACATGACAGTATTGTGATACCAACTCTAACGTATGGAAGTGAAGCATGGACCTGGTTGGGGGGACACAAGTCAGGAGTGAGAGCAGTGGAAATGAGTTACCGGTATATGAGAGGTGCATGTGGAGTCACATGAAAAGACAGACTGACAAATGAGGAAGTGAAGGAGATTTGTTGTGTGGATATGGATGTGATAGGAAGCATTAGGAGAAACACACTGAGGGGTTTGGCCATGTGGAGAGGATGGAGAGTGAGAGAAAGACAAGGAGTGTGTGTGTGAGTGAGGTGGAGGGACGGAGAGGGAGGGGGAGGCCAAGGATGAGATGAGGGGATGGAGTGGAGAAGTATATTAGGGAGGGGTGTGTGAGCTGGGAGCAGGGCAACGACATGGCGGGAGACAGGGAGACAGGGAGGAGAATTGTTTGTGGCCACCCCTTACGGGATTGAGGCGTCTGGCAATAGACAGATAGATAGACAGAAATGGGGACTGAAGATAATGCCACTGGAACTCCTGACCCCATGTTCTTGTCAGCTTAATACGTTTTTTTTTTTAGTTTTATTTTCACCTGTTACCTTCCACCTGACTTTTGGATCTGACAATTGGCTACTGTCGATAGTTTTTGTGTAGTCTATCACGGCACTGATAAGACATACAGAGCGCAGGAGAGAATACCCATCAGTGTGCAGCACAAATAATGGTCGAGACTGAATTAATCACAAAAAAGTTTTATATATATACAAACATACATATCTCTATCTGTCTGTCTGTCTATCTATCTATCTATCTATCTATCTATCTATCTGTATATACTAAGAGGGTCCTCTCTCCGAGCTAAGGGATCTTTTTATATAGCATGCGTGTCATGCTCTATGGTTGTGAGACCTGGGCAGTAAAGGAAGAGGATATTCGTAGGTTCAAACGTACAGAAAAGACAATGATTAGGTGGATGTGCAATGCATCCTTGAATGCGAGGCCTGGGGGGCTGGGTTTACGATGGGAAAGTTGAGAGGAAGGATGAGACTGAAATGTATTGGTGCTGTGATGAGGAGAGGTAGACTGAGATGGTTTGAGCATGTGGAGAGGATGGGGGACGACAACTGGGTGCAGAAAGTGATCGTTAGGGGTAGGGTTGCGAGAAGCAGACCGAAAAAGGTCTGGGAGGAGGTCATAGACTGTGATCTCAAGGATTAGGGGTTTAACAAGGAAGCTGCCAGAGATCGAGCAGTTTGGGCAGCTGCTATTAGGTGACCAAGCCCGACAAATGCAAGCATTTTAGAGCCTACATAAACGAAATGAAACAAAATTATATATATATATATATATATATATATATATATATATATATATATATATATATATATATATATATATATATATATATATATATATATATAAAGTTTCTTGTGCTTGGCATGTGCATGGCAGTGACGGCGGGGTGTGGGCGGGTGTGGGTGGGAGCTCACTGCGTAAGGCTTTGTCTGGACCTCTGAGATTTTGCAACAGAAATTAAGGTCGAAGTCGAATTAATGGAAATGAAATGAAAAGAATGATATGGGTATATGAAAGGAATAGTATGGCGCTTGTTGTGCGTGGCAGTGGTGGTGGGGTGTGGGCAGGTGTGGGTGGGGGAGGGAGGGGTTGATGTCAGGTCTGGAGCTCGGAAATTGTGGCAGAATTGAAAGTCAAAATCGAACTAATCACAAAGAATTAATAAAACAATACATGGTTGTATAAAAGCACAAGCGAAGCATCTGTTCTGCCTGGCAATAGCGGCGGGATGTGGGCAGGTGTGGGCGTGGGAGTGGGAGCGAGGCGGAACGCTGGCAGGCAGTTGGGTTCCTGGCCTGGTGGGGGAGAGACGCATGTGCTGCCTGGAGGTGCCAAAGCGGATTCACAGAGGTGGCTGAGGGTGCTTACAGATGGCGCTAGAAAGACGCTAACGCCATAAGCCTCTAGAAAATCGCTAAGGAATAAGATAGAAATGCTAGACTCTTGCTAAACAGTGGTGGAAATTCCTGGATGTACTTATCACCTCATACCACGTTGTAAACCCGCTAAGCTAACACCACAGCCAGACCACCAGGGAGAAACGCCTGTGCTGCCTTAACACCACACCCTCACACCACCCTCACGTTCACACCACCACACCCGCACCACCCTCACACCACACCACACCCACATCACCCTCACACCTATACCACACCCTAGCCACACACACACACACCACATCACACCACACTACCCTCACATCCATACCACACCCTCTCCACATCCACACACCACCTCCACCCTCACCCCACACCTGCACGCTCACATTACACTCACACCACCCTCACACCAGACACACCACTCCCACACCACACACTCACACCACCCCCACACCACACACTCACACCACCCCCACACCACCATGTTCACCATCTTCAAGAACACCCTTCAGGGGTACCTGAAGCTAGACGTTATCCGTACCGACAATACGGTGTTCACTCTACACTATAAGGCCACGGTGGCGCTGCTGTTAGCCTTCAGTTTACTAGTCACCAAGAAACAGTACTTCGGCGACCCCATCGACTGCATCGTGGAGGAGCTGAACAGCGACACCATCGACATGTACTGCTGGATCCAGTCGACGTACACGGTGCCGGAGCTAGTGGGGGCCAAGGTGGGCGAGGAGGTGGCCCATCCCGGCGTGGCCCCCGTCCCCAGGCTGGGCCACAGCTCCCGCCACGAAATCAGGCAGCACAAGTACTACCAGTGGGTCGTGCTCTTCCTAGTATTCCAGGTTTGTGCACCAGTCCTACCCACCTAGTCCCGGTCGCATACAAGGTCTCGTAACGCCTATTCTTTAGTAATTTATGTTGCAGTGTTCGCCTTTACATTCCCGTTATTTACAGGCTGGCTGGCTGAGAGACTGACGAGGAGAGTGTATGTGAGTGAGATGGAGGGGGGGAGAGGGAGGGGGAGGCCTAAAATGAGATGGAGGGATGGAGTGGATAGGTATATGAGAGAGAGGGGTGTGAGCTGGAAGCAGGGGAATGAAATGGCGGGGGACAGGGTGACATGGAGGCGATTTGTTTGTGGCCACCCCTTACTGGATTAGGGCGTCTGGCAATAGATAGATAGGTAGATACAGGCTGGCTCATATATACCCCTCCACGTCCACTCCGCTAGGCGAATTCTTGCGTGCGGGAGAGACGGCTCATGTCTGACCTGCCTCACTCATTCATTTCTTATTCCCCCTGCCACACTTTCCCCAACCAGCAGTCTGAGCCGCCTCCACATCATACTAGAAACGGCCAGGCGAGTTTATAGTGGAGCGTTATTTCCATCTATCTACTGTATTGCCAGACGCCTTAATCCCGTAAGGAGTGGCCACAAACAAATCGCCTCCATGTCCCCCTGTCCCCCGCCATTTCACTGCACAGCGTTATTTGCACGATGTAATATCGAAACAACTTGTATCAGTAACATGCAAGAGGATAACGAGGTGTAATGCAAGAGTTAACTATTACTCCCAGTCCTTCATTTATGCAACAGGTCAGCTCTGGAACTGTCTCCCTCTGTCTGTATTTCCTACTTTCTATGATCTCCAGTCTTTCAAACGCAGTGTGTCCAGGCATCTCGAAATGAACGGATCTTGAATTTGGCTCTCTTTTGTATTGTTTTTGTTTTTTTCTTGGAAGGAACGGTTTCCGGGCTTCTGGCCTTTGGTTCCTTCTTCCTTGCATACAAAAAATGCAGAATAAATCCCAAAGGAAGAGGTGCTACGTAACCCACTAGGTCAACTGGAATAAGATCTTTACAGCAACGTTTTTCTCTCTATATTGTTTCCATTCATATTGGAGAGACTTTTCTATGTGGTTGGGTTAAACGCAGTTATCTTGCCCTCCTCTGGCAGTCCGCCATCCTCCTTCCGGGGAATAGGGAGGGAGTAGAGAGATATTTTTACAACCGGGTAGTGCAGCTCTCCAGTCATATCGGTGCCACCACATGAAGGCGTCCCTCTCCGTCACCAGTTTTTAACTATACCCCTTTTACTCTAACTTGGCCTAAAATTCCCATCTCTCCATCGTGAATGCTGAGTTATAAGAAGAGATTAACACTATAATATGATGCTAGTCACGAAGCAGTCCTACAGAAAACATGCTGAGCCACAGGTTATCATTTTCAGCCACTGAACTACGAGAAATAAACTGAGAAAGGAAAAAAATCTGGGCCAGGCTAGGATGAAAAGGGTATAGGAAGCTTGCTCAATAGGATACATAAATTCCAACGTGTCGAGTCAGATGAACAGATACCAATGGAGTGAGGTAAGGGACGTGAAGAACCACTGCATTCCTTCTCTATCGTGGAGGCATTGACAAGGAGCCTTCACGTGGTGGCCCTGTGAACCCTGGGTGGAGAGAACCAGCAGCAGCGACCACCCAGGAGCCAAACCTCCTCATATATCCCTGCATTTGGCCGTGGGGAAGGACCCAGTTCCGATCTTGGCCAGGCGTTGTCTACACAAGGATGCGCCTGATCCCCCTACACGGTGTATGTACTGTACCGCACATGTAGGCAAGCCGCACAGAACCAGTTACTTACCTGAGGTTGACGAGTCAGCACGGCCAAACAGACAGGGGTTAAGGAACAACAACAACACTAGCAGCAGCAGCAACTATCACTGAGATCTGTAGGTCGCTAAGTCTCTCTGTTTCTTTCTGTCTTCCAGTCACTTCAGCTTGGTCTATCAGTCAGTCATTCAGTCTATCTATCTGTCTATCTGTCTGTCTGTCTATCTATCTATCTATCTGTCTGTCTATATCCAAACGCATTAGTCCTGTAAAAGAAGGCCACAAACAAATCGCCTCCATGTCACCCTGTCCTCTTCCATTAGCCTGCCCTCCCTCCAGCTCACAGTACTCACATATACCAGTATCTCTCCAAACAGCTTTAATTTTTGACGACCCAAACTTGGTGGAAGGGTAAAGGATCAGGCAAGGATGAAATAATTCGATTTTGAGAGCAATTGATGGAAGGTGGTTTTATACTCTGGATGCTCCTTGTTGTATATTCCTGTGATCCTATCCTTGGCATCCGGCTATGACAAGCAGTGGCCTGGCGGAAGTGTAAAACAGCCACGGGAGGTGTGTGTGTGTGTGTGTGTGTGTGTGTGTGTGTGTGTGTGTGTGTGTGTGTGTGTGTGTGTGTGTGTGGAGGGAAGGCAGCGGGTGTGGCTGTATGAGGGGAACAATGCACTGTGTTGGGACTGACACACCACACTTCACAATAACTCTTCCTGAACCACCACATTTTCGTACCGCACTTTAATAGTCTCTCATGCTTTATGTGGAGAGGATGGAGAGCGAGAGACTAACGAGGAGAGCGTGTGTGAGTGAGGTGGGGGGGGGAGAGGAAGCAGGAGGCCGAGGATGAAATGGAGGGATGGAGAGGTATATGAAAGAGGGGAGTGTAAGCTGGGGGGAGGGCAGTGAAAAGAAGGGGGACAGAGTGACATGGAGGCTTTTTGTTTGTAGCCACCCCTTAAGGGATTGAGACGTCTGGCAAGATTTTTTTTTTTTAGGTATAGATACACCTCGCATTAATTACAATAAGATATTACCCTTTGCATACCAATAACGTGGTTGATATTATACTCTAGGTACCTTTATCCAACGATATTCAGATGAAGGGAAAATTTTCGACATGAAGTGGCTTTTTGGTACTTCCACAAAGGAGCCAAAGTGTATGCGCTCTATGTCTGTATCTATCTATCTGTTACCAGACGCCTTAATCCTGTAAGGAGTGGCCAGAAACAAATCGCCTCTATGTCGCCCAGTCCCCAGCCATTTCACAGCCCTGCTCCCAGTCCCAGCTCACACCCCTCTCTCTCATATACCTCTCCACTCCATCCCTCCATCTCATCCTTGGTCTCCCCTTGTCCTCTCCCTCCCTACCTCACTCATATACACTCTCCTCGTCAGTCTCTCACTCTCCATCCTCTCCATATGGGCAAAACCACCTCAATGTGCTTCTCCTAACGCTCATTGTACTATACCTTTTTTACTCTGATTTAGCCTAAAACTGCCATATCTCCACCCTGACTGTTGAGTTGTAACGATAGATTAACACTAGAATATGATGCTAGTCATCAAGAAGTGCGGCACGAAGGATGTAGAGCCACAGTATTGTCTCAGTCTGCCATTAATTTTCCTGCAACAAGATGCAGAAAGACAAAATTTTGGGTAAAGTTAGAGTAGAAAGACTATAGCAGATCAAGCCGTCTAGGGAACACAACACACAAGGCGCGACACATCACCCTTCACATGCACTGCCCTCATGATGCACACGGTTTTCTGCTCCGTACTTCTCCTGCATGAGAGGAGGGTTAATTTTGGTCATGGTGGTAGGCTAGGTGGGGGCGCTCACCATTCACTCACTCGATGTAGTGCTGCTTTGGTTGTCTGGCCTTTCCTCTCTCCCTTCCTTCCTCTTCTGTCTTTCTTTCCTTCATTCTTTCCTCGTCCTTCTGCCTAAGGGTGACTTTACACTCCCTCTTCTGTCTTTCTTTCCTTCATTCTTTCCTCTTCTTTCTGCCTGTGGGTGACTCTACACTGAGTGACAAGTCAAATGGTTTCCTGTACACCAGGAAGCCATTTACTACGCTGGGTGGTAACCATATAACCAAATTATGGCGCCTGGTGGTCTAGTGGGTAATTATTGCGCTCCAGTCGGATTGAGCCAGTGCAGGTTTATATCCAAGGGGTGGTTGGGGTTTATTGCTCACGTAATGCCACTCAGGGATGAGTGAGGCTGGTCACTCATCTTAAATGTCAGGACCAATTTGCCTAGCCCCGAGCTCCTACGGTCCTCATGGGGCAACGTAGGACTGGATGATGAATGAAAAAAAAATCTCCAGCATGGGAGGAGGGTTATTTTTGGGCATTATTCTCCCTCAAAAGTCGAGGGCCCGCATTCTGGTCCGCTAAGGAATCTCCCTGACACCTCTAGGTAAAAAGCGGTTTATTTTGCTTATTATACTTCACCATTCTCTTCTGTGTTGCTTAACTCGTTCCAATATCGCCATACTCTGCGTAAATAAAGTACAAAACAATATTAACCAGGCGGATCCAAAAATAAATCGCTGAGGAAGACGTGCTAACCGACGAGAGGACGTGCCTAGGTATCGTGGTGCAGTAAATCTTGTACAGACTAATCCATATAAAGGAAGTGTGGCGCGCGAAGGGACAAAAGTGGCCTATAGTCTATTTACTCTAACCTGGCCTAAAACTAACACCTCCCTGTCTTCATTTCATAGCCGTAGCAAAAGATTACCACGATATTATGATGCTAGTCACGAAGAAGTGCTATGGAAAGGATGTAGAACCATAGTACTGTCTTTTCCTGCCAGTGAGCTACGTGAAATAAGCTGCAAAAGGACGAAAATCTGGGCCAAGTTAAAGTAAAAAGAGTATAGTGAGAGTATTTCCCTGCGTCTGTTTACACTCAGGGCATATCCGTCACTGGCCGCCTCGATGCATCAGGCGAAATAGAATGATCCATGACCAGATAAACATTCCAGCCCTCTCATGGCCCGAAAGACAGCGGCAGTAGTGTGGAGGTGCAGGGGCTGTGTGGAGGGGCAGGGAGGAAGGGCAGGAGCAGGGTGGAGGGGAAGGATGCATGGTGGAGGGTGGAGAGACTGGGATGTGGTGCAGGAGGAGGGTGGAAGGGTGAAGAGACAGAGTGGAAGGACAGAGGTATGATGGAAAGACAGGGTGGAAGGGCAGGTGCAGGGTGGAGAAGCACGAGCAAGGTGGAAGGCAACGGTGGAGGAAGAAGGTGGAGAGGTAGAAAGGAGGGAGAATGGGAGTGGTGGATCGCGTGGGATTGTGTTCAGACTGTTGAGAAGGTCAGGTCCGTGTAGCGTTGCAAGTTAGCCTTTTCTTCCGCTAGATCCATAAGCATTCACATCCATCTAGAGACAATTTTTATCATCTAGCCACGACAAATTTAGCGATTTAGAGAACTGTGTGCAGTTTTATTTATATGCTACAAGGTTTGCAGTGTTTCAACAATATTTTAGTTTTGCGAAGTTTTAGCATTATTATAGAGTTGCGCAAAGTTTCGGAGATAGAGTTTTGCAATGTTTCATTGATATTCTAGGGAGCTGTGCAAAGTATCACATCAATAATCTAGAGGTGTGCAATTTCAGTGATATTTTAGAGCTTTGGAATGTTTCAGCGATATTCTAGACAGCTGTATAAAGTTTTAGCAACAGAGACATAACACTTTTCTAGATG
This sequence comes from Coenobita brevimanus, assembly GCF_032717465.1. NCBI lineage: Eukaryota > Metazoa > Arthropoda > Malacostraca > Decapoda > Coenobitidae > Coenobita > Coenobita brevimanus. The sequence goes on from NC_137044.1 coordinate 23,579,560, forward strand.
CTTAGAGACATTTTAGCAATATTTTGGGAGTAATGTTAGCCATGTTATATTCTAGCGACTAAAGTTTCAGCGATATTCGAGAGACATAACATCTCTTCTAGCTCTTTTCTAATGGTTTTGATAGTTAGCGACTTTCTAGCAAATTTCTGAGCATAGTTAGCGCCCACTGTTATCGCACATTGACAACTCTGGGATCGGATAAGGTTGCCAGAAGTTTCCCGCCACTTTAAGGAACGCGCTGTCTTTAAAGTGACATAGATCCTTTTTCCTAGCGATTTGGTCAATACAGTAACACCCTAACAGTCTCTTGTAATTGTTTTAAGAGCTACATAGGGTTCATCAGTAGCACACAAAAGAGGAGCCTTCCACCTTTCTATACTTTGCTCATACCTCTCTCTCTCTCTCTCTCTGAGAAAAACCCATTATGGATCAACATGCCTCCTCTTATTTGTACTTCCTATATACCCCTATGATATGGATGCATGACGAGCAGACCAAATCACTGAGGAAAAAGTGTTAGGATTCTTATTCTGAGTTATACAGATTACATGGAAGTAAAGGATAACGTCTATCTATTTATCTATCTATCTGTCTATCTATCAATCATTCTGTCGCCAAATGTTTCTATCTTGTGTCGCCAAATCCATCTATCTACCTATCTATCTATCTATATTGTGTCGTCAAATCTATCTACCTATCTATCTATCTTTCTATCTATTGTTCTATCGCCAGGGCTGACTATAAACAAATCGCCTCCAAGTCACCATGTCCTCTGCCATCACACTGTCCTTCTCCAACTCCCTCCGTCACGTGTAATGTGCAGAATATTCGCCTAGAAGGAGGTGTTAAGAAACCCCTTAAGCCAGCAAGAATGGTCCTTTGTGTTTCTCTATCCGGCTTTCGCAGAAGTGTGTGTGTGTGTGTGTGTGTGTGTGTGTGTGTGTGTGTGTGGTTATGACAGCGATGAGTGACGTCAGTGTGTGTGTGTGTGTGTGTGTGTGTGTGTGTGTGTGTGTGTGTGTGTGTGTGTGTGTGTGTGTGTGGTTATGACGTAGCGGTGAGTGACGTCAGTGTGTGTGTGTGTGTGTGTGTGTGTGTGTGTGTGTGTGTGTGGTTATGACGTAGCGGTGAGTGACGTCAGTAAGAGAGCGTGATGTCATGTCTACTTATAACGTGCTGTGTCACCTCTCTTGCCTCTCTCTTTGTTCCTCTCACTCTTGACCTTACAACCCCTCTCAGTTCCTCCCTGGTGGTGGAGTGGGGCGCCCTCGCGTGGTGGCACTGATAGAACTGGGCGGATACACTGCCTGGTTATACGAATGTCCACTACCCACTTCCCTATCCCCCGAATAGAAGATGGTGGATGGCAGGAGTAGGGTAAATTCCTCTCTCTCTCTCTCTCTCTCTCTCTCTCTCTCTCTCTCAGACCTATCCTTTCTTTATGTTTCTGTAATTATTGCCTAACTCTGCTTCTAGTAAGGTCAGATCACCTCATGGAAACTAGGATGTCTGTGCTCACTCTCCCTCCCCCCCCCCTCTCTCTCTCTCTTAACTGCATACTACCAGCTATCCTGAGACGCATTTATAATGCTCATTTACAGTCGACACACGCAAGGGCTGCATGTATTACTGAGTCTAAGGCCGGGGTGAGGCAAGAGGAACAGGAGGCTTCTCAACACGTCCCTCTTTAGCGATTTATTCTGCGCACTACACTTCAGCACAGTGTTGTATTTTGCGCATTACATTTCAGCACTGTGTTGTATTCATATTAACTTCATTCATATAACTTCATTTATATTAACTTCATTCATATTAACTTCAATTAACTTCATTCATATTAACTTCGTTCTTATTAACTTCATATTAACTTCATTCATATTAACTTCATTCATATTAACTTCATTCATATTAACTTCATATTAACTTCATTCATATTAACTTCATTCATATTAACTTCAATTAACTTCATTCATATTAACTTCAATTAACTTCATTCATATTAACTTCAATTAACTTCATTCATATTAACTTCATTCATATTAACTTCAATTAACTTCATTCATATTAACTTCATTCATATTAACTTCATATTAACTTCATTCATATTAACTTCGTAAAGATTTCTGTCTCTTTGCAGCTTATTTCCCGTAGCTCAGTGACATAGTAAGCCAATATTACCGCTCTATACCCTTCCCGTAGCTCTTCTTCGTGACTAGCACCATATTCTTGCGTTAATCACTTGTTACTGTTTAGCATTCAAGATGGAAAGAAGGCAAATTCCCTCCCAGTTAAAGTCTATCTATCTATCTATTACCAGACGCCTTCATCCCGTAAGGGGTGGCCACAAACAAATCGCCTTCATGTCACTCTGTCCCCCGCCATTTCACTGCCCTGCTCCCAGCTCTCACTCCCGTCTCTCATATACCTCTCCACTCCATCCCTCCATCTCATCCTCGGCCTCCCCCTCCCTCTCTCCCCTTCCACCTCACCTCACTCACATACACTCTCCTCGTCAGTCTCTCACTCTCCATCCTGTCCACATGTTATCAGACTGCATCCTACGTAAAATATGGAAGACTTATACACCCTTACATGGTCCTACATAGCTTATGAGCTATCTTGTGAGCTGTCTTGTGAACTGTCTTGTGAGCTGTCTTGTGAGCTGTCTTGTGAGCTGTCTTGTGAGCTGTCTTGTGAACTGTCTTGTGAGCTGTCTTGTGAGCTGTCTTATGAGCTGTCTTGTGAGCTGTCTTGTGAACTGTCTTATGAGCTGTCTTGTGAACTGTCTTATGAGCTGTCTTGTGAGCTGTCTTGTGAACTGTCTTATGAGCTGTCTTGTGAGCTGTCTTGTGAGCTGTCTTATGAGCTGTCTTGTGAGCTGTCTTGTGAGCTGTCTTATGAGCTGTCTTGTGAGCTGTCTTGTGAGCTGTCTTATGAGCTGTCTTGTGAGCTGTCTTGTGAGCTGTCTTATGAGCTGTCTTGTGAGCTGTCTTATGAGCTGTCTTATGAGCTGTCTTGTGAGCTGTCTTGTGAGCTGTCTTATGAGCTGTCTTGTGAGCTGTCTTGTGAGCTGTCTTGTGAGCTGTCTTGTGAGCTGTCTTGTGAGCTGTCTTGTGAGCTGTCTTATGAGCTGTCTTGTGAGCTGTCTTGTGAGCTGTCTTGTGAGCTGTCTTAGGAGCTGTTTGCACTAAAATCTTGTCTAACAGGAGAATGATTAGATGCATGTGCGGTGCGTCCTTGAATGACAGGCCTGGGAGTGTTAGGACTTTGCATGGAGAGCTGAGAGAGAGGATGGGATCTGAATGTATTATTGTGGTGGGGTAGACTGAGATGGTTTGGGCGTGTGGAAGGATGGGATTTGGGTGTACTATAATTGTTATGGGAAGAGGTAGACTGAGATGTTTGGGGATGTGTAAGGATGGGATCTGAGTGTATTATTGTGGTGAGAAGGGGTAGACTGAGATGGTTTGGTCATGTGGAAGGATGGGATCTGAATGTATTGTTGTGATGAGAAGGGGTAGACTGAGATGTTTTGGGTATGTGGAAGGATGGAATTTGAGTGTGTTGTGATGAGAAGAGGTAGACTGAGATGGTTGGGCATGTGGAGGGATGGGATTTGAGTGTATTAGTGTTGTTATAAGAGGTACACTGAGATGGCGCGCCTGTCAAGAGGATGGATGATGACAGCTGGGTGTGGACGCTGAGAAGTTTGAGCTCTGAGGGTGGAGTCTAAGTGGCAGATCGAGAAAGACTTGGGGCGAGGTCATGTAGCGTGACCTCAGGGATAAGGGACTGATCTGAAAGGCTGTTATAAATCGAGCAGAATGGAGAGCCACCATTAGCTGGCCAAGGCACATATATGCAAGAGAGTGACAACAAAACTCTCTCTCTCTCTCTCTCTTTGGTTTAATTCCCTCCCACTTGAATATTACCCCCTGACGTTGGGTGGAATACAAAGCTAGAGTTACCCCAATCATAAACGGGGTTCTATACTCCACTCGCCTCAACTTGGCACAGAGTTTTTTCCTTGTGCTGCCTGTTTCACGTATTGCAGTGAGGGGAAATAAGTGTTGTGGCTCTACGTCCTTTCCCTTGCACTTCTTCGTGACTAGCAACATATTTAAGTGTTCATCTCCTGTTTGCTGCAGTACTAGAGTTGTCACGACCATTGGAGGGTTAACCGTACCACTGCTTATGCTCTCTGTCTTCTGTAACTCCCTAGCAGGCAAAATGATAATAATAAATAATAATAATAATAATAATAATAATAATAATAATAATAATAATCGGTAGAGAGGTGGCCTGCAGTCCTAACGGACCCAGGTTCGAATCCCGGCTGGAGCAGGGAACAGTTTAAGGATTTGAATTTCATTAAATCAGGCTTTACTGATCTACCAGATGACCCGCCGACATGTCGTAAAAATACCCCCGCTAATACCAATACACCAGTCCTGTATGAGACAGCCCTAGCATGTATTCAGTATGGACGGTGGGTGTTAGCGCCGAAGTGGTGACATGTAGAGGTGTATGGTATGTAGGAGGACTGCTGGGCCTTGATAGCAGGCTGTGAAGCCTATGCCCAGAGTCGGACACATAAAAACAAAAAAAAAGTCATAATGAATAATAAATAATAACATCAGCATCAACAACCATAATAATAATAATAATAATAATAATAATAATAATAATAACAATAATAAAAATAACGGTATAATAAATCAGGACTTAAAAAAAAAGTAGCTATAAGCCCTTTTACTTGGCTGCTACAGTGAGGGACAAAAGTTTGCCTAATATTCCACTGAGTCATCACGACCCAGCTGGCGGTATCTTGTGTTGAGGGGACGGCTCAGTCTGCTGGTGTGGGCGTGGGTGTGGCAGTGGGAGTAGGGCATGAAGAGAAGGAACTAGATAGACAATGATAACACTAAGCCGTCCCCAGAGAGAGAGAGAGAGAGAGAGAGAGAAGAGGTTAAATATTAGGCGAATTGTTTTTCTTGATCGTACCTCAGATGGCCACACACCCAGCCACCCTACTGTCAAAGGCACGTGCCCTGAATGGCATAATAGGTTTCGCAACACCTCTTCTTTACCGATTTATCCTGCATATTACATCTTAACACACTTCTTAATGCTATTTACTTAATTTTCATATCGAGATTCTTACATCACACACACACACACACACACACACACACACACACACACACACACACACACACACACACACATATCCACACCTACACCCACATCCACTCACACACAGTCATATTCTTATCCACACACACACACACACACACACACACACACACACACACACACACATCCACACCTGCACCCACATCCACTCACACAGTCACATTCTTATCGAGAGAGAGAGAGAGAGAGAGAGAGAGAGAGAGAGAGAGAGAGAGAGAGAGAACAAAGGAAGTCTGTTAAGGGGGTGGGGGTAGGAAGGGGGGGGACAACTGAATAAAAGGTCATCATTCCTTTGGTTGGATTTTTGACTATTTCTCAGCTATAGATTTCACTTTCCGGAATTTTGCGTTATCCTGTGGTGGTGGAGAGGGACGCCTTCTCGTGGTGGCACTGATGCAAAGGTGAAGTGGAGCTGCCCAGGTAGACAAACGTCTCTCACTCTCCTCTCAATCCCCCCAAAAGAGAGTGGTGGTTGGGGTGAGACGGGTAACTTTGTCTTGCTGTCTACGAGTTCACGTGTAGGTGACGACTGCTACTATTACTACTACTACTACTATTGCTGCTACTGCTGCTGCTGCTGCTCTTACTATTACTACTACTACTACCACTACTACTACTACTGCTTGTCACGGGGTTTTTAAAATAAATGCAATTATTAAGATAATGAATGTTAAATAATATTGAAGAGCAGTGACAATGATTGTCTTGGTAAATCAAGCAACGATTACTTTACGCTGGCTTGCTTCGCACGATTCTCTAAGAACGAGAATTTATAAACTTTCTCAACAGTACACAGCAGAGACTAATTACTCAATTGCTGTTTATTAGTACTGTTAGCCTCTGGAGAAAGTTACTTCACCCCTGACAATAAATAACTAATACTAATAATAGTATCAGGTTCTTGCTGATGCTTAACTCCTAGAAGGCACAACGGATTTTAAGCTTAATACACAAGACTGGCCCAAGTACCAGTTATGAAGGCAAAACCTTTATGCAAGCTAGGAGCTATATGGGAAATAAGCTTAATTATGGAGAAATGAAACACGAGTTTACATTACATTAAGCTCAAGAAAAAGAACTGTTAAATTTATTGATTACAAAATAAATTTAACGTTACATTTCAAATCAAATTAATGAGATCACACTCACTCACTCAAGAGCTAAATTCTTACGCCTAGGAAAACACCTTAACTAAGCTCTTAAGTCTAGGAAAACGAAAAGAAATACTGGTCAATGAATGTGGTGTATCACCCAAAGAAGGGTGGGAGTCTGGAGAACTGTAGTCTAGTGGAGCCTGGGTTGACCTCTCACACTGCTGGAGCACAGTACCTCTCTCCGTCACAACAAACACTGGACTGAATAAACTCGTGGGAAAGAAAGGAGAGCGCTAGGCCGCATTTTTTAACGGCTAGAGTGAGCGAAACGCGCCCAAAACAAATTGCTCAGCGGAAGCGCTAATGTCTCACACAAAGACGATCACTTATGACACAGAAAAATTGATTTGAAAGGACTTCCGCCAGTGAGCGGTTAACTGAACGATAAACTGGGATTCCACTTGAGTTCGCAGTTTCCCACAAAAGCCAATGTCACTAGCCGACTCGTGACATTACGCCCCATCAAAATCAAATCTTTTTTCCTTCAGAAAAAAAATTTCAATATGCATACATATAAATCCTAGCTCAGTCACACAAGATTCACACTGTGGTGTGTGTGCTATCCTGCTACAGGAGAAAGTCGCAGTCGCCAGTGAGCGAAAAAACCTCGTATTTATGTTAATAGAAGCAAGCTTGAGGGAAAAAACTACGTGACTACCGTGAAAATCCTGTACTCAGGTCAAACTGAGCGAAAGTTCGCTACATTTACACTGACAACTAATTGTTGTGTAGCGTGGTGTATGTAATACACGGTGTAGGTGTGACAGTTGTAGTGTAACTGTACCTACGTGTAAAATGACACAGTAAATATTAATAATATGGCGACGATGAAGACAGAGGAGAAGAGGTGGCAGCGTGCGGCAGACAATCAGCTGGCCCGCACAGCAAAACTGCTATGCCCATTGCTGTACCTGCAAAATCAATTGAGGTGGGGCATCAAAAATGTCAATGAGACAAAAATTTTATTATGTTGCAATTACTCTCTCTGCCTAGCAGTCAGTGCTACATACATTCGAGGTCGCCATTATCCCCCTTAACCTACAGTACTTATATTAGTATCGGGGAGCTGAGAATCCTTGTGCAAACTCGGGTCTTCCATAGCCTTGAGTCGCCTCTGCGGAGTTCTCTCTCAAACTTCCCCCTTAACCTACAGTACATAATATGTATGTACAGGCCCTGGACATAATGTGTCCTGTGGGGCCAATGGGCGAGATGTCAGGTCTGCACCCACTTCACCACTACCCTCTCAACTGACTCAGAGATTACAGGTGTGGTTACAAATGGCACAGGAAGGACATGTTCCTGATTAGTGGTGTTACTTTGACACACACTGCAGGAACACACGAAACTATCTATGTCTCGTCCCATCCCTGGCCAGGAAAAGTCAGCTCGGATACGGCCCTGGGTCTTCCTTTTGCCCATGTGACCTCCTGAGGCTGAACAATGACCCCATTGTAACACTGCTAGGCGGTACTTGGCGGGAACGACAAACTGTAGTCGAACCTCGCCCTCTGGTGTTCGTGACTCACGGTAGAGCCGTCCTTGTTTATGAAGGAACTTGGCTCGACCTCCCCGTGAATACTTAATCACTCGACCCTTTTGTTTGTTCCGCACAGCAGCAAGTGTCGGGTCAGAATGTTGTTCTTGTACAACAAGTTGACTACATATCAGATCTTGTGGCGATTCAGTGATCACTGGGGTGACACAGTCTGGGGCCTCAGCCATGGCTCGTGTTACCGCAGCAGCCGAAGTCTGAGTAGCGTCATGTTCAGTGCAACTATCCTTGACACCGTAAATGTCGCCTATTATAAGGTCAAATAAAGGTTCTGGCATGACAACTGCAAGCGTCGTACCAGTATAAAATGGAGATGCCACATGGATACATGCCTCAGGGAACAATCTCACTGATCCATCAATAAGGTTTGCATGGATCTGTTGACCTGTATACTGCTCAGGCCGAACTAGACTCTGCTTGACAGAGCAACCTGGGGAACCATTATCTCTCAGGACCTTCACAGGAATGCCTCCCACAAACCCTGGCTGAACAAGGAAGGTACTGTCACCTGTGGGAGGGCCTGTGGAGGAAGCAGCTAGCCACTCATGAGGCTGCTGAACTGATGCGGCAAACATTGTGCCTTGAGGATTATATACTTGAGGGGTTGTACTCACTGCCTGGGAAGATGGAACATTGGCCATCTGTGGAGGGGGGTTCACTGTCACTGTGGGACTAGTGAACTGTGGGGGAGTACCCATACTGGTAGGGACGTGACCACCGTGCTGCTGCTGAGGAATGAAGGCTGCGTTCGCTTCCTGCCTCTTTTGAGCTGGTGGTGAAAAAGTTTGTCCCAAAAGTTGGTTGCGTGGCTGATACTGCTGCTGGTTAGGGTACTTGTTGTACCTCTTCCACTCAGGTTTCTGAGTGTTTTGCCCCTGGTCCTTCCACTGCGGTTTTGGACCTTGGCCATTATTCTGAGAATGGCCTTGTTGCTGGGGTTCAGTCTGAGACGGTTTCCCAGATTTATCAGGTTTTCTGTTCCAGGTGTTTTGCTGCTTGCGAGTTTGATACCCGTATGCAGTAAAGAATGCGTCAGCCTTTTCTGCCATTTGGCTGGCATCTTTCACCTGGCAGATCTTAAGCTGTGCTATGAGCTGAGCAGGCCACGACCTCTCTAGCTGTGTATGCAGCATAAGGTCAATTATCTCCTCACGTGTGGAAGGAGTTTCATCTTTCTCCATCCACTCACCTCAGTAAGCAGTGAGACGGTTGAGGAACTGAACAGCTGTCTCCTTGTCTTGGAGACGAGCTCGCATGAACTGAACTTTGGCGTCGTCTACTGTGAGACCATACGCCTTAATGAGTGCAGCTTTCATCATCTCATATGTGAGATTGTCTCCACGAATTCTGTGGAGAATATCGAGGGCAGGGCCCTCAAATAAACTAAGAAATTGGAGCCGTTTAGCTGCCTCATCCAGTTAATACATGTCTGCCATGTCCTCAAAACGTATGTACGGCTCGATTCGCTCGCCTTCCTTGTATGAAGGAAGCTTGATGCGTGGGGTCGCCAGGACATGTGCAGGGAGAACGCTCGTGGAGCTTTGACCAACTGCACCAGATGTATCTGAAGCCAAGGAATCTCGCTTGAGCTTCAGCATTTCATATTCGTGTTTTTCGTGTGCTTCTTGCTCGGCACGTTCGTGTTCTCGTTCTCTCTCTCGTTCCTCACGCTGTTCTCGCTCATGTTCTAAGTCAAGTTAGCGCTGTTTTTGCTCGTGTTCGCGCTGTTGTCGCTCTTTTTCTAACTTGAGCTCGCATTGTTTCTGCTCGTGTTCACGCTGTTCTCGCTCGTATTCGCGCTGAATCTTACGCTCTTCACGGGCATCATTCTCACCCTGCTGGTCCATATTATGCCGTGAGAGTATGTATTCTTTAATTTCAGTTGGGTCTGTGAGACCCATATCTTTGGCTTCCTGTAAAAATACAATGGTAGCCATGTCGCTAATTTACTGAGCAAGCCAAAACTGAGTACTGACTGCTTCGCAAACGAATACTAATAAACACAAGTAAAGAATACAGACACAAGCTAGTGGTGACCAGTCTTATCTAGTTAACTAGAAAAGAATAAAGCAAAAATGCAAATAACTGAGAAGACTCAATAATTAACACAATGGGTACGGCAGCTACCCAGGAGCGAATAAAATCGTCTGGCGTTACCAAAAATAAAGTACTAAGTAGAGTTAAGTACTCTATGGATTAATAAAGCAAAAATTCACTTGCTAAATTAACGGTAAACACCAGTAAACTTGTGCCTATAAACTTTAATGATAAATTCCTAAACATGAACGAGTGAGCACTATCTCGTGAATAGCTTTAGAGCTAGGAGTTAATATCCTGGAATGAGGTCGCCAATTGTCACGGTGTTTTTAAAATAAATGCAATTATTAAGATAATAAATGTTAAATAATATTGAAGAGCAGTGACAATGATTGTCTTGCTAAATCAAGCAGCGATTACTTTACGCTGGCTTGCTTCGCACGATTCTCTAAGAACGAGAATTTATAAACTTTCTCAACAGTACACAGCAGAGACTAATTACTCAATTGCTGTTTATTAGTACTGTTAGCCTCTGGAGAAAGTTACTTCACCCCTGACAATAAATAACTAATACTAATAATAGTATCAGGTTCTTGCTGATGCTTAACCCCTAGAAGGCACAACGGATTTTAAGCTTAATACACAAGACTGGCCTAAGTACCAGTTATGAAGACAAAACGTTTATGCAAGCTAGGAGCTATATGGGAAATAAGCTTAATTATGGAGAAATGAAACACGAGTTTACATTACATTAAGCTCAAGAAAAAGAACTGTTAAATTTATTGATTACAAAATAAATTTAACGTTACATTTCAAATCAAATTAAGGAGATCACACTCACTCACTCAAGAGCTAAATTCTTACGCCTAGGAAAACACCTTAACTAAGCTCTTAAGTCTAGGAAAACAAAAAGAAATACTGGTCAATGAATGTGGTGTATCACCCAAAGAAGGGTGGGAGTCAGGAGAACTGTAGTCTAGTGGAGCCTGGGTTGACCTCTCACACTACTGGAGCACAGTACCTCTCTCCGTCACAACAAACACTGGACTGAATAAACTCGTGGGAAAGAAAGGAGAGCGCTAGGCCGCATTTTTTAACGGCTAGAGTGAGCGAAACGTGCCCAAAACAAATCGTTCAGCGGAAGCGCTAATGTCTCACACAAAGACAATCACTTATGACACAGAAAAATTGATTTGAAAGGACTTCCGCCAGTGAGCGGTTAACTGAACGATAAACTGGGATTCCACTTGAGTTCGCAGTTTCCCACAAAAGCCAATGTCACTAGCCGACTCGTGACACTGCTGCTACTACTCCTACTCCTACTCCTACTATTACTACTACTATTACTACTACTGCTGCTGCTGCTGCTACTACTTCTACTCCTACTCCTACTACTACTACTACCACTAGTATTACTACTGCTGCTACTACTCCTCCTCCTACTACTACTGCTGCTGCTGCTGCTGCTGCTGCTGCTGCTGCTGCTGCTGCTGCTGCTGCTGCTGTTACTACTACTACTACTACTACCACTAGTACTACTACTGTTGCTACTACTCCTACTACTACTACTACTACTATTACTACTACTGCTACTATTACTGCTGCTGCTGTTACTATAAGTCTGTCTCAGGAAAGATGAGGGTAGAATATCGTCTATTTTACTCCAAAGTCACTGTCAAAGGCCGAACACACCTGACTTGACCTGTGGGAATACAGGCTGGCCAGGGACAAGGCCTGAGGGCAAGAGGCACACACACACACACACACACACACACACACACACACACACACACACACACACTGAATGAATTGGTATAAGTGACCCGCTATGCTCACAGGTCAGTATGAACTGTGGTTGCTGTTTTTGGATGCAACTTTTTTTTTTTTTGTTACAAAGTGCTAAAAATAAACGAAAAATATTGGACCAGTTATTTGTTGTATATTTAGATTTAATAGCATATTATTCCTTTTATTTTATTTTATTATTATTTTTTTTTTTTTGAGCTTGATTCACCTGTCATCAAGAATTTGTAAGTTGGCATCTCAGGTCACAGCACCTCCTGACTGACTCCTGGGAGATGACAAATTTTAGCGAAGGTAAAGGAGGAGATTAATTTTAAGGGATCAAGAGCAAGCCTTCACAGACTCCTGAGAAAGAATGGATATACTGTACTTTCAAGAAATCAGATAAAGGACGACAAATTCTGATGGAACGACGTGATATTGCTTTGGCACGAGCAGTTTATCTAAGAAAAATACAAGAAAACAGAGAATCAATCAACCCACGGCAAGAGATTTACATAGATGAGACTTGGGTTAATCAAAACGAGAGTGTCAACAAATGCTGGACAACTGCAGATGGAAAACTGCGCCCGAAGGTGAAAAGTGGCAGAGGATCCAGATTTATCATTATACACGCAGGCGGAGAGGATGGATTCGTGCATGGAGGTTTGAACATGTTCAAATCTCAGAATGGTAACAGAGGAGATTACCACCAGTCAATGAATCACCACACTTTCAAAGCATGGTTCGAAGACCAGTTATTCCCAAACATCCCACCCCATTCACTGCTCATTCTGGATAACGCTTCGTACCACTGTAAGATCCTCAATAAAACACCAACCCAGGCTTCCCGTAAAGATGAAATAATAGAATGGCTGAGGGAGAACAACGTTCAATACAACCCACAACACTCCAAGCTAGGGCTGCTAGATCTGGTGGAAAGAAACAAAGACAGGCAAGAGTATGAAATAGACACTATCGCAAAAGACCAAGGACATGAGGTTTTACGACTTCCGCCCTACCACTGCAAATTAAATCCAATAGAACTTATATGGGCTCAAGTGAAAGATGAAGTAAGAAAAAAGAATTCCAGTAATAATCAGACAATGCGTGTGGTGGAGGAAATCACAAGAAATGCAGTGAGGAAAGTGACACCAGAAAACTGGCAAAAATGTATGGAGCATACGAGAAAGCTAGAACAGCAATATATCAGAAATGACATTGTGCGCAATCACATGGTCGAAGAATTCGTCATTATCGTGGCGAATGATTCCACCAGTGAAGAAGAAGGTTTAGATGAGGGAGACATGAATATCGAGTGATAGATAGATAGATAAATAGATAGATAGAGAGAGAGAGAGAGAGAGAGATTGTATTTTCGATACAAAATTTTAGAGTATAATGAATATTGATTAAGGAAATGCTACTGTTGATCCTTCGATCAGTAAAACTATTGTAAATCAGTTTATGTTTTTTCATAACATTTTTTTTCATAAAGAATAGTAATAAAACAATAAAATAAAATAAAATAAAATAATTTTTCTTCTTCACCTTTCATGGCTATTTCATTGGCTTCCTTACCCTAACCCTCCCCACATTCCGACCCGGGCCACTCCCATCCTCCATCCCTCCTCATCTATCTATCTATTGCCAGACGCCTCAATCCCGTTTGGGGTGGCCACAAACAAATAGCCTCCAAGTCGCCCTGTCCCCCGCCATTTCACTCCCCTGCTCCCAACTCACACCCCCCTCTCTCATATACCTCTCCACCCCATCCCTCCATCTCATCCTTGGCCTCCCCCTCCCTCTTCCTCCCTCCACCTCACTCACATACACTCTCTTCGTCAGTCTTTCACACTCCATCCTATCCACATGGCCAAACCACCTCAGTGTGTTCCTCATAACGCTTCCTATCACATCCACATCCACACCACAACGCTCCTTTATATCCTCATTCGTCAGCCTGTCTCTCCATGTGACTCCACAGGCTCCTCTTAAATAACTCATTTCCACTGCTCTCACTCTTGACTTGTGTCCTTCCAACAACGTCCAAGCTTCACTTCCATACGTTAGAGTTGGTATCACAATACTGTCATGTAGTAACTTTTTCACTTCCATGCTCACTTCCCTGTTTCTTATCACTGCTTTCAAGGAACCAGCAACCTTTCTTCCCTGCTGTACCCTTTCAAGCACTTCACTCTCCAAACCTCCATCCTTACTCATCACACTACCCAAGTACTTAAACGTACTCACATTTTCCAATGGGGTGCTTTGGGGCCGCCATTGAAGTGGTCGAGCCTGCCACTGACAGTGAATAGTCGCACTCTCATGAATCATTAATAATATATCTTTGTGTGGACTTATGATTCAAATTAATGTTTGTAATGTGTAGAGGAATTTTTTTTTTCTCAAATAATTGAGAAGAAATGAAGGGAAACTACTTATTATTTTCATAGTAATACGTAAAAAATATTTATCCAGCTAGATTAGCATCAAATGAACTCCAAGATCCTCATTTATTTTGCATTAGTAGTCTTTTATTGTACTGAAAGAGGTGGAGTTACATTACTCACTATTGGCTGGAACGAAATACTTTGTAATTGCCCTCTTCAAGTCGATTACTAGCCAATATAAATAAAAAATCGGTACGACGCTCGTAACATCCCAAATATCCAAGTGGCGCATGCGCATTGTAGGTACAGTCCCAGGGACAAGATAGACTCTGCTTTTGTTTACTAATATTGCGGCACCCAAGATTTTGTAATATTCACATTTGAGGACATCAAGATAATTTCAGAAAGGCTGTCTTAGATAAATATTTTTACAGATCAGCTTCTAACTGACTGCTCTATACTGCAAGATATTACCAAATTCTTCTGTTACTGTGCTTTCATTTCACCAATGATTTTGTGTGCATGTGGGACAAGAGGGATGTTGTTGATAGTGAGGTGTGAGTTATGACTGTGTTCTACCATAAAAGAGGCCATTCTGAGTCTTTTTGTAGTACACCAGTCATGAAGTGTGTGTGGGAGTGTTAAGTCATCTGGGTAGGAAGCAGTGTGTACTTTGTGAGTGAAAGTGAAAAGCACACACACATATATATATATATATATATATATATATATATATATATATATATATATATATATATATATATATATATAGTTTTCTATATATACTTATTATAGAGAATATATTCTATTCTGGATTGATCAGCCACTTTGAGAAATATATACATACTGTATGACACTATATTATCCAAATTGTTTATTTTGTAATTTCATCATTCATAATCTGAGGAAATTGATGGCCACCCCTATTAATGCACAGGGGAACACAACAGTACGATCCTGATTCTCAGCGTGCGTCCTCTCGACTTCAGTCCAGCCTTCCGACCTCTCTCACGAGCAGGCAAAAAATGACTGTTGACCGTTCCTGGTTTTGGGACGGTTTGTCGAAATCGTTGACTGAAGGCGAATTTAGGCATTAATAAATTTAAGTTAGTAAATCGTCTCAGAGGAGGAAAATATGACTTTCCTCATTGAAACCATATATTAAGAGATACAAATCTACTCATTTCTAAAGAATTAACATAGAAAACATTAAATTATAAGGGATGAATGAGCTGACTAGTTGCTAGACTTGCCAGATTAGAATATTTTTACCTTTTTGTATGATTCATACAAATGAATAAGCTCTTGTTGTGTGTATTCATTGGAGAGTGTAAGTGGTTTTGTAAGTAGGAATGGCATTAATCCTATCACAAGTGCATACAAACAAATGCAGCATATGATTCATGACATGCGTGTCCTACGACGTCTGTGGCAGGCTCGACCATGACGATTGTCAATTGTCTTCCACCCACAAAGCACCCCATTTCCTCACCATCCAACCTCGCGTACATTCACTGGCTTCACCTCTCTCAAAGACCATCACTTTACTCTTCCCTACATTCACCTTTAGATTCCGTTTCTTACACACTCTCCCAAACTCATCCACCAAGCCTTGCAGCTCCCCTTCATCTTCACTCAACAACACAGTATCATCTGCAAACAACAGTACAGGGAGTTTCCAAACACTATCCTCTCTCACCAGGGCCACTCCAACATCCACTACCCTACCTTGTACCTCTTTTATTACCCCATCCATGTACAGATTGAACAACCATGGAGACATGACACATCCCTGTTTCAACCCAACTTTCAAAGAGAAAAATTCACTTAGTTCACCATCCACACGCACTGCAGCCTTCGCACCATCGTACATACTCTTCACAGCATTCAACAACTTCCCATCTACTCCATATATTCTTAACACTTTCCACAATCCTTGTCTATCCACCCTGTCCTATGCTTTCTCCAAATCCATGAAAGCCGCATACAACTTCTTTCCCTTCTCTAGAAACTTTTCCTCTAAAGATCTAAGAATGAATATCTGATCTACACAACCTCTTCCCTTCCTAAAGCCTCCCTGTTCTTCTCCAACTAATTTCTTTGTTCTTTCTCTAACTCTGTCAATAAGTATCCTACCATACACTTTTCCTATTATACTAAGAAGACAAATGCCCCTATGATTACCACACACTTCTTTTTCCCCTTTTCCTTTGTACAAGGGAATAATTATGCCTGACTTCCAATCCTCCGGGACTCTACCTTCCTCCCAGGCCAATCTGCACATCTTCCACATCCATTCTACTACTATCTCTCCCCCATGCTTCAGCATTTCACCACACACTCCATCAATTCCTTGGGCTTTCCCCGATTAAACTTTCTTCATTGCTTCCACAACTTCTATCATACTGATTTCTTCCTGTCTTCTCACCTCCCTCCTTCTCCCAGTCATTCCCCAGCCACTTATACTCGCATTACTTCCATCCTCTATGTTCAGCAATTCCTTAAAGTGTTCTCTCCATCTGTTCACTTTTTCTCCCTTCTCCACTAGTAATCTACCATTTTTATCTTTTACTCCCCTGCTAACTTCACTTCACCCTGTCTTACTCTTTTCACCTCTTTCCAGAACATTTTCTTACAGTCCCTCCATTTTACACTCAAATTCCTTCCAAATTCCTCATCCACTCTCTTCCTACTCTCTCTTACTAATCTTTTCACCTCTCTCTTTCTTTCTACATATAACTCTCTCTTCCGCCTCTCAACTTCTTCCACGCCCCTATTTCTCATCCATTCATTGTATGCTTTCTTCTTTTGTGCCACAGCCTGTCTCACATCTTCATTCCACCACGCTGTTCCTTGCACCCCCCTCCGTCTTCTCTTCCTTCCACACACCACATCACATGCTGCACATATTTCTTCTGTAAATATCCTACACACACCTTCCACGTCTCCCATCTGCTCCAATTCATATTTGCCCAATCGTTCCTCCACTTCTCTCTTATACTCTGCCTTTTTCTCACCCTCTTGTAACCTTTCCACTCTCCTTGCAACTACTCCTTCCTCTCGTCTTTCCCTTCTTCTATTCCTCCATCTTACTTGAATCCTAATTCTGGCCACCACCAAGTAGTGGTCAGAAAGTCCACTCCCCCAACCTCTATAAGCTCTTGCATCCATTACACATCTTTGCATCCTTTCATCCACACACATGTAATCAATCATTGCCTTCCTTTCATTCAGTTCACCACCCACCCTTCTCATCACTCGCCATGTATACCTGTGGATCATTTTATGCCTGAAGAGGGTATTGGCTATCACCAACCCCCTCCCAGCACAAATGTCCACTAACTCACTCCCATTCTCATCTATCTCAGCAGGCACACCCCACTCACCAACTATTCCATCCACCTTCACATTCCCAACTTTACCATTCATATCACCGATCAAAAACACTCTCTCATTCCTTCCAAACTTTTCCATGCACACTTCTACATTTGTCCAGAACTCTTCTCTCACTCTTCTAGCACGATCTTGCATTGGCGCATACACGCACACAATCGCCCACATTTGTATTCCAACTTTCAACTTTACCCACACAATCCTTGACCCAACTGATCCATACTGTCTTATGCTCTTCTTCCATCTTTTACTCACAACTGTACATACTCCTTCCTTTGCCCTCTCATTCTCACATACTCCTGCACATATACCCCATCCATACTTCCATTCTCTCACACTTTCTCTTCTCCATTTTGTTTCAGTTATTCCACATACATCCAGTTTCGCACCCTCAAGCACCTGGACAATCTCTCTCTTTCACCTCATCATTTGCTCCTCTTACATTCCATGTACCCATTACGAAGTTCTTTGTCCGGTCCTGGGTCGTCATCGTTTGGTCAGTCCTTGTCCGAGGCTTCTTGTTTGTTTTTTTAGTTAGTTGTTTTCCGGGGAGGGGCACTAACCCTCCGCCAACCCTTTTAGTCGCCTTTTACGTCAATTATGGATACTGGGGGAGTATTCTTGAAAAAAAACCCTACCCCCTCATGTGGACCGATATCTGGGCACTGATAGATAAACAGAGGCTACACATTGTTTTATTATTTAAGCGTCGTGTGTGTGTGTGTGTGTGTGTGTGTGTGTGTGTGTGTGTGTGTGTAGAGGAAAGAAAACGAAAGAGGGAAGGAGGAAGGTCCAGAATCCCGAGGGGACCTCTTAATCCTTCACACGGTCACTCGTGTTCCGATTTTGGCAAAGGCTTTGTAAAATTCTCTCCCTCATTTTTCCTGAAATGACTATACTACTACTGCTGTTACTGCTACTACTACTCCTGCTACTATTACCACTACTGCTACTACTACTACTACTATTACCATTACTGCTGCTGTTGCTAGTACTACTACTACCAAATAAGGGAGCGAGGCTGGGAGTTCACTCTCCTTTACTTTCTAATTTGTATATAGATGACAGCAGAAGAACCATAACAAGTACTAATATAGACTGCTGCCTTGACGTACACAGAGCAAATGTATGTACATATAAAGATCTATCTATCTGTCTATTTATCTGTTGCCAGACGCCTTAATCCCGTAAGAGGTGGCCACGAACAAATCGCCTCCATGTCGCCCTGTCCCCCGCCATTTCACTGCCCTCCTCCCAGCTCACCCCCCCCTCTCTCATACCTCTCCACTCCATCTCATCCTTGGCCTCCACCTCACTCACATACACTCTCCTCGTCAGTCTCTCTCTCCATCCTCTTCACATAACCAAACCACCTCAGTGTGTTACTCCTAACGCTTCCTATCACATCCACATCCACACCACAACGCTCCTTCACTTCCTCATTTACATATCATATGCAGATGTACTTGCATTATTAGCCGATACTGAAGAACACACTTTAAATCCGCAACTTTTTTAAAAATCAAAAATGAATGATTTGAACCTGATGATAAAAAAAAAATATGATATTCGAATCTAATAAGAAACAGACACAAGGCATCCATTATTTGAATCAATATTAGGTAGTGAAAGAAATAAGTGTCTAGGCCATGTAATTCAAGTGATAGGAACCGTTAGGAGAAACACATTAAGGTGGTTTGGCCATGTGTAGAGGACGGAGAGTGAGAGACTGACGAGGAGAGTGTATGTGAGTGAGGTGGAAGGGGGAGAGGGAGAGGGAGGCCAAGGATGATGTGGAGGGATGGAGTGGAGAGGTATATGAGAGAGGGGGGTGTGAGCTGGAAGCAGGGCAGTGAAATGGCGGGGGACGGCGACATGGAGGCGATTTGTTTGTGGCCACCCCTTACGGGATTAAGGCGTCTGACAATAGATAGACAGATAGATATTTCAAGATAACTTTGCAGACTAGCATGCCATTGAGTTTAGACTAAATTCTTTTTTTGCTAAATTTAACGCCGTAACTAGAAAATGTAAAACCTTAATTTACAGACAATTCTGTATTTGTTTGAAGTGTACTGTGTGCCTGACTATGGACTATCTCTTTGGGACATGAAAGATATGTTATTATAATAATAATAATAATTATTATTAATAATAATAATAATAATAATAATAATTATTATTATTATTATTATTATTATTATTATTTCCAAACATTTGAGAGTGCGGATGCCAGTCCTAAAAAAATATATATATTACTTACTCAGAACTGTAAGCTACCAGTGTGACAAAGGCGGCAGGGTTACTTTTACTAAGACACAAGGTAGCATTTATTCAGGCTACGTATTTTAAAGCAGTTAATAGGAAAAATAATATTGTTTTTAGGTTAGTTTATCCTTTGATCACAATGCTCCACGTTTACTGACATTATATAGAGGACCATATAACATAGATATATTAGACTGACTCTATCGGATACGTTTATGTGAAGCTACAGAACGTGGTGAATGTTTTTGTCGTATCCGATAGAGCCAGGATTCCGGGGGCTTGAATGACGAGTGAGTGAAAGCGTGGCCTATTGGAGTGAGCAAATTTGGGTTGTCTGGACATTGCTACTCCTCACCCTCCCTAGGGTGGGAAAGGAGGTCCGGATATTGATGATGATGATTAAATAATTCATCAGATATTGTAGTACACGGTCAAACCGAGCTCAGAACCATGAACATTTTAGAGGGATATAGATTATATAAACTATCTATCTGTCTATCTATTGCCAGACGCCTTAATCCTGTAAGAGGTGGCCACAAACAAATCCCCTCCATGTCCCCCTGTCCCCCGCCATTTCACTGCCCTGCTCCCAGCTCATACCATCTCTCTCATATACCTCTCCACTCCGTCCCTCCGTCTCATCCTTGGCCTCCCCCTCTCTCTCCCTCTCCACCTCACTACAATTGCATTAAGTAATTTGTGATATCAACTACCAATTTATATAATACAGAAATTACTGTAGGAAAATAGGTAATGAACTTTATTTGTACAGAAATATTTCTTTTAATTATATATGTGTGTAGCAATGGTTTAAATTTATTATATATCACATAGTAAGAAATAAAGCGAGCTGACTTGACTGATTACTATTACTGTTACTACTACTACTACTACGTCTGTAATACTACTACTACTACTACTACTACTACCACCACCACCACAAGCCCTTGCTACATGAGTGATGAGATACATTCACCAGGAAATATTAAACAGACTCTAGTTTTCATTTTTTTCCCCTCTTCGCTACCTATGGACGCTGTCGAGGTAGGGCGAGTGCGCGTCCTCATCGGGGAGCTCCACGTGTCCCTACTGAACTGAGAAAGAGGTATATTTGCCAGGACACAGTGAACAGAGTGTAGGATTCATGTTTCTCCCCTCAGGCCTGGCTCTTCTACCTTCCTCGCTACCTGTGGACGCGCTTCGAGGCGGGGCGGGTGCGGACGCTGATCGGGGAGCTGCACCTGCCTCTCCTGGATCCCAATCTCCGCCGTCAGCGCCTCTCCGTCGCCATCGAGTACTTCGGCCGCTACTTCCACCACCACAACCTCTACGCCTACCAGTTCTTTACCTGCGAAATACTCAACTTTGCCAATGTTGTGGGGCAGATTTACTTCACTGACAAGTAAGAGCAACAAGCACACACACACACACACACACACACACACAGCGCTCGAGCACGAGCGAACAAGAGAGAGAGAGAGAGAGAGAGAGAGAGAGAGAGAGGGGGGGGGGTAGTGAGCGCTAAAGTTTTCTCCCTTTCTCGACAGTAATAATAATAATAATAATAATAATAATAATAATAATAATGATAATAATAATAATAATAATAATCCATCCATCATCCAATCCTACATTGCCCCATGAGGAGCGTAGGAGCCCGGGGCTAGGCAGTTGGTCCTGACATTTAAGATGAGAGTGATCAGCCTCACTCATCCCTAAGTGGCATTACGTGAGCAATAAACCCCAACCATCCCTTGGATATAAACCTTCACCGGCTCAATCCGATTGGAGCGCAATAATTACCCACTAAACCACCAGGCGCCAAAATTTGGTTATATGGTTACCACCCAGCATAGTAAATGGTTTCCTGGTGCACAGGAAACCATTTGACTTGTCACTCAATGTAGAGTCACCCACAGGCAGAAGGAAGAGGAAAGAATGAAGGAAAGAAAGACAGAAGAGGGAGTGTAAAGTCACCCTTAGGCAGAAGGACGAGGAAAGAATGAAGGAAAGAAAGACAGAAGAGGGAGTGTAAAGTCACCCTTAGGCAGAAGGACGAGGAAAGAATGAAGGAAAGAAAGACAGAAGAGGGAGTGTAAAGTCACCTGTAGGCAGAAGGACAAGGAAAGAATGAAGGAAAGACAGAAGAGAATGGAAGGAAAGAAGGATGGAGAGGAAAGGGCAGACACCCGAGAGCTGCACTACATCGAGTGAGTGGATGGTGAGCGCCCCCACCTACCACATAATAATAATAATAATAATAATAATAATAATAATAATAATACTTTCACAGGTTCCTGGGCTCGGGGTTCCTGGACTACGGGGTACGGGTGCTGAACTACGTGAGGGAGCAGGACCCGCACGACCCCAAGGACGAGGTGTTCCCCAAGGTGGCCAAGTGCGCTTTCCACAAGTTCGGTCCCTCTGGCAGCATCATCAGGCACGACGCCCTCTGTGTCCTGCCCCTCAACATACTCAATGAGAAGATCTACGCCTTCCTCTGGTTCTGGTTAGTGACACCACACCACACCACACCACATTATGGTCCGTCTATTTTATGAAGAGCGTTTGGGCGTTGTCCCTCTTGGGAATTTCCTAGGCCGCCTCTCTGCCAAGCGTGTACACTTCCTTGTCTCATGTCAGCTATTTACTACTTCTAAATGAAGTTTTTACAGTATATATATATATATATATATATTTAATTCTTTAATAAGGCTATATAGTGTTATAAATGTCTCTTTTTTTTTTCTTTTAATAACAATTACTTTTTATAAATACCACAACACTTGGCAACGTTGCTTTCCAACGTTGCCACGCTTGTAAGGGTAAAGTGTGTTAATACAGGTCATTTCCACTCTGGCCGCCACTTGAGATGGATACTCTTACTCCTGCTACTCGTGTGCTCCACAATAGAGAGAAAGAACTTATTTACAACGTAAATAAGTATTTTTTAGAAGAAAAGGCAAACAGAGGACCTCAAAGGTGGTGTGGAAAATAAATCGAAATTATAAACCACAAATAAACCTCACACTTAAGGAGAAAATCAGTCATAATAAAAAATAATGTTAGAGAGAGAGAGAGAGAGAGAGAGAGAGAGAGAGAGAGACAGAGACAGAGACAGAGACAGAGACAGACAGAGACAGACAGACAGACAGAAACAGAGAGTAGGGGGAAAGGTCATGGAGAAAGGGAATGAACAAGAGCGCAACAAGACTGACAGACAGTCAGTCTGGAGGCTTTTCGTCAAACTCTAAAAATTCATAAAAGTGTATAGACTTTTTACAGAAATAAATCTATAGAAAATGCAATTTCTATATGCAGAGAGAGAGAGAGAGAGAGAGAGAGAGAGAGAGAGGAGAGAGAGTGGTGTGCTGGGAGGGAGCGTTGTCATTAGCGCCGTGTTTCTAATCCGATTAAGTTGCCAGTACAAAGTATGGCACCACTGTGGGACGGGGACTCCCCAAGAGGGACAACGCCCAAACGATCTTCATAAAATAGACGGACCATACATTACACTACACTACTCCACACCACACCACACTACACCACACTACATTACACTACACTACACTGCCGCTGAACATACTCAATGAGAAGATATAGCCTTCCTCTGGTTCTGGTTAGGGACACCACACCACACCACACAACACCACACCACACCACACCACACCACACTACACTACACCAAACCACACCACACTACACTACTGTACCACACCACACCACACCACACCACACTACACTACTGTACACAACACCACACCACACTACACAACACCACATCACACCACACCACACCACACCACACCACACCACACTACACTACACTACACCACACCACACCACACTACACTACACTACTGTACACAACACCACACCACACCACACCACACTACACCACACCACACCACACCACACCACACCACACTACACTACTGTACACAACACCACACAACACTACACCACACCACACTACACCACACTACATCACATCACACCACACCACACTACACTACTGTACACAACACCACACCACACTACACCACATCACACCACACCACACCACACCACACCACGCTACACTACACTACACTACACTACACTACATTGCACTACACCACACTACGCCACACCACACCACACTACACCACACCACACCACACTACACTACACTACACTACACTACACTACACCACACCACACCACACCACACTACACTACACTACACTACACCACACCACACCACACCACACCACACCACACCACACTACACTACACTACACTACACTACACTACACTACACCACACCACACTACACTACACTACACTACACCACACCACACCACACTACACTACACCACACTACACTACACTACACTACACTACACTACACTACACCACACCACACCACACCACACTACACTACACTACACCACACCACACTACACTACACCACACCACACCACACCACACCACACCACACTACACTACACTACACTACACTACACTACACTACACCACACCACACTACACTACACTACACTACACCACACTACACTACACCACACCACACCACACCACACCACACCACACCACACCACACTACATCACACCACACCACACCACACTGCACTACTGTACGCAACACCACACCACACTACACCACACCACACCACACCACACCACGCTACACTACACTACACTACACTACACTGCACTACACTACACTACACTACACTACACCACACTACACTACACTACACTATACTACACTACACCACACTACACTACACTACACTACACCACACCACACTACACTACACTACACTACACTACACCACACTACACCACACTACACTACACTACACTACACTACACTACACCACACCACACCACACTACACTACACTACACCACACTACACTACACTACACTACACTACACTACACTACACTACACCACACCACACTACACTACACTACACTACACTACACTTCTAACATTAGCAACACAGTCAAATGCTCAGACATAAGCTATTAGAGCCACTGTCCTTCTAACATCTGACACAAGCCACTAAAGCCACGGTCTTTCTGACGTAAGGAATAATAATAATAAAAATAATAATAATGAGAATAACAAAAACAACAACAACAATAATAATAATAATAATAATAATAATAATAATAATTTTCAGTGTTGATGTGGATGTGACTGAAAGTGTTAGGAGAGTATTTTGAGATGGTTTGGCCATGTGGAGAGGATGGAGAATGAGAGACTGACTGGAAGAGTGTATGTGAGTGAGGTGGAGGGGGAGAGGAGGGGGAGGTCAAGAATGAGATGGAGGGCTGATGAAATGGAGAGAAATATGAGTGAGAGGTGTGTGAGTTGGGGGATGGGGTGCCAAAGGGTAGAGGACAGACCGACGTGGAGGCGATTTGTTTGTGGCCACTTCTTAAGGGATGAAGAAATTTGTAGATAGATAGATAGATAGATAGACGGACAGATAGATAGATAGATAGGTAGGTAGATAGATGGATAGATAGGTAGACAGATAGATAGGTAGATAGATAGATAGATAGGTAGATAGATAGATAGACAGATAGACAGACAGTATCGTTAACCTGAGGGGAGCCGTAGTAATGCTTTCTGCCACTCAGCTGCCAGAACTATGTGGCAAAAAGACGAAAATCTAGACCAAGTTAGATGAAAATACTACAGCTGTTGTACCTACCCTGATTTTACGTATCCTTAACATCGCCCAACCCGACTTAATCTACTCCCCCCCCCCCCAGGTTGCTGGTGCTGTGTGTGGTGACGGGGCTGTGGCTGTGCTATCGCCTCATCACCCTGGTGGCCCCCATGCTCCGCCACGCACTTCTTCGTTACTACTCCCGTCTGGCCGCTAAGGAACAGGTGGAGCAGATCTGCCGCCGGTGCTACGTGGGGGACTGGCTCATCCTCTGCCTGCTGGGTACGTCACACGCGTAGGAGGTCGTCTGTTGTCTGAAAGGACGCGACTTCGATCCCCCCGGTACAGTTTGATGAATTTCGATAAAACATGCCTTGCTGATCTACCACCAGACCCGTCGACATACGGTAAAAACACACCCACTAATACCAATGCACCTGAAATGAATGTAACAGCCATAGCTCGTATTTAGTATGGACGGTGGATATCGGTGCCGAAGTTGGTGCCATGTAAAGGTGTGTTGAACGCAGGGGACCGCTGTGCCTTAGGGAGCGGCCTTAACTCTGTGCCTTTCCCCCCTGACACACACACACACACACACACACACACACACACACACACACACACACACACACACACACACACACATACACACACACACACACACACACACACATACACACACACACACACACACACACACACACACACACACACACACACACACACACACACACACACACACACACACACACACACACACTTTCATCCTTAGTTTTATGCCTGTCAATTACTCGTGGCTGGTTAAGGCAGGGCGGTAATTCTTCCTCAGCCATCTCTCCGTCCTGACTGCTGAGTTGTGACAAAATTAACACAAGAATACCCTGCCACGCAGGAAAATATCTCCTTCTTTCTCCCCCTGTCTTCCATCTTTTCCCACATTTCTATGGCTTGGTGTGTCTGACCAATCTTCGCCATACAGCTCGGTCCTGCGCCTCTTCCCCCATCAGCTCCTTCTCTCTCAGATCTTCGTTCACATACTTCCATCCACCTACTCCTCGGCCTTCCCCTACTCCTCCTTCCTCGTACCACTGTTTCCATTCCTCTCATTGCCACACAATCTTCACTCCTCCTCATCACACCCCCACACCAATGTAGTCTTTCCCTGCACCCTCCTGGATACCTCATACACCTTTACTGTCCCTCTGCTTCTCCCATTCCTAATCCTATACAACTTCGTTACTCCACACATCCATCTCAATATTCTAATCTCCACTATTGTTATTAACCTGTCACGTCCCGAGGTTTTCCGCACCTCCGACATCCCCCAGTCCCGAGGTATTTTCGATTTTTTTTTTTTTTGGCTAAAACCTCCGCTTTTGGTGAGAAACATCGAAAATTCATAGAGAAATCGCTCACCTGAGGTTTAAAATACTCAATCCAGGTAGGAGTTCCTCCTTACCTGACTGGGTTTTCTAACATGCTGGCACCAAAGAAAATGAGTTCTATGGGAGGGTAACTTTTTTATCCACTCATAAACAGTATTTATTTATTTACTTGGTACGAATTTATACGTAGTATGAGAGTGTATTGGTTTTCAAGCAGTAATATAGGCATTATAAGCATTGTTTCGCTCACTAACTAATCACCATTCATGACCTTTTTTTCCCACATTACCTGATCATCATTTCTGACTGTTTCTTCCTCTAATGCTATGTAAACTTTGTCCTCCACATTGTCATTGATTGGGGAATCACTCTGGCCCTGAATGTCTTTATTGGCCAGGTCACTGGTAACAGGTGAATTGCCGAGACAATGGCGTGAGGGGGGGAGGGGGGAGGTTATGCGGTGTAAGGCATTGTCCCTGTTTGGCATCTTGTAGAGGAATAGAGGGAGGTGTCCCGAGTATACATATGAAAAATCACGTGCGAAAATTGAAAATTGTGCAAATTAGGGACCTTGCAATTGCACTACGTACCAGTACGTCGCCGAGACTGGCAAATGCAAATCGTTGCAATGTACCCATATGTCGACGGGACGGGGCGGGTTAAAGCTTCACACATCCCTGTAGGAAGTTTTCTTGTTTTTGTCAATACTGGTAACAACAACAACAACAGCAATAATAATAATAATTATTATTATTATTATTATTATTATTATCGTTATTACCGTATTATTATTATCACTTACTTGAAAACTGCGACATTTCAAGGCTATTTAGTCTAGAGCCTTCGAACTTGGTCAACATAGTTGGACAGGTGTCGCTTCTTTTGGCCAGCATGGTGGCAATCTGTCAGCCGGATCTCCGGATATTATTTGGGGCACAGAAAATTGAGTCAGCCACGCTATCTCAAGAACCGCTTAAGCTGGGATGCTGAAATTTTACTACAACATAGCAGACACAGTACAGAAAGGAGAATGATTCCAATTGTTTGATTATTCTCTAAAATCGCCTGGGGTCAATTATTGGCACTTTTCCTGATATTCCGAATGTCACCTAATTTTCTATGAAGGATTAAAGCCAGAGCCACCAAACTTGGTGGACTTATAGACTGTGATGACCTAAGGTGACATACACAAGATCAGTGACCTTGACCTCAAGGTCCCTTTATAGCTTGGCTTCTGGTAGGCAATGGCTGTGGCAAGTTTTTCTTTTTCAAAATTTTCCTTGGACAGTTTTACGATGTTCTAGTTTTTGTTATCATAATGATGAGAGGATGGGGAAAGAGAAAGACTAAAACAAGTCTTGAAGCAGAGAGAGAAATTGAACTGTTCACCTAAGAGATGCAACTGTATATAATGATCCTACGTGTATTACAGCCTGGTTGTGCAGTTGATGTGGTCAGCATTTCAAACTTAATAAACATCTAACAGCGACAACAACGAATATTAAGCTCTATACAGCAACTAACGATAACAAGGGTATAACAGACAACAAATTACGAGTAGACGAATCGTGAGAAACTACGAAGTACGAAACTGATGTCATGATGGCTCATAACCAAATTAACCTTCGACTTTAACAGGTGAACACCGCAGCACAAACCTCTCCATCCAGAGTTACAAACGCGTACTGTGTTAGGAAGCACTGCCCGCGTCTCAGCCTCATACGTCAAAGCCTGTCTCACTACCATTTTATACACCTTGCCTTGGGCCTCATGCTGATTCTTCTACAACACAGCACTCCCCATACCTTCCTCCAATTCCTCCATCCCACCTTCACTCTGGGTTATTTTCACCATCATCGATCCTAGATATTTAAATTTCACTCTCTTCAGTCTCTGTAATCTCTGAATTTTGAACCACGTTGCACCTGAGGTATTCCATTTTCTTCCTACTGCTCTTCATTCCTCTTTCCTTCATAGCCATTCTCTATGCTTTCTATAGTCGCGGCGCACGACTCTGAGGTTGTCATTATCGTACCCTGGCAACCTACCATTCAAAAGTGCGTCCGATTTCGTATCACATTATACATGAATCATTATACACGAATATATTGCTGGTTCCTTGAAAGCAGTGATAAGAAGCAGGGAAGTGAGCATGGAAGTGAAAAAGTTACTACATGACAGTATTTTGATACCATCTCTAACGTATGGAAGTGAAGCTTGGACGTTGTTGGAAGGACACAAGTCAAGAGTGAGCAGTGGAAATGAGTTATTTAAGAGGAGCCTGTGGAGTCACATGGAGAGACAGGCTGACAAATGAGGATATAAAGGAGCGTTGTGGTGTTGATGCGTTAGGAAGAATACACTGAGGTGGTTTGGCCATGTGGAGAGGATGGAGGGTGAAAGACTGACGAAGAGAGTGTATGTGAGTGAGGTGGAGGGGGGAAGAGGGAGGGGGAGGCTGAGGATGAGATGGAGGGATGGGGTGGAGAGGTATATGAGAGAGGGGTGTGTGAGTTGGGAGGGGGGCAGTGAAATGGTGGGGGACGGGGCAACGTGGAGGCTATTTGTTTGTGGCCACCCCGAACGGGATTGAGGCGTCTGGCAATAGATAGATAGATAGATTATTATTATGCACGAACATATTATAAACGAATCACATGCGCCTCATACACGAAATCAGACGCACTTTTGAATGGTATGTTGCCAGGGCACGATAATAACAACGTCAGAGATGCGCACCACGACTGTAATTTTCTCTCCACTTCCTCTCTTCCGGTGTTATCAGCAAGGAGGGCGACTGATCTATTACCCCACGAACCACCACGCCCATAATCAGATTAATAAGGTTTGGACTTACAGATTCTTGATGTAAACCACCTAACTAAAAATTTGTCAGTCCTACACACTGAGGTTGTTTGGCCATGTGGAGAGGAAGGAAAGTGAGAGACGACGAGGAGAGTGTATGTGAGTGAGGTGGAGGGGGGGAGAGGGAGGGGGAGGCCAAGGATGACATGGAGGGATGGAGTGGAGAGGTAATGAGAGAGGGGGGAGGGTGAGTGCTGGGAGCAGGGCAATGAAATGGCGGGGTACAGGGCGACATGGAGGCGATTTGTTTGTGGCCACCCCTTACGGGATTAAGGCGTCTGGCAATAGAAAGATAAATATACTGCGTCAGACCTGAGTTCGCGTCCCCTCATGCATGCTGTACCATCCCCACACACCTCTGCAGCACCCTCTTCTCCCTCGTACACCTCCAGACCTACTGACATGGCACTCTGTCGTAGGTCATCTCCAAGTCAATGAATATCAGATGCAAACCCCCTCTGCCTCTCCCTGTGCCTCTCCATCATCTGCCTCAGTGCTACAAATGCGTCTGCCGTTCTCTGCCTGGCATAGACAAAACATGTAACCCTCTTTCTTCCTCCTCTATGAAAGTAACACTATAACATTTCGTCAAAACCCATAACTTATATATAGTGGAGGGATGGAGTTGAGAGGTATGTGAGGGAGGGAGGAGTGAGCTGGGGGAAGGGCAGTCAAATGGTGGTTGACAGAGGGACTTGGAGGCGTTTTGTCTGCGGCCACCCTTTGCGAGATTAGGGCGTCGGGCTATAAATAGATAGATAGATAGATAGATAGATAGATAGATAGGACTTATAGACTGGTTCGTATATAACTTACCTCTTCCATGCCGCCCAGTGATTTTTTCCTGCGTGTTGAGGGGACGGCACTGCGTTAGTAATGTCTATATCGTTTATTCACTTCCTACTCTCACTGCTACACCCGCGCCCTCACCAGCAGACTGAGCCGTCCCCGCAACACATAATACAGCTAGGTGAGTGTCAACTGGAGCGCAATTTAACCATCCATATTGCCTTAACTTGGCCCAGATTTTCGTCCTTTTGCAGCTTATTTCATGTGGCTTTGTACTAGAATAAGGCAATACTACTGCTCTAGGTCCTTTCTATGGCATTCTTCGTGACTAGCTTCATATTCTGGTGTTACGAATTACAGCTCGGCATTTACGGTGATGAGATGGCCAAAGGATGAGATGGAGGGATGGGGTGGAGAGGTATATGAGAGAGGGGGGTGTGACCTGGGAGCAGGGCAGTGAAGTGGCTGGGGACGGGGCGACATGGAGGCGATTTGTTTGTGGCCACTTTTTACTGGATTTAGGCGTCTGGCAAAAGATAGATAGACAGATGGCAATTTTAGGCCGTGAGAGTAAAAAGGGTGCAGTTCACTTCATCTTGGTGGGGATTTTCGTCCTTCTGCGACATATTTCTCGTGGATTAAGACAATAATACGGCTCTAAATAATTCCCATTGCACTTCTTCGTGACTATAATTTCAGTGATTAACTCTTGCTACAGCTCCGTGTCAGACTAAGACAACACTTTACATCTTTTCCACGGCTATCTTCTAGTATTGAACCCACGACACAGTTCAGCATTAAGGATGGAAAGATAATTGTAGGCTGAGTTAGAATAATGACTACCCTGAGTGACAAGCCAAATGTTTTCTGTATCCTAGGGAGGCATTTACGACGCTGGGTGGTAATCATAATCAAATGACGCCTGGTGGACTAGTGGGCTGAGGCTCACCAAGTGGGTGAGACATAGAAGGGCTTGCGTCTAAGGATTTATTATTATTATCATTATTATTATTATTATCACTACTACTACTAGTACTACTACTACTACTACTATTCTACTACTACTATTATTATTATTATTATTATTATTATCACTACTACTACAACTACTATTACTACTACTACTACTACTACTATCTATTGCTACTACTACTACTATTATTATTATTATTATTATTATTATCATCATTATTATTTTTATGACATAATGACAAAGCAAGTCACAACTGAGTAACCTAGGCCCGTATTCTTGCTGCTTTTTTTATGCAAGAAAGAAGGAACCAAAGGCCAGGAGCCCACAAACCCTTCCTTCCAAGAAAAAAAAAAAAACAATACAAAAGAGAGCCAAATTCAAGATCCATTCATTTCGAGACGCCTGGACACACTGCTTTTGAAAGACTGGGGATCATAGGTAGTAGGAAATACAGACAGAGGGAGACAGTTCCAGAGTTGACCTGTTGCATAAATGAAGGACTGGGAGTAACGGTTAACTCTTGCATTAGAGAGCTGGACAGAAATGGGATGAGCGTTTGTTGCTAGACGGGTGCTACGCGCCCATTATAGAGGTGGCGGGATGCAAGCAGACAGATCAGAGATGCAGTGACCATTGAAGTAGCGACAGAAAAGAGATAAAGATGCAGCAGTGCGTCGAAGAGACAGAGGTTGTAGGTTGAGGAAGCTCCCTAACACCTTTTCCTAAGCGATTTATTTTTATTATTACACGTTACCGTCCTCATGTATATTACATCATTACTTCCAATATCGCCATACTCTCTATAGGTAACACACAAAACGATATGAACCTACCATATCCAAGAATAAATCGCTAGGGAAGAGGTGTTAGGGAGCTTGCTTACCTGACGGGAATACCATCTCTAGCCTCAGACTCAGCTTTTCCCTCTGTATTCTAGTTTCCTCCCTTTTTTTAGTTTAATTTTCCCATGTTTGGCCATGTGGAGAGGATGGAGAGTGAGAGACTGACGAGGAGAGTGTATGTGAGTGAGGTGGAGGGCGGGAAGAGAGAGGGGGAGGCCAAGGATGAGATGACGGGATGGAGTGGAGAGGTATATGAGAGAGAGGGGTGTGAGCTGGGAGCAGGGCAATGAAATGGCAGGGGACAGGGCGACATGGAGGCGATTTGTTTGTGGTCACCCATTACGGCGTCTGGCAATAGATAGATAGATTTTCCCAGGATGACCACCACTCCATTCTCTTCCTTTATTTTGTTTTCTAACTTAACCTAACCTAACAGATCAACCTAACTAACACACTAACCTAACGTGATACCGAGAAAACAATCCTAACCTAGACTTTCCTGGGTAAGAAAAACTGCAAAAAAGGTACACAGAGTTGGATGGATATAGAGGACCGGATGACAGACAGACAGACAGACACAGAGGACTGGATCACAGACAGACAGGCAGACAGACATAGAAGACTGGATGACAGACAAACAGACAGATAGGCATAGAAGACTGGATGAAATACAAACAGACAGACAGACATAGAAGACTGGATGACAGACAGACAGACAGACAGGCAGCCAGACAGCCAGATTGACAGGCAGACAGACATAGAGTACTGGATGACAGACAGACAGACAGGCAGCCAGACAGCCAGACTGACAGGCAGACAGACATAGAGTACTGGATGACAGACAGACAGACAGACAGACAGGCAGCCAGACTGACAGGCAGACAGACATAGAGTACTGGATGACAGACAGGCAGACAGACAGACAGGCAGCCAGACTGACATGCAGACAGACATAGAGTACTGGATGACAGACAGGCAGCCAGACTGACAGGCAGACAGACATAGAGTACTGGATGACAGACAGACAGACATAAAAACAAACAAACAGGCAGACATAGAGGATTTGATGACAGACAGACAGACAGACATAGAAGACTAGATGATAGACAGACAGACAAACAGACGGATGGATGGATGGATAGACAGATTGATAGGGAGA